>NW_016819184.1:6255483-6287480 GCF_001698545.2 Rhinopithecus bieti | reverse complement strand
TTTTTTTTTTTTTTTTTTTTTTTTTTTTTTTTACTTCATCAGCTATCGTTAGTGTTCGTGTATTTTATGTATGGCCCAAGACAATTTTTCTTCTTCCAATGGGGTCCAGGGAAGACAAAAGATTGAACACCCCTGCTTTAAAGAAACTGCCAAACTCTTTACCAAAGTGGATGTACATTCTACATTCCCACCAGCATGTTCATGTTGGCTCCACATCCTTGCTAATAATTGGGAGGGTCGGTCATTTTAAATTCAGACATTCTAATAGGTGAGTAGTGATATCTCATTGTATTTTAAATTTGCATTTCCCTAATGACTAATGATGTGCCTTTTTTTGTGCTTGTTTGCCATCTGTATATCTTCTTTGATGAACTGTTTTTGAAAACCTGTTGCACAACTTTTATATTGGGTTTTTTTTTCCTTCTTATTGAATTTTTGAGTTTTTTTTTAAAACTATATTCAGTGGATACAACTCCTTTATCAGATACGTGATTTGCAAATACGTTCTCCAAGACTGTGGCTTGTTACTTTGGTGTCTTTCAAAGAGCAGATGTTCTTAATTTCAGTGTAGTCAGCTGTATCAATTTTTGCTTTTATAGATTGTGCATTTTGTGTTGTATCTAAGAAATATTTGCTTAACTCAAGGTCGCAAAGATTCTCTCCCATGTTTTATTCTAGATTTTCTATAATTTCAGGTTTTACATTTATCTCTATGATATCTTTTGAGTTAATTTTATAGAGTAAAAGGTATGAATCAAAGTTTATTTTTGCATGTGGATATCCAATTGTTCTAGTATTTTCTGTTCAAAAGTCTATCTTTTCCAATGTGCCTCTGTTGAAAATCAATTGACCATATACACATGGGTCTATTTCTGGATTCTGGATTCTGATTCATTCATCTATTTGTCGAGCATGATCAATGCCCTACTGTTTTAGTTACTGTGGCTTTATAAGCCTTGAAGTCAGGCAATGTAAATTCTCCAACTCTGTTCTTGTTCAAAGTTGTTTGGCTGTTCTCAACCTTTTGCATTTCCATATGAATTTTAGAATTGCCTTACAAATTTCTACAAAAGAATCCTGTTGGAATTTTGATTATATTGAATCTATAATTAGGATAAAATAGATAACAATATCGCATCTTCTAATATATAATCTCAATACAGTTATCACTTCATTTAGGTCTTCTTTAATTTCATTCAGCAATGTTTTCAGTGTACAGGTCTTGCACATATTTTATCAGATTTATCTATAAATACTTTATGTTTTTGTGCTATGGGTAAATGGTATTTTTAAATTTCAGTTCCCAATTGTCCATTGCTGGTAAATAGAAATACAATTGATTTTGTAATTTAATCTAATATCCTGTAACCTTGCTAAAATAACTTGTTAGTTAGTCCTAATAGCATTTTTGTAGATTCCATCAGATTTTTGATGAAGACAATTATGTTGTCTGAGAATAAAGACACTTTTACTTCTCTGTTTTCATTCCTGGATCTCTTTTATTTCTCTTTCTTGCCTCATTACCTTGACTAGAACCTCCAATAAAATGTTAAATAGAAGTGATGAGAGTGGTCACCCCTGCCTTGTTTCCAGTCTTAGGGAAAAATATTTAATCTTTCACCATTACTTATGACATTAGCTGTAAGTTTTTATGTAGATGCTCCTTGAAATGTCAATGAAATTTCCCGCTATTCCTAGTTTGCAAAGTGTTTTTACCTGGAATAGATGTTGGATTTTGTCAAATGCTTTTGCTGTATCTAGTGAAATAATCACATGTCTCTTTGTTAGTTCATTAATACAGTGTATTTCATTAATTGATTTTTGAATATTAAAGCCCTAGGATAAACCTCACGTGGTCATGATACATCACTCATTCATTCGTATATGTATATACGAATATACACACACACACACACATGTAAAAACGTATATATGCTTACATTTGATTTACTCAAATTCATAAAGAATGTTTGCGTCTATGTTTATGAGGAATAGTCATCTGTAGTTCTCTTCCATTGTAACATTTTTGTCTGGTTTTGATATCAAAGTAATACTGGTCTTATAAAATGAGTTTGAAAGTCTTACTCCTTCTGCAAATTTCTGGGATAGAAAATGCAGAACTGGTATTACCTCTTCCTTACACGTTTGGTAGAATTCACCAGTGAAGCCCTCTGATCCTAAAGCTTTCTTTGTGGCAGGATTTTTAACTAAAAATTCAAATTATTTTATATACATGGCTATTCAAGTTATCTATTTATTCTTAAGTGAAGTGTTGTAGCTTCTGTCTCATAAGAAACTTTTCCATTTCATGTAAGTTGTTGAATTTATTGGCCTAAAGTTATTCATAATATTCTTTGTTGGCTTACTAGCTATAACTTTGTGTTGTGTTATTTTAGTGAAATTTATAGTTTATAGTACACAACTTTAACTAATCACTTTTAACTTTCAAGCAATTGTATACCACGTCATGTATATTATAAAGATTTTACAGCATTATATTTTAAGAAAAGGAGAATGGAAAGAGACCAAAAATATGTGAAGTAAAAATGTCCAAATATTTTTTAAATGTTATGAAAACTATGAACCCACAAATACAAGAAGCTCGATGAATCACAAGCAGAATAAACATAAAGAAAATAAGACTTCATCATATCATATTCAAATTGCTTAAAATCAGCAAAAAAGAGAAAACTCTAAAAGCAGCAGGGAAAAAAGATACAGCGTGTCCAAAAGGATCTCTCATTTGGCCTTTATGCTATTATGTCATACATTTTACTTCTAAATATTTTATAAGCCCCAGAGTACATTGCTATCATTTTTGCTTTACACAATTGACCATCTTTTAAAGATACTTAAATGACAAGAAAAGTATTTATGCTTGTCAATGTAGCCTCCATTTCTGGTCCTCTTCATTCCTTTTGTAGCTCCATGTTTCTGTTTAGTATTATTTTTCTTCAGCTTAAAAGGCTTTCTGGAATATTTCTTGTAGTTGGAGTCTAGTGGTAATTAATTTTTTTTGTATGTCTTCAAAAGACCCTGTTGCCTGAAATTTTGAAAAATACATTTATTGGATAAAGGATTCTAAGTTGTCGTTCTTTTCTTTCAGTACTTTAAAGATGTGCTTCACTATCTTTTAGCTTGTACCATTTTCAATGAGAAATCAGCTATCATCCCAATCTCTGTCCTTCTGGACACATTGTGTCTTTTTCTCTAGCTGCTTTTAGAGTTTTCTCTCTATTGTTGATTTTAAGCAATTTGAATATATGATGAAGTCTAATTTTCTTTATGTTTCTTCCGCATGTGATTCATTGAGCTGCTTGTATTTATGGGTTCATAGTTTTCAAGTTTTAAAATATTTGGATATTTTACTTCAAATATTTTAGGTCCCTTTTCTTTCTCCTTTCCTTCAGGGATTCCAATTACTTGTGTATTTGGCCCCTTGACATTGTTCCACAGTTCACTGATGCTTTGTTAATTTTAAAGTATTTTCATCTCTCGATTTTATTTTGTCTTCTTACTATTTTTTCAGAAATATCTAATCTTGGAACAAGTTCTTTGTGTAATAAAATACTGTCTTTATTGTAGAGTGAAAAAAATCATGGTATAACATTTTATATATGGTATGACCTTAAATATGCTTAAAATGTGCCCAGAAAAAATATTAGAAGAAAATACATAAATGTAAACAGTGGACTTACCTGTTTGGTAGAAGTATTAATTCTTAATATCTTCTTTATACTTTTCTGTAATCTCCAGAATTTTGAAAGTATGAATACGTTGCTTTTATAATTAAGTATGTGAAAAAGAAAGGATATAAAATATTAACAACATTGAGATATCATTTATTGATTATCAAATTAGTAAAGATTAAAAATAAAATGAGAATATCCAGTATTGATGAACCAAGGAAAGTGCATTCTTGTTCAACATTTCCCCCTTAGGAGATATTTATTATAGGACCTTCTTTAAGAGACTTTGGCAATGGCCTTCTGTCACCGGTTGCTGATGTTTCAAAAGTGTATGCTTGGCCTGATACGGACCATGTGTGTGCCTATATATGTGCACTTCCATTTATGTCAATATGGTCATAAATGGCTCTATGCAAATCAATTTATTTGCAAATTGGAACAATGCCTTTGGTGACTGAAAGTATTTGAAGAAGTCCTGAGGTTAAGTCTTTTATTATGGAAATATTCTCTTGCTGTTTCTCTGTATTAGTCAGTTATCATGCTGCTAATAAAGATACACCTGAGACTGGGTAATTTGTAAGGGAAAGACAGTTCCACATGGCTGGGGAGGCCTCACAGTCATGGTGGAAGGTGAAGGAGGTGCAAAGTCACATCTTATATGGTGGCAGACAAAAGAGAATGTGCAGGGGAACTCTCCTTTATAAAACCGTGAGATCTCATGAGACTTATTTACTATCATGAGAACAGCACAGGAAAGATCCACCCTCATGATTCCATTAACTACTACTGGGAATTATGGGAGCTGTAATTCAAGATGAGATTTGGGTGGGGACACCACCAAACCATATTCTCTTTTTAAACTTAAATATATATATATTTTTTTGCACATTAGTATTTACATTGTCTTGTTGGAGTGAGACTTGCCTGCATTTTATTTCTGATTCACTCTGTACTGATTTTAGCCTAGGGTCTGTTACTAACAGAATATGTGACTTTTGGCAAGTTAAAATCTCTCTGTAGGCCTCACTCTTTGACATAGGAGAATATGTTAGTTTTCCAGGGCTGCCATACAAAACACAATAGGCTGGATGCCTCCGACAACAGACATTTATTTTCTCAGAGTTCTGAGTACTAGAATTCCAAGATCAAGGTGTCAGTAGGCTTGGTTTCTCCTGAGGTCTCTCTTCTTGGCTTACAGAAGGCCACCTTCTTCCTGTAACCTTGCATGACCTTTTCTCAGTATGCATGCATGCCTCGCATCTCTCCCTCTTATAAGAATATCAGTCCAATTGGGTTAGGGCCCCATCCTTATGACCTCACTTCACCTCAGTTAGTTCTTTAAAGATCCTGTCTCCAAATATAGTTACATTAGGGATTAGGGCTTCAACATATGAATGCTGAGGAGACACAATTCAGACTATAGCAGAGAGAATTAACTAGCCCTAGATCAGTGGTTCTTAACCTCCAGAATTCCCAGGGATTGCTGGGCCCTGTCCCAAGTTTCTGATTCAGCTTTAGAATGGGGCTTGGGATTTTACATTTGAGGTGAATTCCCAGATGATATTTATGCTGCCGGTCCAGAGAACACACTTTGCAAAAACCACTTGTGCAGACCTTTAAGATAACTATGAACTGTGCAACAACAAACTTAAGACAGAGAGAATGCACAATTTTAAAGGGTGCTTTTGGCAGTGCAAATCATGCAGTGGTAAATTTTGCAAGTTGGGTTTTAATATGGTTTGGCTCTGTGTCCCCACCCAAATCTCATTTTGTAGCTCCCATGATTCCCGTGTGTTGTGGGAGGGAACAGATGGGAGATGATTGAATCATGGGGGTGGGTCTTTCCTGTGCTGTTCTCATGATAGTGAATGGGTCTCACAAGATCCAATGGTTTTAAAAACGGGAGCTGCCCTGTACAAGCTCTCTCTTTTTTTGCCTGCTGCCATCCATGTAAGATGGGACTTGCTCCTCCTTGCTTTCTGCCATGATTGAGAGGCCTCCCCAGCCATGTGGAACTGTAAGATCAAAAAAAAAAAAAAAAAAAAAAAAACCTCTTTCTTTGGTAAATTGCAGTCTTGGGTATGTCTTTATCAGCAGCATAAAATGGACTAATATAGGTTTATTAAAATTCACAGATTTTAAGAAGAAGAAGGTAGAAAACAATATGTCTTGAAACATCTCAGGAATAATGTAAGTAGGCAAATCTACATAAGTGTAACTCATCCTATTTCAACTCCAGGGCTTACATATTTTTAAAATCTCCCTTAGAAACATGTGGCTCAAAAAGCCTAATCACAGGGAAGGTAACCACTTCTTTTCTGGTTCCTAAATGATGCTTTCATAAGCACTATTTACAGGGCAAGAAATACTCAGTCCTGACATTGGATTATTCTTCATAATTTATGTTGTTTGTCCTGAAATTTAACTCTTTTCACAATCAGCTTTCTCTGGACAAGGACACTGTATTCTTTTAACGGGATTTTTTTTTTTTTTTTTTTTAACCTGTGTGACAAAGTATGCCAGATAAAGAAACCGTTTATTTCAGGCTTTTAATCTCCTCCGAGAGCGAAAGTAGTATTTGCTGAAATAAAAATACACCTTGGCAGAAATGCGATGCTAATCCTCTTAGTTTTAATGGTTTGGAAATGGTTGGAATAAGAAGGTAAACATTGTAGTTGATTAATAGGAAGGAAGTCAATTGTCCATGTAGCCACTGCTATATGCCATATTGTACAATAGTGCTTTATTTTTATAAACCCCCAAACAAGGTCTCGCTCCATTTTAATGTTCTTACTTGAAAAGTGATCTACTTGCACCGTGCAGCTCCTAAGTGTTTGATTCCATTACCCCAAAAGCAAGCAGTGCACATTTCAAATCGACGTCAAACAAATCCCACTGATAACTGGTGTCATATCAATGGCTTATCGGGTCTTTTTATTGAAAATAGTCGGATATAATGAGGTGCTTCACATTTAAAAGTCTTAAATCTTTGAAAGCTCCAGGCCTAGATGGTTTTGATACTGGCTTATTAAACTTGCCCTGGAAGAGAAAGCAGGAGTGGTTGGGGGTGGGTGTGAGCGAGAGTAAGAAAAACCAAGAGGAGGGGAGATGGAAGACTTAGCAGCCTGACTTAACCCCACGTTGGCCATGGTGCAAAGATGATGTTTGCTGATAGCCGTTTCTACCAGCACCTCCCAGGGAAGACTCAGAAAAAGGAGGCTCAAAGTGCTTTTGAGCATCTGTATGTAGCTGCCTCCCAGGAATTCTCCTGTAATTTTTTTGCCAGGATCTCACAGCCTCCTTTGCATGGTGACAAGCCCAGCATCTGGTGACTTTCAGTAACCCTCCATTTATTAAACTTGAGCATTGGACAAAGAAGACATTTGACCTACTTTACCACTGGATTGTGAGAAGAAACTTCCAGATCCAGCAAGAAGGGATTTTCACAAAGTTGAGACTCTGCTATGAGTACCAGGCACAAGAAAATGCCCTCCCCCTTTGTCATCTCCTATAACTCAGCTTATGCTCCTGCTCAGTCAGTACTGGCCACCTTTGACAGCTGAGGAAAGTGAGGTTCCAAAGGGGTGAAAGCATTTGTCATGGTACAGCCTGGAGCAGTATGAGTCTTAAAGTGTAGTGCCCGACCAGCCCCATCAACATCACCTGGGAATTCAGTCTTCACCCAGACCTACTAAGTCAGAAACACAGCTGGTAGGGCCCAGAAGTCTGTGCTCAAAATCAGCAGCGATGCTGATAAACACTAAAGTTTGCAAATGGCCTGCTGCTTTAGGGCCTAAGGCCGTAAGTGTGGAAACTTCCTAAAGGGCTTTAGAAAGTAAGAAGCAGCGCTTTCAACCGTGCTAGACAGCAATGAGAGGAAAAGGGAACGTTGTACATCCTTGTCTCCTTTATTTCTCCACCGTATGGTTTTAGGGGGTGACCAAGGAACTGGAAGGGGCAAAACAGGACTTTCGTGTCTTCAACCATCCCATGATGTTGAGGCCAAGGGTTCCATCATGCTGGAATAGCCTGTGATTCTGAGTTGAAGGCCATCCCGCTTTATGGGAGTAGAGAAGAATGCGGAGAAGTTAGACCAGGACTTTTCCTTGCTTCTTTGGGCCACACCATCAAGTATCTTTCTAACAGAGAATAGCCCTCCCCTGGGTGGGTTCCAGAGGAACTACTTGTTCTGAGATACATGGATCCAAAAGGGTGCCCTGGAAAGAGCTGTGCCGTCTAACACGCCTCTTAGTCATGTCTTCACAATGTCTGGTGTTGTCTGGAGCAAGGTTTGGATCATAACAGTGAATCAAGCTGGAAGGGAAGGGCTCTGAGGAAGCCTGACCCCTGAGAAGCTCATGGGAACTGATACATTTCTGCTTCTTTCTTTAACTGCCAATTCTGTCTACCACTCTGAGTGGCCCACACAGCCAGTTCTCACTTCAATCTCATTTGCTTGTTCACATGCCAATCAAGCGCTGAGCCAGCAACTCATGGGAAACCCAAACAGCATCTCACATAAACTCAAATAGAAGCTTATATTTCTTATGGTGCTCTCAGAAGGCCTTCACCAAAGGTGGAGAACAAGGACAAAAGGGCAAGAGTGCTGAACTTGGCATCTCCATTCTGGCCCATCTCAGCCTGTGACCTTGGGCAAGTTACAACCCCCTATTTTCCCGTAATTGAAGCCTATAGCCTCTGTGCTTCCCTCCTCCAACCAGCACTGACATGAGGATCCTTCCTACAGGAAAGATGTTGGAAGGATGTAGAAAGGCATTAGGTATTAGAGCAACAATATACAGATGCACCGAGATGGGCCTTGAACCTCCAACAGGGAACTCCAGCTCAGCAAGGTGTTTCGCCAGCAGAAACAGACTATCCCTGTGCTTTGGCTGAGCAGGGCACTGACAAGACCACAGAGTCGGGCATAACTCAAAGTGGGGTGACCAATTCATCTCCATTTTCCTGGAACTTAACTATTTTTAACCCTGAAAGTCCCAGACAAACCAGGACTGTTGGTCACCCTAGCTCAAGGCCAACTTCATCCTTCATTTGTCATGTAACTTAGTCTCAAAGACTTGATTCTACAGTCTGTAAAGTGGAGGTGGTAATAGTAATAATCATAGGCACTTTATACACTCTAGTCATTCCATCCTGGAAGCCTAAAGTCTCCCCTCCCCTAGCCGTCTTAGGCTTCCTGATTCTGGGCTTGTCTTGACAGGACACTGAGCAAGACTTACGGCAATGACCTACTTCCTCTCTGTGTGCTGGGAGCTCCTTGAGGGCAGGCCCATGTTTTAATCAGCTTTGTTTCTTCAGTCCTTCCCTTGCGCAGTGCCTGCACCATGGGAAGTTTTTAGTAATGCTCATTAAAATGTCAGTTACTGACCTCTCCCATCAGGAAGGCAGACCCCACAAACGGTAACCGGGAAAGTTCACTTGGAGTTTCAAAGAGCTAACTGTATCAGGTAGCATAGAATGGGCATGAGAGTCTGCAAATGCGTTTAGCACATCTTTGATTTCTTTCCTTTCTTTCTCCCAACCCCCTTGGGAGTTAGGCAAAGGCGTTATTCTTTCCTTTATCATACACACAAGGAACCTGAGGCTTAGAGACGGTAGGTGAGTTGCCCAAGGTCACACAGCTAGAAACCAGAGGGTGTCTTTGCCACTCATAAACTACAGTGACCAACTCCAGGGCCACCAAAGCACTTTTTTGGGGGGCGGTGGCTACAGATGCTTGGAAAAGCCTTCTGGTGTCCAATTGCCTCCCAGGCTCCTCTGCAGTAAAAACATGGCCTCTGATTGCCTTGGCCCCTTCCTAATCTGCAGATCCAGGGAGACCCAAGGCACGGGACAAAAGCAGCCACTTCAGGACCCCAGTCCCAGGATTCCACAGTGAATCTTCCTAATGCCAGGAGACCATTTTCACAGCCTAATCAATGATCCCGTTATTGACCTGGTGTTCCCAGAGGACAGGTTTAAAACTTTATCGAGCATTGTATGTGGGGGCAATTATAGGGATAATGGAAAATCATCAACAAATGGAGGCTTCTGCATTGCAAATTAACATCTGCTCCAAGTAAGAGAAAAGTCCTGTTTTAGTTTCAGAATTTGTGAAAATGGAAATGGCCATAAGACAAAGTGTGGGTACCATCCCGCTCCGACCTGGGTCTCCTGCACTGACTCTGTCATTAGCATGTAAATGGTGTGACTCCCTGTGACCATGACAATCCCCATATAATGTGTTCACTGGGATTGCCTGGTGCATCGTCTACAACAACTGCTCTTGTGATTCCCAGGGTCCTGAAACAACCGGCACCCAAAATCTCCCTTTGTTTGGAGTGGGCAACCCTGGGAGTGCACCTGGCCTTGGGCCCTGGAGGTGGGTTGGCTCTGGCAGCCGTCAGACTTTCCTCACACAGGCAGACACACCCAGGAGGCACTGGGCAGAACACTGAGCCCGAACCAGGGGACCAGGTTCTTGTCTCGGATCCACTGGTTGTGTGGTCTGGGCAAGTTGTGTCAGCTCCTAAGCCTTGCTGTCCTCATCTGTAGAATGGGGCTACTATTCTGTCTGTATTAGAGGATCCCTGTGAGGGTTAAATGAGGTAGCCCTTTGAGCCTTCAAAGAACCTATAAGCCTCATATTATGGATTCGTGTGTCCAGCCCTCAGCCTCCTGTGTGGCAGGCATCATCCTAGCACTAGGGAACAAGAGAAATAACCTGCCATATTTAAAAATCGTTCAAACAATTGACTATAGACGTATCATTTCTGAAAGTGAAACATTGTGATTGAAGCTAAGCTGGATGGGATTCGAGGTCATGGCAGGGCTGGGGTTAGACAAGACTTGTCCCAAAAGTGATGTTCGAGCAGAGACTGGAAGGATGTACAAGAGTGAGCCATGCCATGTTCTGAGGGGACAGCATGCCGGGCAGGGGTGGGGGGGATCAGCCGGGCAAAAGCCATGCAGAGGGAAAGAATGAGCTTGGCAGTTTCAGGGAGGAGCAAGGAGCCCTGGCCTGCAGCCAGGTGAGCAAGGGATGGGGAGCAGAGGAAGTGGAGAGTGACGGGGCTGTTGTACAGGCCATCAGAAGGAATGGGAATGTTATTCTAAGTGCCTTGACATTGGGAGGTCACTGGGAGGTTTTGACCACAAGGGTGGCGTGAGCTGACTTGGCTTCCTAAAGGTCATTCTGGCTGCTGGACGGAGAGTTAATCCAGGGACAAGGGCAGAAACAGAGTTCAGGAAGGAGCACAGGTCTACAAAACACACTGCCCTGTTTCCCAAGAGGACAGAAACATTCTCAGGAGTCCTCCTGGGTTTCCATGGCTTCTTTTTGCCGCCTCTTTGGTTGGCAATGGTAACATTGAACGTTCCACGGCTGCCTTATCTGTGCCCAGAGCTGTGTGCCCATTGTGCCCTCAAGGTCTCCCACTTCCTGTAGGAGGTAGGTGGTCTCATGCTCCCATTTCCATGACTGACTTGGCCATGTCACACAGCTGGTGAATGGTGGCTGAGCCCACATCAAATGGCTGTCTGAACCCAAAGTCACACTGCCCTCTTGACTCTCGGATTTTTAAAAAGTCCCCACACTGCATGTGTCTTCATCCCATGGCAAGGCAAATCTGCAGTCACAGCTGCATGTCCCCTTCTCAGTGTGGTCCTCTCTTGAAGATTCCCCACATTTGCCACCATGTTTGTCCCTTGAAGCTTTCCAGGATCTACAGGTGACCATGAGCCTGCTCTCTGATTATGGAAGGTCTCAGCTTTGGTTGGGTCAATGAATGAAGACCAGGACAGTCACAGTTGTATGAGGAAGCTGGGGGCCTTCCTTACAGTCCCTTCGAGCGAGGTGCAGTCCTTGTAGATGGATGACCATAGAGAACCAGCTTCTCCACTGAACCAGGTAAGTGCTGTAGATGAAACCACCAGGCTGTTGGCCACCTTGAAAGGCACTGCAGGGACAAGTGCTTCTGTCAGTGTGTGGAGGCAGAGATAAGGCTCGGAGAGTGGCAGGTTTTCAGGGATATTTATTGTGACTGTGTCACACAGCCAGGGCCACCTCCCCCATCTTTGGAGGCTGCTGACTCTGCCCCACCCTTCACTACCTACCCAGCAGAATAGAGCGGTTACTGGCCAAAGGCTCAGGGGCTTCAAGGAAACTTAGCCTCTGTGGCCAACACCTGGCTGTCTGGATCAGACATGGCTTAGCTCCTGTCCCAAAAAACACTCCTGTGCCTCTGAAGAGTGCTGTAAGCCTGGCCCCTCGAGACCTGCAAGCCCCAGGAAAGGCCTCCATGGGTGGAGCAGGTGCTGGTGTCAAGCAGGCTGTCTGCAGAGACACAGATCTCTGCATGATTGATGCTGGAAAGGCCAAGCTTTCACAGGAAATTTTACTCAGGCCCACAAAACCCTTGGGGTTGGCTGGCTGCCTCAGTGGCCCCAGTTCCTCACCGATTTCAGTGCCCACACTCGTTGCTCTGTGACTCGGACATTTCCCACATTGAAGAGGTGGAGCCTATTTCCTACCTGAGAATCTGGACTGGGCTCAGGACTTGCTTTGACCAATAGCCAGTGGCAGGTGTGAGGGTGTACCAGTTCTGAGCCTAGCTCTCAAGAGGATGTTCACAGTCTGCCTGCTCTCTCTTGCACTGCTGGTGTGCTACAGTAGCCTTTGATGAGACCAGCCTACACCAGCCCAGAGCCAAACAGCCTTGGATTCATGACCAAACTCATTCAAAATCAGTTGAGTCCAGAGGAGACCTCCCAACCCTCAGCCTTGACTCATGGCTATAAATAATAAATGATTATCATTTTAAGCCACTGGATTTTTGGGATTGGTTGTTATGCAGCAGTAGCTAACTGATGCACCTATGAACTTACCCACCCACTTCCAACACTTAATACTGGTTTGAGGGATGAGAAATGCTAGGGTTTGCTACTGACAACATTCATCTTCATCATGATCATAATCATCTTATTAACACCATATACTGAGCATCATCAGCTTCTCGCAGCCCCGTGCTAAAGACTTCACATACAGCATATGCTTAGACATTCCCAGCCACACTGGGAGGCAGGTATTATTCCTCCACATTTGACAGGTGATGAAACTGAGATGCAGAGAAGTTAACTAATTTGCCTGAGGTCACACAGACAACAAGTAGCAGTCATAGAATTCAGACCATTCCTGTCTGCCTCATGCAAATGAAATATTCTCACGAAAAATGCATTCAGGGAGCACCATGCAGCCCCAGCTCCCTCCCCGCAGATCCCAAGCTTACTCCTGACTTTGGATCTTGGGAATCTAACTGGGGACCAGAGGGGAGTGCATGCAATGGCCTCAATGCCTTTAAAACCAGCATCTTTTACTTTAAACAGCTGAGGCAGGAGAATCACTTGAACCCAGGAAGCAGTGTTTCCAGTGAGCCAAGATTGCGCCACTGCTCTCCAGCCTGGGTGACAGAGAGAGACTCTGTCTCAAAATAATAAATAAATAAATAAATAAATAAAGTGAATAAAATGCTTAGTCCCTTAGCTTCTGATCAGAAGAGCTGCCCAAGTTGATCTCCAGAGAGCTCATATGAACTGACTTCTTTCCCGGGGAGCCGTCCTGATTCAAAATCCAGGCATAAGCCAGGAGTGGTTCCCCTTGAGTGACTCAGAGTTTCAGAGAGAGGCTATGCACAGGTCTGGTTAACCTAATGTGCACAATAAAATTTTATTAAAAAGAAATGAAGAGGCTAAGGAGATGGCAATTGGCCATGGAAGGGCATTACTTTTTATTGGAATTAGGGTTCTTTGATTTAAAAAATACATAAACCCTCAATTTTCTTTCTCTCACTTGGCTTAGCAGCCCGTGAAAAATTTCCAAAGGCAATTTCAATATTGGCGGAGAGAACGTCTCTGAACTTGCTCGCTTTTCCTGAACCGTCTGTTCTGAGAATTCAAGTTGCAGCCACCCGGACTCCCAGCACGTGGGCCCCCTTGCCAGGGCCCCGGGGCCACATCCTGAAACTTGAGGCCAAATATCCATCCCAACAGTTGCCTCTGTGTTCTTATCCACATGCTCATAGGGTTTTGCCAAGACAGACTGAGTTTTATTTTAACAAATAGGTTTCTAGAGGTTTAGACTGAGAGGTAAAATTCCTGTGCTTTGTGAAAAGGCAACAAGCCTACGGATGTGATGATTGCTCTGCGTAACTGAGGATTCTGGTTATCTGAGAGCCTCTGTGTACTCAAGGGGAATGATCCTTCATTCAGCGCCGGCTCCTTGTCAGGCAGCTTTTAATAAGTTGTGTACTGTGCGCATTTTCTGGGTCATCTCATTTAATTTTCACAACAGCCCTTTAAGGCAGGTTTTTTTTATAATTTCTATTTCACAGAAGCAGAAATGGAGACCCACTAATGTTGAGTAACTTAAATTCAACCAGCAAACATTTATTGAATATCCGTGTGTGTCAGGCACTGTCTTGGGCACTGGGGATACCACAGGGTTGAAACCGACAAGGCAAAGCTGCCCCCGATCACAGAGCTGGGGGACGCAGCCTCAGGATAAAAGTGTGTGGGACTCCCAGGTGTGAGCTCTGACCCACTGTACTGAATCCCTGCTCAAGGCCATGTCAAGGATTTTGAATAAAATAAACACGGCACCTGGGGCACTTTTAGAACTGGCAAAGTGCACCTGGAGTTAAGCACCCACATTTTGCCACTTCTCAGTTGTTTTGAGTAAGATTGCAGTTAATAAAAATAGCATCTGACATTTGTTGGGCCCCAACTGCGGGCCAGGTGGACTTTGCTGCCTTCTTATGGTGGATTATTTCGGCAGTTCCTCAAGACAGATGCACCTTTTGCAGATGAGGACATTGGACTTGGAGAAGTGACCTGATTTGCCCAGGGATGCTCAGTGGGCAGGTGGAACGGGGGCTCGGACCAGAACCAAGCACACTGGCTGCCTTCTGTGGGCTGTGCCCTGCTCCTGCCAACCTGGGTCTTGAATCTGCTTGGAAGTATAGTTGGCAGTAACTCACCTAGGGGTGTAATCCTCTCTCCCACAAAAGACATGTGGCTGGGGGAGAAGGAGGGTGCTCGCTCTGCTCCGTCATCACACTCCACCATTTATCACTTCAAACTGCCCTGTTTAAATCTCTTTTCCTACCCAGAGACAGATCTCCACATTTGCTCCAAGGGCTGACGAGCAAGCCACTGTCTCCACCTGCCTCCTGCCCAGGTGTCCCAGGGGCTTGCACTGTCCCCATGCACTCACTACATACTCACAGGGAGACACTCCTGGGACACCTAGCACCTGCCCAGTGCAGCGCCTGTCCAGGGCTGGGGTCAGGGACCGACAGATCTTTGCAGAATAGTGCTCGGTTTGAGTTGCCCCCAGGTACAGAGGGAGGTCGGGAGATAGGAGAATGGCAGGAAGGGAGGCTGGCGAGGAGCCAGGGCCTGGTCCAGGGCTAGTGCCGACGTCAGTGTGTGAACCGCATGCTGTGGGCCTTTGGAGGCTTAGAAGCCATGGGGGAAGTGACCCAGAAGTCCACTGATGCCAGGTTCCCAAAGACACAAGTGAACAAGCCTCACCCTGAAAGGGGCTTCTTTGAGGGTCGAGAAGAACAAAGCGGGAGGAACTGTTTTGTCTTCCTGGCTGAAAAGATTTGCAGCCCCAGAGGAGCAGCAACGCAAAGATCATCTGAGAAAGCATAAACCGCTGAGAACATTCTCCCCTTCCGAGAGTCCTTTGAAAAACGAACAAGCCCCTGTGTACCGGAAACAGTGCGGACCCTTGGATGCCACCTTGTAAACAGGGCTGGGGGCATGTCCAGCTCTGCTCTACAACAATCGCCCTGTGTTGTGGGGGAGTGTGGACAGACCCCGTGCTCCTGTTCACTGGAAGGCAAGCGGGAGTTAAGTTTCCCGGACTTCGTCTGAGCACCATTATCTGGGGGTAGCCGGCGTAGCCTCCGGAGCCTTGGCCTGTGCAGGTGTTTGCTCCGCACTTGACACTCCCCAGCCGGACGAGGTCTCAGGTGTCCGAGGGAGAACTCCACTCCTGCAGCCCCACCAGGCTCGTCGAGGGCCTGGGCACCAGCATGCCTCAGGGAGGGCTGAACCCCAGGCCTGGGCAGCGGTGCCCAGCAGACCCTGGCGTGTGTGTCCTCCTGGCTCACCTGGGGCACCCTGCCTCCCTGTTAGTGTTGCTCTGTCTGGCTCTGTGACCAGCCCACTCTCAACATTGAGGTGGCCTGTGGTCCTCACTGGCCAAATGGACTCTCCCCTGGGAGTCTGAATCTGTAGTGGCCACCCAGAGAAGGAGGGTGAGTGGATTCCCAGGAGCTCCCAGCCGTCTGAAGCCCAGTTTCAGCATGGACTACCCAGTATCCTTCCAACATCTGCCTTAAGTTTCCACCAAGAATCCTAAATGGAACAGAAGATTTGGGGCAATGAGATCCACCAGGGTGTCTCTAGGACACATGCTTATGGGACCATGGAGGGCCTCATGGAAGTGGGGGCTTTTCCTCTGGGCTCTGATACATAAAGGTATTGAGAGGTGAAATAGGGAGGGGTAATGCTGTTGCCAGGTGGGAAGATGGGGCCCCGGCATTTGCTGGCTCCTCCGTGCAGCCCCCTGACCTACTGCCAGAAGGGGGGCAAGGGGGAAGCCCTCCCGAGCCAGGGGCCATGCCTGATCTGTCTCCTTTGACACTGAAGTCACAGGACTGTTCCACCCAGAACAGCAGGGTTGGGGGAACCCGGGCACCAGCAGGTCTTGGGAAGACTGAGCCCCAGGCCAGGGCAGGGGTACCCCATGTCACCATCCCTCAGCCCAGCATGGCAGACTATGACCATTTGCCTCAGTTTCTCTAATGCCATCTGCTCTTCACCTGAGTCAAGGGGATAAACAAACTAGAAAAACAAAGCCCCCCAAAAATGCAATCTCAGCGTTAGGCATGGTGTTTTCATAGAGACAGCACACATGGAGACTGAATTCTAGAAGCTGCAATCAATAGGCCGACTCCCTCCCCAGGGGCATCAAGGGCTGCTGGGGGTATCTTGGGCCCACCTACGCACGGGCATTTCAGGGGTCACAGGAGGTGAAAAAGGCTTGGCTTCAGGTTTAAGGACCAAGAGAGACTCACCATGCTGTTGCCCCAAATGGTCACTTTCAAACCCACCAGTGTCCTCCAAAAAGGCTGCTTATATTTTTAAACACCAGGGTCAAATGTTTTAACAATAAATTCTTGTCCCGCAGTGAATAATTTGCTTTAATTTCTGTGGGATTAGTAGTCATAGAAAGCTACAGCTTTCCTTGCCTGTACTAACTGTCACTCCTGATGCTATAAGGACAGGATTAGGTACAGCCAGATGACATTTATACACAACAATTTTTCTGCTAATAAAATACCCTACAGATTCTCATGCAGCCTCAGCTTCACATGTCAGAGACTGAAAATAGCTCTAATCTTGACTCTCCCTCCACCCCCAGAATGAGAAGAGCATCTTTTAACCCCATTAAACAGTAGAGGAAGCTGAGGTTCAGAGATGGCAGCAGGGTGCTCCCCAACTCCCATGGCCAACCGAACAGGGACTGAAACCCAGGTCTACCCTCGGGGAGGTGACAGGCACCCTCCCACCCTCATCCCTCTTTCCTTTGGAGGATCAGCTCCAGATCTTGCCGTGGGTTCAAGCAAGAGATATTTACACACACACACACACACACACGAGTAAGATGAGGCCTCACCATTCCCAGAACACACTTAGCTTACATTTTCAGGTGTTGGAAGCCCTGGAGCCTCAGAGCAGACCATGCCCACTGCCAGGAGCTGCAGCGATTCCCCTTTCGTGATCAGGGAGGCCGTGGAACCCTGGGTGACCCTGTGAATTCCCAGGCTGCAGGTGGGATTGGGCCAGGGCACTGCGAGACGCTCGCCCAGGCCAGGCTCAGGAGATGGGAGCTCGGCGGGTTCACAGTCGTCTGTGAGAGCAGAGCTGAGGGGAGGACGCAGACCCTAGCCTGACCTTGGGCTACCTCTCAGGGTTAGGCCACCGCCTCTGCTACAGACCCAGGCGGCACCCAAAGCCTGAGTGTCCCTCGGCTGCAGTGAAACGGAAAAGAAAACGGGGCTGCGGTAATGCCTGGAGCCAACATTTCAGGGAGAAGCCCAGCTCCCGACACCTACCCTCTTAAAGTGCAGTTGGATTGAATGAAGCTGAAGGAAGTAACAGGAACCCTGGCCTGGAGGAGGGAACACGTGCTCCGGGCCTCAGAGGGTGGCAGAGGAGGTCTGCAGGGGCGAGAACCCCGGACAGAGCTGAGGCATAGGTGAGCAGTGCCCAGCACAGCAGCCTGGTAGATGGGATTGGGGCGGGCAGCGGGGAGAGCGGAGAGGGGTCCGCCTGGGTCCACACCCCAACACCCACCAGGGGCCCCTGGGAACCAATCAGGCCCCCAGCCCAATCCCAGTTTCCCCAGGCCACTGCTGGAACAAAAGGCCTCACTGCAAACAATGGGCCCTTTCTGCAAATGCCCGCTCGGGGCTGGGCACAATCGCTGATTCATAAGCCAGGCAGGGCCCGCAATACCCAGGCTGTGTCCAAGGACACCGACGGGGACTTGGAGAGGCCAGCGTCTTTGGTGGGGAAAGACTGTCCCCTGGTGGTCGATAGGGGCACTGCGCAAGACCGGCGCTCCCAGACTTCAGGCAAGGATGATGCGGGAGAGCCGGGGTTTAGAAGTCATCCCGTCCTATGGACGGGGAAACTGAGGCCCAGAGGCGTGCAGAGACTTGGCTCGGATTGTTTTCTTCAGTATGAGATAGGATTTGAAGGGGGAAAGTGAAGGAGTTATTTCACCTGATGTATTCAGTGTGGAGTGAAGTAGTTGGGATTTAGAGGGGAAAGCGAAGAAGGACTTATTTCACTCAAAGTGCGGAGTGAAGAAAATCAAGGAATACGAAGTAGCCGGGCAGTGGGTCCTGATTTGGCTGACACTGGCTTCCTTCCAGAGCCTAGGGACGCATCCTTCCGAACCTCGCATTCAGTGAGGTCATCTTGGTGACTTGAAATCAGACACGGTGGAAGTATTTACACCATGGACTTCAGCAAATGCAACCGGGCCCTGCCCCTCCCCTGGAGAGCCAGGTTTAAGACATTTGCCGGCACACCACTGCCCAGCGACCAGTCTCAGCTCCAGAGCTGTGGGTTATCGGCAAAGGATGTGATCTCATCGAACCTCAGTTTCTGTATCTGTAAAGCAGGCATCTATCACTTATGAAATATCCTGTGCAGGCACAATCTTAGGTGTGGAGGATACAATATAACATAAGTGAGGTAAAAGTATCCACCTGTGTGGAGCTTGTATTTTGGTGCAGAGACAGAAAATAAACAAGGGAACTATAATGACAGGTCATGTCATAATACATGCAATGATGACACAGCCAGGTGAAAAGGCAATGATGGTCATTAAGTTCAAGATGGGGGAGGGGATGGGGTGAGGGTTGGCCTGTCTGAGGAGGGGCATTTGGAGTGCTGGAGCAAGCCATAGAGGACAGGAATTACTCTGGTCAGAGGGAACAGCAAGGACAAGGGCCCCAAGATGGCAGGGGCTAGAGACTCCCTGCATAGAAAAAGCCAGCCATCCCCAGTGCTGCAACTGAGTGGCCAGTGGTGGGAGATGAGGTCACAGACATGGAGGGGGCATACGTGGGGTGAGCATTTCAGTCTCAAAGCCCCAGGGGGTTTTGCAAAACAAAGTGATATGATCTGATTTGCAATTTAAAATAATCCTTCTGAGTTCCCGGGGGGGTAAAAGACTGGCAAGGAGGGTGTAAGATGGGGCTGGGAGCCCAGGGAGCTAGGTCGGGGCCCCTCTGCTAAGTGAACAGGAGAGAACAGTGCCTTGTGGTTTCCTGGCATTTAAAGTGGAGGCTGTAAGTCTCATGGGTGCCTCACATCTTCAAGCATTCCAGAAGCCCCTCCTCCCACTCGTGATTGCACAATAACCTTTGCCCTCTGTGGGATATCATTCTGTGTGCATACATCCTCATCTGGGTCATGTCTCCCACTTACTTAGTGAGGACCTGGGGCTTACAGATATGTGGAGCCTGCTCAGGGGACACAGCCAGTGAGCAGGCTCTCAGCCTCTCAGGCTCCAGGCCAGTGGGATGTGGCCTTGGAGGGCCTGGCTGGTCACAGTCCCTAATCAGCACCCAGCTGCGGGCTTCCTTTTCACACCTCCCATGCCACTCTCCATGCAGCTCTTTCCCCAGCTACTGAGACCTTCTGGGCCCTTTCCCTCATCACCTCTCCCTGCCTAGGACCCTTCCAACGTCCTCAATTTCCAACAGGAGTGAAGAATCAGGAGGCTTCCTCCTGGTGGATGCCTTTACCTGGATGGGCGGGACCCAGACTGTTCTACCTGAATCCATTAATTCCCGAACCATAAACCACAAATTCCTCAGGTCAGGAGTCATGTGCATCTCTGTGGACTTGAGGGTCTGGCCCCGAGTAGGGGCTTGCACATGTTGTTAGCAATAATGACAGCTGGGTTTATGATGCAGATGCTGTGTCAGACAAGGTGCTGAGTGCTTTACCTGTGGTTTCTTATTTGACCTTCACAAGCATCCTGAGAGGAAGTTAAGGTTATTATCCTTCTTCAGTACTGGGTACATTATCTGTGGGGTGCAATGTAAGATAAAAATGTGGAGCCCTTGTTAAAGATTGTTAAGAATTATTAACAAATTATTTAAAACTTATTAAGAATTTCAACAGCAGAGCATTCAAGCAAGCATGAGTCCATCTAAGTATGACTGTGCAGGTTGAATGCCTATGAAGTAAACTCTGTCCCCATTTTACAGATGAAGAAACTGAGGCTTAAAGAGGTTAAGTAATGTCCCTGTGGGTCATGCAACTGGGAAACAGCAAAGTTGAGATCTGTGTTCTTTATTACAATCTTTGTAATAGTTAATTTTTTGCATCAACTTGACTGGATCACAGTGTGCCCAGATATTTGATCAAACATTATTCTGAGTGTTTCTGTGACAATGTTTTTGGATAAGATCAACATTTATTTAATTGGTTGAATACCTGAATAGAACAAAAAGTTCAGTTCTCTCGAGTAAGAGAATTCCTCCTGTCTGACTACTTCAGAATTGGGACATTGGCTTTTTCCTGCCTCTACACTACAACTACACCATCAGCTCTCCTGGTTCTCAAGCCTTCGGACATGGACAGGAGCTACACTATTAGCTGTAGTTCTTCAGCTTGCCAACTCACTGCAGATCTTTGGATTTGTCAGCCTTATAACTGTGTGAGCCAATTCCCTAAAATAAATATCCTCATTTAAAAGTATTTCCTATTGCTGTTTCTCTAGAGAACTCTAATACAACCCCATACAAAACTACACCACACTAGAAGAACTGGGTTAAATCGAATTAGGAAAAAGAAGAAGATTAAACTTATATGTTCATAATTTGGGACTTTCATGTTTGTAATTATCTGCTAAATTCTCTCGATGGCCCATCTCATAGAAGAAGAGCAGAACTCCATGGCTCCTAAGACTCTATGTACTCCTCAGTCTGTTGCCACCAGACCTCTTCTCTTACAACTCTCATGCTCATTCATGTGTTCCAGCCACACTGGCCTCCTTGAAACTCCTCAACAGGCCAGGCAGGTCCTGCCTTGGGGCCTTTGCACGTGCTGTGCCTCTGCTTGGACTGCTCTCCTCCAACACATCCACATGGCTGCCTCCCTTGCTCACATCTTTACTAAGCTGCTGCCTACCTGGGGAGCTCATTCTGGCCTCTCCATCTCATATGCTCCACCCCTTCACCAGGCTCCCCATCCCACCTGCCGCCTAGCTCTTGTCACCACCTGAGAGAACAGATTCCACTTCTTTTTCTTGTTATTTGTAAGCTGCAGGAAAACATGGCTCTGTCTCCAGGACCTAGAACAGTGGTAAACATAGGAAGTAATTATGTGTGCAGAATTAGACAGTTGAGGAAGGGACCTTGGCCCAAACCGATGATGCTGCTTTCAGTGTGCACCCTTCTGCTGGCCGGTACCTGCTGGCCCAGCCCTGGAGACCAGGAAGCTGCCCAAGGTGATTGAATCACTCGAACAGCTGCCCCTGCCAGGGAAGGAACATGCCAGATTCCACTCCCTCCAGGCCTCCTCCAGGGCCCCAGTACTGGAAGGCAAGTCTGCCTCCAGGTTCTGGTAATCACAGACTCCTGAGAACTAAAGACCAGCCCAGCTCTGGGAAGAGTCTTAGACCCCTACGTACCTGGGGATGTTCTAACGTCTTTCTAGCTACAAAAGAGTCTGTCTCCTATGTCCTATGAAAGATTCCTCCCCAAGGGCTGTAGGAATTTGGGTGTGGGTTTTTAGCTTCCTGGGCTAGTGCTGCCCCCACCAGGGGACCTTGATCTTGTTCTCCAAGAAACACTGAACCAGTCCTTTTCAGTAGGCCCAGGTATTCGCTCCTCTGTGCCTGGGAGACTTGAGCCTCACCCCTGGGGCCCAAAATGGCAAGAAGGGGCAGCTCTGCAGTGCCTTTGATGTTGCAATGTCATCTTACCAGCAGTCCTGCAGACCTGCAGTATTGGCCTGCACCATCCTGCCTGCCAAGGAGCATGGGGCTTGGGACTTATTTGCAGGCACTGAGCCTATGATGGGACACTGGGCTCGTTGTCCTGGTTGGGTCTGTTTTCCCAGACCACACTCCAAGTTTCCGGGTCCCCCTACTCATTCTGTCTGTCCTGCTCTTCCTGGCTCTGCGGTCGCTGGAGAGGAGAGGGCATGCCTCAGAACGCCAGCACTGGAGGGGCCTGCAGGATCTTCAAGCCCACAAGAAGCCCAGGCCCCAAGAAGCAAAGTGACCAGCCAGAAACCCGAGGGCCAGCGCTGGGCCGGCTGGACCCCTGAGTGACTGGAGCCTGGCTGTGTCATAACACCCCTCTGTTCTCCATACCTTCTCCTGTCCATGAGGGGGAGGTATGAGGTCAGGAGTTTTCAAACGTTTTGTTTAAGCAAGTGAACATTTTTGTTCAAAGTAAAACTAACATGAAAGCAAATCTACAAATCAGATGTGATGGTTAATTTTATGTGTCAACTTGACTGGGTTAAGGGATGCTCAGCTGGCTGGTAAAATACTTCCTGGGTGCATCTATGCGGGTGTTTCCGAAGAAATTCGCAGGTGAATCAGTGGACAGAGTAAGGCAGCTCCGCCTTCAGCTCGGGCAGCATCCTACACGTTGAGGGCCCGGACAGAACAAAAAAGGCAGAGGAAAAGTAAGTTATCTCTCTTCCGAAGCTCAGATATCCACCTTCTCCTGGCCCCAGACATCAGAGCTCTAGGACCTTGGGCCTTCAGACTCCAGGACTTACACCAGTGGCCCCAATTTTCAGGCTTCTGACTGAGTTGCAACACTGGCTTCAGACCCAGACTGAATTCCACACCAGTTTCCTGGTTCTCCAGCCTATAGATGGCAGATTAAGGGACTCTTCGGCCTTCATGAGCACATGAGCCAATTCCCATAATAAGTCCCCTCTTACATGTCTGTAGTTGACCCTTGAACAACATAGGTTTAAATGGCATGTGTCCACTTACTTGCAGATTTTTTTTCCAACAAATAGATTGAAAAAATTTTTGAAGAATTTATGGCAATTTGAAAAAACTGGAAGATAAACCACATAGCCTAGAAATATTAGAAAATTTAAGAAAAAGTGGCCAGGTGCAGTGGCTCATGCCTGTAATCCCAGCACTTTGGGAGGCCGAGGTGGGAGGATCACTTGAGTCCAGAAGTTTGAGACCAGGTTGGGCAATGTGATGAAACCCCATCTCTACAAAAAATACAAGAATTAGGGGAGTGTGGTGGCACATGCCTGTAGTAGCCCCAGCTACTTGGGAGGCTAAGGTGGGAGGATCACTTGAGCCCAGGAGGTCAAGGCTGCAGTGAGCCGTGATCGCGCCAGTGCATTCCAGCCTGGGTGACAGGGTAACACTCTGTCTTAAAAAAAAAAAAAAAAAAATCAGATAAAGTTAGGCATGTATTAGTCGGGGTTCTCTAGAGGGACAGAATAGGATAGATGTATATATATATACAGGGGAGTTCATTAAAGAGTATTGACTCACACAATCACAAGGTGAGGTCTCACAATAGGCCGTCTGCAAACTGAGGAGCAAGGAAGCCAGTCCCAGTCCCAAAACCTCATAAGTAGGGAAGCCAACAGTGCAGGCTTCAGCCTATGGTTGAAGGTCCAAGAGTCCCGAAGCTAAAGAACTTGGAGTCCAATGTTTGAGGGCAGGAAGCATCTAGCATGGGAGAAAGATGTAGGCCAGGAGACTCAGCCAGTCTAGTTTTTCTACATTCTGCCTGCTTTTATTCTGGCAGTGCTGGCAGCTGATTAGATGGTGCCCACCCATGTTGAGGGTGGCTCTGCCCCTCCCAGTCCACTGACTCAAATGGTAATCTCCTTTGGCAACACCCTCACAGACACACAATACTTCAATCCAATCAAGTTGACACTCTTATTAACCATCACAGGTATATTATTAATGTATAAAATATATGTAGATGCTAGGCTATTTATGTATTAATCAACTGTCTATGTTATTGAGAAGACTTCTGGTCGGCAGTAGGCTATTAGTAGTTAAGCTTTTGGGAAGTCAAAAGTTATATGCAGATTTTTAACTGCAAGAGGGATTACTGCCCCTTACCCTGGAGTTGTTCAAAGGTCAACCTTGTATATATTCTATGGTTATGTGCCTCTGGAGAACCCTGAGTAATATACCAGATAATGGTAAATGATCGTAAAAGAGCCCAATGAATTTGGTGGATGTTATGTGCCAGGCACTGTCAAGTCCTCCTCACTGCCACCCCATGCCTGGGGACTATCATTATCCCCATTCTAGACAGAGACAGGAAAGCCCAGAGTGGCATGAAACTTGCCAAAGAGCACAGAAGCAAGGCTGGGGTCCTAATACAGTCAAACGATTCGCTTCAAGGGGCTGGCTTTCCTGAAATCATGGGGGAGGGGCTACCCTGGAACCGCCCCCACCATGGCAGCTCCAAGGTCCTCAGAACATAGTTTGAAAGTCCCCCGTTCTGCCCCACCCCACCACCCTCCAGCACTGTCCTGTGCCATCTCACCAGCTTAGCTCTGCAAAGGAAACCCTCTCTGCTTGGGTTTTAAATTCTGCGTGTGACATCACATCGTGTGCATTCTTCCACCATGAGGTCTTTTCACTCAGCATTGTTGATGAGATTTATCTGAGTTGACCCGTGTAGCTCTGGTTCTGGAATTTTTACTGAGCACATGAGTACATGAGGGTTGGAGGACTTAGTGCACTTGCCCGCCTAGAGACAAAACGCAAGGTTGAGACCAGGGTGATGCACTCTCTGCACCTTGTGGGAAGCCAAGGGCAGGAGGCCTCCCTCCCTGCAACTGACATTAAGGGTATCTCTTTGAAAGGTAGAGGGCAGCTGACGCGCTATGCTCTTCCCCGACAGGCAGCGGGAGCATTATTCCCCAGGATATGCTAAGTGTAGTGTTACTGCCATCCTGGAGGCTGGGTCAGGAGGCTAGAGATGAAGAAAGAAGCTCACAGTCATGGTTTCTAATAGCAAACACATGAAAATTCATCAACAAGAGAATGGATCAATTGTGAGTTTCATATAATGGAATGCTTATTGCGGTAAAAATGGTTGAACTTGAACTACATGTATCAACCCAGATGAATCCCATAAACAATGTTGAAAGAAAAAACCTAGTTAGGCCAGGTGCAGTGGCTCATGCCTGTAATCCCAGCACTTTGGGAGGCTGAGGCAGGCAGATCACCTGAGGTCAGGAGTTCGAGACCAGCCTGACCAACATGAAGAAACCCCCACCTCTACTAAAAATACAAAATTAGCTGGGCATGGTGACACATGCCTGTAATCCCAGCTATTCCGGAGGCTGAGGCAAGAAAATTACTTGAACCCAGGAGGCGGAGGTTGCAGTGAGCTGAGATTGTGCCATTGCACTCCAGCCTGGGCAACAAGAGTGAAACTCCATCCCTCCCCCTACCCCAAAAAAGAAAAAACCTAGTTATGAAATAATGTATATTATTTATAATAGATAAATGACATGATTTATAGGAAATGTAAAACACACAAAACTATACTGTGAGTTGCTTAAGCCACAAAAATGTGTGGAATTAAATAGCATCTGATTCAAGTTAAAAGAGATCACCTGCGGCATGGAAAGCAGGCGGTAGCTGGGGTGGGAACACTGGTGGTTTTAATGTGTATACAATGTTTTATTTCTTATGCTGGGTGATAGGGTTGTACTTACTTATTATATTTGTTTTTAAACCTCTTAGGATCTTGGATAATGTATAGCCTTCTATTTTAAGAAAGACAGGTAAGAAGCACAGAAAAAAAAGGAAAAGGGAACATGTTAAAATCAGAAACGGGTTCACCTTCTCTAACTGCTGAATTGTTCAGACACAGAGCAATGGAGTATTCTCTGCAGCAGAGGAGCGTCTCCCTGTGTCCACCCCGCCGGACAATACCTGTCAACTTGGGCATTTGTGCAAATCCACTGCGACAGTGAACGTTGCCAGCAATACACAGCAGACCAGACTCATCCCAGTGGGGTGATGCAGCACACATGAATCCTATTACCCAGCTATTTCAGCTACTCAGCTTCTGGAAACTGAACGACTCCCTCTCTCTTTTTTTCACTGTCATCTTGAAAAGTCTACGCAGGGATTCCCCCGCCTGCTAAAACTCTAACAGGTGGCACAAGAACGTTTACTCGGAGTCTATTTAGAGCATAAGCTGCTATTTACCTTCATCCACACCATTTACTCTGTACCGGGTGAGAAAGGATTTCGATGTCAAAGACTGACACCTGAATTCCATCAATTTTCCCGTTTTCTTTCTGGGCCAACCATGTCCAATTGGCCTGTGCAGGCAGTCGAGGAGGGGACTGTGATGGCGGTCCCTCTCTGGCCAGTCTGCTCTCCACATGTTTTCATCCTGAGAGCGCAGCTGGTAGACCTGTTTCCAGGGCATCCTGCAGCGGGCGCGTGAGTCACAAAATCAGTCACACAAATGACCCACCACATATAAAAAAGCCACCAATACATCAACAGGCCTTAAAACCAAGCAGCAGTTACAATAGCTCCTAGATCAGCGGCAGTAAGCAGCGGAGGTGGCCCGGCACAGACCCCAAGAGCAGGCCAGGCGGGCGCTGTGCTGCTGATTTATGCCTTCACTTCATTCTCTATTCAAGGTATGAAGCGTTCTGAACAGCAGATGCTAAAAAATGAAAAAAGATTGCCATAACAATATGAAAGCAGGGTGCCAGGCTATCAAGGGGGGGGGGGAGATATTTATGTCCCTAGGGAGATCATTCTCACGCCATCTTATCCATGTGTCATCAAGCAGGGCATGCGGGGCGGGCGGATGGCTGGAGAAGTGACCATTTCACCCTCTGCAGCACATCAGTGAGCGCCAGTCCTGCTCCAGTCAGAGGTCCCCTTGTCATATGCCTGTCCCCAACATATACAGGACCCCTCCATTTGATGTCACTGAAGGAGCTGATCAATAGTTATCCCAGACTTGGCTTCTGAAGACCTGGTTTCAAGTCCCAGCTATGCCTTTCGGTTGTGTGACACTGGGCAAGCAATTTGCCCTTTCTGAGCCTCAGTTTCCCCATCTGTACAATGGAGTCAATGATCCTTGGCTCACAATGAGATTCAGACCTGGATACAAACATGCTCTGAAAATGGAGGGTGCCCAGGGAGCCATGTGAGGACCACACACAGAGGACTAAATAACAAATTCTCCCTCCTCTTTTTGCAAACCCGTTGGCCTGAAGAGGCTCTGCTGGAGGCCAGGAGGAGGGAGGGTGATGAAGCACTGAGAATTAGCAGCACTGGGGCATCTGGCCATGTCTAGACCATCTGGAGAGGGGGCTGCTTCTGGCTCCAGGTAGAGGCTGATGCTGGATCCCTTCCAGCTCTACTCCAGAGTCTTGGGGGTCAGAGAGGCAGCTATGAGCTGAATTGCGTGTCCCTGAAAAATCTGTTCAAGTCCTAATCTCTATACCTGTGAATGTGATTTTATTCGGGAACACAATATTTGCAAATGTAGTCAAGTTGAGGTCATATTGGGTTTGATGGTCATTAAATCCAATAAATGATGTCCTTTAAGAGAAAGAAGAGGGGGATTCAGACACAGAGACACAGACATACAGAGGGAAGACCGAGACCATGTGGAGTGAGGCAGAAACTGGGGTGATGCATTTACAAGCCAAGGATTGTGGGCAAGCCCCAGAAACTAAGAGGGAAGCAAGGAACATCCTCCCCTGGAGCCTTCAGAGAGAGCATGACCCCACAGGACTGGACTTCTGGCCTCCAGAAACAACATTCTGTTGTTTGAAGTCCCTCCATGTGTAGTAATTTGTTATGGCTGCCCTTGGAAGCTAACGCACTGCACCCACAGGGATTAGTCCTTCTGGGCCCCAGGGCTTTACCACCCAGGCCGGGGCTGAGCAGGGCTCTGAGGGAAGATGAGGCCTCCCTTGTAACGCAGAGAGCCAGCCTGGCCTAGGGGGGTGCCCAGCAGCCAGCAGAAGGCCACATCCACCTCTGGGGGTCTGCAGAGATGTGCCACCGCTCACATGGCAACTGAAGTGAGGGGAAGTCCTCCGAAAAGTGAGCACAGGCTCTCCTGGGACAGGCCAGGGGTTCCCTGCTCAGGGTGAGTCATCGGCTTTGCTCTGGGCCCATCGGAGCTCAACTCTCCCAACGGGCAAGGGCAGCTCCGAGGGAGGCTCATGCGGGGCCGGCCTCTGGGATGCGGGAGGCTCATGGGGGGCCGGCCTCTGGGATGGGGGAGGCTCATGGGGGGCTGGCCTCTGGGATGGGGGAGGCTCATGGGGGGCGGGACTCTGGGATGGCTCATGTGGGGCGGCCTCTGGGATGAGGGAGGTTTATTGGGGGGCCGGCCTCTGGGATGGGGGAGGTCATGGGGGGGCGTCCTCTGGAATGGGGGAGGATCATGGGGGGCCGGCCCCTGGGATGGGGGGGCTAATGCGGGGCGGCCTCTGGGATGGGGGAGGTTCGTGGGGGGCCGCCCCTGGATGGGGGGGCTCATGGGGGATTCAGCCTCTGGGATGGAGGAGGTTCCATGGGGGCCAGCCTCTGGGATGGGGGAGGTTCATGGGGCGCCTCTGAATGGGGGGCTCATGGGGGCCGGCATCTGGGAAGGGGGAGGTTCATGGAGGGCTGGCCCTGGGAATGGGGCTCATGAGGGTTGGGCCTCTGGGGATGGGGAAGGTTAATGGGGGGACTGCCTCTGGGATGGGAGAGGTTCACTGGGGGCCAGCCCCCTGGGATGGGGGGCTCATGGGGCACCGGCCCCTGGATGGGGGAGGTTCATGGGGCCGGCCTCTGGGATGGGGGAGGCTCAGGGGGGTGGGCCTCTGGGTATGGGGAGGTTCATGCGGGGCCAGCCTCTGGGATGGGGGAGGTTCATGTGGGGCCAGCCTCTGGGATGGGGGAGGATGGGCAAGATGTCTCCAAGCTGTCCCTTTCTCACTGGCTTCTATATCTGATTTCCCTGCTTTGCAGAGAGGCCCAGCAGCAGGGGGCAGGAGGAGAGCTCGCCCAGCCACCTCCCTGCATCCTCCCACCTGCAATGACCAAGGCCTGCCCACTGGGGTGGGAAGTGTGGTCCTCGGACCAACAGCCCTGGCCGCACCAGGAGCCTTTTAGAAATGCAGCATCTCAGGGCTCACCAGATCCCTAAATCCAAACAAGAGCCCCTAATGCCTATGTGTGCTGGAGTCCAGAGCACAGCTGCAGAGCCCTGGTCCCCTAAGTCGGCTGTGGATGGCAGCAGGTCCACCTGGGAACGTGTTAGAAAGATGGATTCCCGTGCCCTCCTCAGACCCACTGAGTCAGGGTCTCCAGTGCTGCCCGCCGTCGTATTCCACCCAGTGCTACAGGCTGGACAGGATTCCCTTCCTCCTTCCCCAGAGCCGGCTCTGCGCTGGGAGAGTTAGCTGCACTCTGTGCCCAGGATCTGCGAGATGGGAGTCCCAGGAGGCTGTTCATGGGGCAGGAATTCCAGGCCTGGGGAGGCTCAAGCCTCAGGGTCCTAGTCTGTCAAATGGGTACCTCACAGAGCAGCGCTCAGGCTAAGTTACAGCCAGATGCTGGCTGGGGAGAGAGTCACAAACCAGGGGGAGCAGGTGAGGATTGCCAATATTCTTCTGCCCATTTCCTGGCCCACAGAAACCTGGAGAGTTCTGCTCCTGAGGAGGTGTCGGAGGTAGTGGGGTCTCTAGTCCCAGGTCCCTCTCCCAGCCTTTGTGGCCTGGATGTGCCAACTCGGTGATGGGCATACTCCAGGGGCCCAAGTGATCAACTTCCTTAAGATCTGAAAATCCGCATATTTGTCTATGGGGCCGTGTTTAACAATGGTTCCAGCGTCCTCTCTTGTGTCATAGATGCAACAACCTAATCATGCAGGAAACTCCGGCCCAAAGTGTGTTTGGTGGCTGCACACACACTGGGACTCCCAAGACCCAGGATGGCTGACCTCATGAGGACCTGTTCAGGACCCTCAGAACAACCCCTCCTATCACAAATGCCCAGATTCCACCAGGCTGGGCTACAAAACAGGTCCCCGTGCTCAGCTTGCAGCAGCTCTCAGGCTTTCCCAGGGTAGCAAAGGCCAGAGCCTGAGGCCATGAAGCCGCCCCCTTCACCTCTCCCTCTGGAAGCCTTCCTGGGGGCCCCTCTGCTCTGCTTCTACGGCCCATGGGGTTTTCTTCCCACTGGGGTGGGAAGGAGAAACAGGGAGGGTTTCTGGGGAAGTGCACTAAGTGGTCCCGGGGGCGGTAGCTCCAGCTGACCGGGTTTGTTATATTTTACACAAACCGCCCACTGGAGTTGAGGCCCAATCTCAGCCATGGCACGCTGTGTCTCCGTCTCCTTTGCCTCCTTCACGCACGTCTGTTCCTTGGGGACCTGGCAGGGAGGAGGGTGTGTGGTCCCGGGGAGCACTCCTCGGTTTCCTGGCCCAAGTTCAGACTTAAGATCCCTCACAAAACCACAGTTTCAACCAAGAAGGGGCACGTTCTGGCATGCAGCACGGGGAGCATCATGTGAGAGCAGGGCTAGGAAGTAGTTTAGGAAGTGGGAAGGGTTGGTCTGAAAAGCTGATTTTAGGGGACATTTCTAAAAACAATTCTGAATTTTATTCCCATTGACCCAGATAAACATGGACTTCATGCTCCTCAAATTTCCAAACTTCAAGATCCAGCAGAAACTGATGCTAAGGGGTGGGGTGGGGTGGGGTGGGGTGGGGAACGCCTTCCCCTGAGTTCCCCCACCCCTGATTTTCGCTTTTCTGCTGGGGACAGACCTGTCAGTGTGGTGGAGGCTGGGATGAGGGAAGCTGGAGGGGAGCACAGACCCTTCAACCCTTCTCATCTCTGATGCTTTGTTACGGGATTCAGAACTTTTGTTTTATATCACAGGCTCTGCTGCAAATGACAGGCAGGGGAGGGTATGACACCCAGGGCTGGGTAAAGCAGCAGCTAATTTCTAGCAGTTGCATTGATTTATAGTTCTTTATGGAATTGTATCTTCCTATTCTGCTATTTTTCACTTTGAGTAAAAATTAACTGTTTTGTTTAACCAAAAACACAGATGGAGGGAAGGGAGAAAGGGAAAAGGGAAAGGGGCAGGGTTCGCAAAAGGAGCAGGCTTGGGAGTCTCACAGAACGAGGACGGGATCCGAACCCCAGCTTCACAGTGGGCTCCAGTGCTGTGTGAGTGTGGACAGGTTACTTCCCCTCTCTAATCTGCAGCTCCTCACACATCTGCCCAGGGGATGAAAATCCACACATCACAGTGTTCTCAGGAAGATTACAGGAAATAGTGGGTTTCAAGGTGGTGGCACAGAGCAGGTGCTTGCATTTGTTCCTATGTACCTCTCAGGAGCCACTTTGCCAAACACATCAAAAGTAGAGATGTTGATGAAACCAGCATGATATGAGCCTCAGTGACAGTCGCTCTGCCTCCTGATGAGAGGTGGGCTGTGCTGTCTTGGCAGAGTTGGAACCCTCAAAAGTAAGGTCAAAACTTCATCGGAGATGACATCTGGAGAGGAAAGGAGAGGAAGAGGAGGAGGAGGATGAAGGAGAGTGGAGAGAGGAGGAGGAGGAGACAGGAGAGGAGGAGGAGAGAGAAGAGGAGGAGGGAGGAGAGGAGAGGAGAGAAGAGGAGAGGAGAGGAGA
>NW_016819184.1:6225951-6252641 GCF_001698545.2 Rhinopithecus bieti | reverse complement strand
GGGAGAGGGGTAGGTGAGGGGAGGGGAGGGGAGGGGAGAGAAGTACTGCTTAGGAGGCGGGAGGAATTGACTCATTTGGGCCCAAAGAAGTGCCCCTGGCTCGAATACATTGTTCCAAGCAGGCCTTGACCGTGCCTTCACCAGTACTGAACACCAGGCCCAGCTTTTCACCTGTGTCATCTCATCAGTGACCAACCCACAAGAAAATCATTATTGCTTCCACTTTACAGAGAAGGCAGCTGAGTCCCAGAGGGGTTTAAACAGGGCTTGCCCAAGGAAGGCCTGCAGCGGGAGGTAAAGGAGGCAGGACCCACTGATGAGAAGGTGTTTGTCCCTCTTGACGTTTCTGTCCCATCCATGGGAAGCTGGGGGATCCCACCCATGCTTCCCCCGCCGGGTGGCAGACATGTTGAGAAACACTGGCAGCTTCTCCCAGCACCTGCCTGATGCTTGTCCCTGTCATGGGAGGAGGGTTGCTAAGCTGTGTGGTCGGCGACCGCAGCATTTGCTGGAAGGCATGGTGACTGTTTCAAAGGTGGATGCCCATGTTCTAGCCCTGCTCTGTGCTTCCTCCAAGGGGGGACAGCCGCTCCCCTGCTCCTATCCAGGAGGCACACCCTACCTGCTCATCCGGCACCTCCCAAACTTTCCCAGGATCTTAACAGTCAGCTTCTGACTCAGCTGTGCCAGGGCGCCCAGGGCTGGGCTAGTCTAAGTCTCCCAGCTGATGCTGGTCAGAGGACCACACTTTGAGGAGCAAAGCAATGAGCTACAATCATAGCTCAACACCTGGGGAAACAAGCATCTGAGGATTATTTTAAAAATGCTGATTTCTAAACCCCACTCAGAAATATTAAATTATAGTCATTTTAGAGGCAGAACCTGGGAAATGAATAATTTTTGATGCTCTGCGGGAGATTCTAACATGCAACTCAAGTTGAGAACTACTGTTCTAGAAGCAGGCCTGCCTCTCTCTGCCCACCTGTGACCAGGCAGGTAGTGGGTTGATCTAGGTAAGTGTGCCCAGATTGTGCCCGACAGATCCAGCCTCTGCCTCCTCTTCTCCCAGGGCACGCCTGAGACTCCACATTCCAAAAATGAGTTGCCCTTGATTGGAAACTTTTCTCTTCAGTGGAGTTTGTTTGTTTATTTGTTTTAACCAAAGGTTCACACTGGAGGTTCTGGGCATCTAGCCAGACAAAACAGCTCTTTATTTCCCACCTGGCCATTTTTCTTTTTGTGTTGGCTCCATCATCCAGAGCCCTGCCAGATAGAGGAGCACCAACATCCCAGACTCCTGAAAGATAGAACCCCGAGTCTGTGTGCTCTCTGAACCTCTCAGCTTCCCAAAGAGGGAAGCTGGGGCTCTCTGCTGCAGGTAGGGAGGAAGCACGAGAGGGAGAAGGGGCGGCCCCAGCACCCCCAAACCTCCTCAGCATCCCCACCTGGCCCCAACCTGCCAGCCTTCACCAGGCTCTAAACAAGAGGCTAGTTCTCAGCCAGACTCTTTCCTGTTCTTGAGCGGCAAGTGGGCAGCTGAGCAGAGTTGTAGAAGATAGGACTCAGTTGCAGCTGAGCCAGGGCCACTGGCTTGGCCCTCCCATTTCCCTAGGGCTGAGCAGAAGGTCATCAGACCCCAGGGGGCATTGTTCATGTCTCAAAGGTGTTGAGGGAAAATTCTCTCCTGGAGTGTGGGCTAGACCCAGTGACTCACTCATGACAAATCAAGTATGGAGAGGTGAAAAAAGTAAACCGCATGGTGGTGGAACCTGGCAGATGTCACCTAAATTGAGTGACCAAAGTTCTCATCACTTCTAATCAATCATGTTGATATCATGTGCAGCTTCACATGGTGCAAAGGGAAGGGTGCTCTGTCTTTGTGTTATTCTTCTCCCAAATCCAAAACAACACTCTCTTAATGAGAAAATATCAGACAAACTCAACCTGAAGGACAGTCTACAAAACACCGGACTAATACTCTTCAAATCTCTCAATGTTAGGAAAAACAAGGAAAGGTTGAAAATCTCTAACAGGTTGGCAGATGTGAAGGAGATAGGATGACCATCATATCCTGGATCGGACCCTGGAACAGAAAAGGACATCAGTGGAAACATTGGGGAAACCCAAATCAAGCCTGTAGCTGAATTACTACCAGTGCTGATACTCATTTCTTAGTTTTAATGATTGTATTATAGAAGATGTTAACATGCGGGGAAGCTGAGCAAGGGGTATACCGGACCTCTCTGTATTATCTTTGCAACTCTTCCGTGAATCTAAATTCTTTTTCAAAATTAAGTCTCTTTAAAAGTATTAGGAGAAAATAAACGAGGCAAGGAATGGTCCCACTCTCTCTCTCAAACAGTGTCTGATCTACAAGGTAGAATCATGAAAGGAGAAAAGCTGGGCTGCTGGCTGGAGGTGAATTTATTGCCAGAAAACAGCTCTGCTGTGCTCTCTCTGCTGTGATTTACAGCCAAATATCTGGGCCCCACATCGATCCTTCTTCTGAGCCCCCAGTGCAGGCGCAGGGTCCTCTGGGCAAAATTGATGCATGCAGGTGACACTGCATTTTGCTGCCATCACAGGAATCCAGATTTATGTTCTGGGCAAGATAGATCCCAGGGCAGTGGAAAGGGGGTTGATGAGGAGTCAGGAGGTCTGGGTTCCAGGCTCAGATCTGCCTTTGCATGTGTTTGTTAATGGGCTATTTACTTCACCTCTCTGGACCTTACTTTTCAAAAATGGTCTCTATAGCCACCAAGTCATATCATGAGGGTCCTTTGATTGCAAACAACAAAATGTGGCCATGGGTAGAAAACCTTGAGTATAGAAGAAATTTATTGGAAAGAATCTATGGGATGGCTGGGGGCTCAGAAATGGGCACAACCAGAATTAATGGAGGTAATTTCTGTAGTAAGGAACCCAACATTTCAGTAGCTTAATACACTTCAATGTGTCATAGCCTTATCAGACCAGGGGTGGGTGGGAGGGTGGCTCTTTGCTCTACAGTCATTTGGCCACCCAGGTTCTTTCCATCTTGTGGCTCCTCTCTGTTCTAGGTCCTTAGTCTGCCTCATCTTATATTGGCTGAATGGAATCCTCTCCATTCAGCCAATATAAGATGAGACAGAGTGAGGCCCATGTATGGGAATTTTGTAATGGGCCATGTTGGGAAATGGACTTATCACTTCCATTCACATCCCACTAAGTGCAAGGAAGCCTGGGAAATGTAGTCTAAGTCTGTTCCCAGGAAGAAGTAGAGGTGGAACCCTGGATAGCACTGGTTATTTCTGCCACAGGCAATGGGAACTATTCAGAACTTGGCTGAGGTTTAACTACTGCAGTAAATGAGTTACCACCAATCAATACAATTTCATCCTTAAGTCTCTCTGCCCCAGAATTTGAATCCTAGGAGAAAGTCCAATTGGTCTTCCTTGATCTCACATCCACCCCTTGGCCTAAGGGAGGGCAGGGCTCCTACATTGATAGTTCCCAGGTGGCATGCAGTGGTGGAGGAGAAATACCCCAAAAGGAGAGAGCATGGTGTTGGGAGGCCCAAAGACAACAAAGGCACATGAAAAGCACAAAGTTGTCCTGCTTTCCAAGTGATGTGTAAACCTGCCCGCTTGCAAAGACCCCTGATCTCTCTGCCTCCAGGTTTGCATTTTAAAATTAGATCATTTGTTGGGGAGGCTTAACTCAAAAATGAGTTCTTCTAGCTCTACCTGCCTGTGCATATCACTATGTCTCATTTATGTATTTCCTTAACTGATACTTATTGGGTGACTTTTGTATGACAGGCACTGTGCCAATCACAGGGACACAGCATAGAATGTCCTCACCTCTGGAAATCCTACTGCCTCATGGGTAGAAAAAATAGATAGAAAAGGTGAGAAGGTAATGGGAGGGCTAAGAAATCCCAGGAAAGGGGATCATACAGATTGGGTTGAGGATGGCCTGGGGGCAGGGGTGGTGGTGCCCTACAAAGTGATGCAAGAGCTAAGCTCTAAGGACAAGTTCAGAGTTAGCCAGACAGAGCACAGAAAGGACAGTCCCTCCCAGACAGAGACCAGAGAAGCAGAGTCCCAGAAGCAAAATGAAGGGTGGCCCACTTGATGAGTTGAAAATGGGTTCACTTAGCCTGGCAGAGTGAACAGAATGAGAGGGGATTGGTCAAGGTGACACTGGCGAGGCAGGCAGGCATTCTAGCTCAGAGCACCTTGTAAGCTGTGCTTCGGGAAATCCAAGTTCTCCAAAGGCAAAAGTTCTCACCTCTTCTGCCAGGCACATTGACCACCCTTCTGAGTCTTCTTGCCCTATCATGAGGGCAAGAGAGAGTTGTGCTGTGCTGTCACCCTAATGATAAGGAATTTGTGTGCCAGCAGGACCTGCAGTGCCCATTTGCTCCATTCCCTTACCCGCTGTTGTTACTCTCTGCAATATCCCTGAGGTGGCAACTGAAAGCTGGAGTGTGGGGAGCCCAGGCAGGGAGGAGGTGCCTGCATCTTGATGCTGGTAGTTGCAGGGAAATGGGTAGGTAAGAACATGCTGCCTGCAGCTGCCATGTCAGGTCCTAACTCCGCGTCTGTGTCTGTGTCTTATACCCACTCAAAAAAATAATGTGGCTCCACAATGGTAGGGTTTTTAAGAAACAGTGGAAAAGGAGGGCGGGTTAGAAGAGAGCGGACAGAGGAGAGGACCGGTGGGCTGTTTGTGAACTCCCAGCCACATTTGAAAACTTCCCCCAGCCACATTCAAAAGCAATTTTCACTTCCAGATAAAAATGGCATTCCTCAAAACAACACACACACACACACACACACACACACACACACATGCACACGCAGGAGAGGGAAAAAGCCCAACCCAACCCCATCAATCAAACAAGGAAATGGCCATGGCCCCAAACTACAGCCCGCAACATGCATGGGCCACACATTCTGTGACATCTGGGCCAAAGCAAAGCAGACTGGTGTCCACACAACCTCCCAAGGCCACAGGTAGGACATAGAGTCCTGAGAGAAAGTGATGTGGTCCTACGAGGCCTATCAAATGATCTGTAGATTGGAATAAGACTTAGAGGTGACAGGGGAAATGTCCCCAAAGAGACTCACTGTGTTCCTTTAGAACAGAGGTTGGTAAACGATGGCCTGCGAGCTGTTTTTATGAGTAAAGTTTTATTGGAACACAGCCAGGCTCCTTCACTGGCATACGGTCTATGGCTGTTACCACATCACAACTGCAGGGTGCAGTAGGTGCAACGAGACTGTATGGTCTTCAAAACCTGAAATATTTACTGCCTTCAAGAAAAATGCTTACTGACTCCTCCCCTAAGAGTCTCTATGGCATGGATCCAAGGCGGCCATTAATTCTTCCGTAGTCCTGTCATTGAGAAGTTATTTTCCTCCCCTCGGCTCCAGGACAACAGAAGTGATGCTCTGTCAGTTCTGGCCTGGGCTTTACAGAGACTATTTCAAATCTGTGCTTCCTGTCTCTTGGAGCCCTGAGCCACCATGAGAAAAGTCTAACTGCCCTGCTGGAGAAACCATGTCAAGAGGCACCGAGACCCCATGGAGAAAGGGGGCACCCCAGACAGCCTATCCTTCCAGTTGTCTCCACCATGGCCCCAGGAATCTGAGGCCATCTGGGATCCTCCAAGACCAGACTAGTCACCAACTGAATGTCACTGATGGCTCTAGCCATTGCCATGTGGGACAGAAGATGCACCCAGCAGAGCCTGCCCCAAATTCCTGATCCACAAAATCATAAGATATGATCAAATGATGACTGTTTGAAGCCACTAAGACTGCTGCATTGGTTATGCAGTCGTGGAGACCCAGAGAGGGCAGAGACAAGAGAAGGCCCCTGCTGATCTACCCTTTTCCTAAGAGAAGAGCTGAGGGTACGAGAAGGGAGGGAGGCTGAGAGCACAGAATCGCAGCATAGATGGGCCATGTTGCAGTGAGATGAACTGTGAGCCACACCATTTTTGAAACTCGGAAAGCTGAGTGAAGGCAGGCTTCTGCAGCAGAAAGAGAAAGCATTTGGTGAAGGGGTGTCCAGATGCAACTTAGCTGAAGCCACAGTCTCTCCCAGGCCACCTCAGCACCCTCCTCCCCACCCTTCTGAGGCATTGAAAGCCATGTTGGAAACAACAAAGAACAGAATTAACAACTCGCGTCACCCAGGAGTAACAGAGGACACACGGAACAAATGGAAAAGAGCAAAAGCATGCCATAGAGTTTGGGTCTCTGTCCCCTCCACATCTCATGTTGACATGTGATTCCCAGTGTTGGATGTGGGGCCTGGTGGGAGGTGATTGGGTCCTGGAAGTGGATGCCTCATGAATGATTTGGTGCCACTCCACAGCAATGAGTTCACGTGAGACCTGGTTGTTTAAAAAGGCCTGGCATCTCTCTTGCTCCTTCTTTCACTGTGTGACATGCATGCTCTTTCTCCACCTTCTGCCATGTGTAAAAGTTTCTTGAGGCCTCACCAGAAGTCAAGCAGATGCTGGTACCATGCTTGCACAGCCTGCAGAACAGTGAGCTCAATAAACCTCTTTTCTTTATAAATTACCCAGTCTCAGATATTCCTTTACAGCAACGCAAAACAGACTAATATGGCATGAAAGGAAATTTAGAGAAGACAGTAGACATGAAAGACCAAGAAACCCATACACACAATATTGTGTTTCTGAAGACAAGAACAGAACACCATCTATCTCATCTCACTGCCCAAACCAAGGAAGGTTCTCCACTTTGAAGGACTCATGTGATTACCCTGGGCCCACCAGAATAATGTCCCCACCACCAGATCTTTAATAGAATCAAACCTGCAAAGCCCCCTTTGTCACGTAAAGTAACATATTCACAGGTTTCTGGGATTAGAGTGAGGACATTTTCTGAGAAGTGGGGGATCCATATCCTGCCTACCACAGTGGGTGATGGTTATTTCTCATAGTGAATATAGGTTATTTTTACCAAAAAACAACAATGATTGTTAGACATTCAATGCAACTTACTTGCTTCTTTGCATCTGGCTGCTTTGCCCAATGGGAAGCTGTTTCAGCATACTCATAAGCTGCCAGGCTCTGTGCCGAGGTCCCAGAGTGTGTCACTGCAGGCAGTGCTCCTCAGTGTCCCTGTTTCTCTGGACCATGTCAGAGGACACCTGGAAAATATAACCGGCACATGTGCAAACCTGCACAGCAAAAGGACTTAGACGGCACAACAATAACAGCCAACATCTGGGGAGAACTGGACTCGGGGGGGCGGGGCTTCCTGCCTTCCTTCCTTTCCCTGCTTCTTCACTACAAATCAATAAAGATGGGTTCTGCCATCACGCATCTCACAGAGACTCCAAGGGTAAGCAACTTGCTCAAGTGCTGAGGTCACATAGCTGCCTTCCATCTGCACAGGGGTGAGGAGAAGGAATTTCTGTCTCTTACTTCCACAGTGAAAAGGAACCAGTGCCCACTAGGAAGGGTTTTGGTTGCTGGTAGATAAAAGAGACCAAGAATTGCATAGCTCCTCCAAGGTTTCCTGGATTCTACAAAACCATAATCTTGACCCCTGCACGTAGAAACCAGGATATAGACACTTGTTTTCTGGCTGTCTTTTCCCCTTTCCCTCCTGTATGTAGAAGGATGGGGAGGAGATCCTTAATGGGAGCTCTGAATCATTCTCCACCCCAGCTCCTCTAGAATGTGACCCTATATCAGAAGCCCTGTCCACCTCCCCGACCCTCTCCCCACTCAGCGGCCCTTTACTCCCCGAGGATGCACACATCCAGGACTTTCTCACCTTACAAAAAATTCTTCCTGGGCCAGGGCTCCAATGATTACCCCTTGCCTTCCTCCTCTCCTCTCACAGGTATCTCAATTTCACGTTCGAGTAGATTTGCCTTTCCAGCTTCCTCCCAGTGCCCCAGCAGGCTGGTTCCCATCCTGTGCTCCTTACCGTGGCTGTCCCCTCCAGCTGCCCAGGTACCCAATCCAGAAGCCAGGGAGTCGGCCTTGACCTCCTTCCTCTATGTCCTCACCCCAGCCTTCACCAAGTCCTGCTGATTCTGTGCCCTATGCAGTTCTCACACCCACTCATGTGCTTCTCCACTCACAGTGGCTTCCTAGCCGAGCCTCCTTTCTCATTTCTCCCTAGCACAGCCTCCTTTCTGCATTTTTCAGTGTGCCCCTCAGTGACAACTCCATGGCTCTTCTCCCTTACCTGCCCCTCCAGCCTCACCTGGACTACTTCCTGCTTCTTGAACTTCCTTCTCCAAGGAGCCCCATGTTTTCTTGAATTTCTCATGAAGACTCTTCATCATGTGACTTCTCTCCAGTCTCTGCTCCATTTAGAGCATCCCTCGCTTCGTCATCCCCCCGCGCCACACACAGCCCACATGTACACACACACGCCACATAGGCACCACACACAGACAGGCACATATGCACACACACAGGCACACATGCACACACACACAGGCACACATGCACACACACAGACAGGCACACATGCACACACACACAGGCACATATGCACACACACACAGGCACACATGCACACACACACAGGCACACATGCACACACACAGACAGGCACACATGCACACACACACAGGCACATATGCACACACACACAGGCACACATGCACACACACAGGCACACATGCACACACACAGACAGGCACACATGCACACACACACGCCAAACTATATCTACATGGCATATATGTGTTCGATCTCTCTCTCTCTCTCTCTCTTTCTCTGTAACACTTCTTCACTCTCGGCTCCTAGACTCATTTCTCTTTCCTCCCTCCACCCCCATGTGACCTTATGTCTCCCTCCCCTCTGCCCCTTCTCTGGACTTCTGTCAGGACACACATCTGACCTATAATTGTCTATGTCTGCCTCTCCTGCACAGCTGTACTCTCTTTGACTGGAGAATGCTGTCTTACTGATCGCCTTCAGACCTGGCTCATCACAAGCATTTAGGGGAGGTTTGCCTATTTACAGAATTGAATGTCAGAACAGGACTTGGTGTCATGATGACACCTGGTCCCTCCACCTCTTCTTTGGAGCTTGGAGGGCAGAAAGCCCCACTCATCCACTGAGCCTTCCTCTGTTCCCCAAACTGAACAGTGTGCCCTTTTTAACCTCACAACACCTTGAGAGGTAAATACCATTCTAAGCCCCATTTTACAGAGGAGGAAACTAAGGCTCAGGAGGTTAAATTAATTGTGCAAGAAAAATAAGCATTTCCATTTTAATTTGATTCTATATGACTCTAAAGTTCTATGTTTTTTATTGTGCGCTCTACCAGAGCAGCTGAGAAAAAAGTGGAAAAGAAAAATGAAGTGACGGCTCAGCTAATGATATGTTGACAAAGTGGGTTGTGGTTGTGCCTGTGCACATGTGTGTCCATATATGCATGTGTGCAGGTATGTGTGCATGTGCCTGCATGCGTGTGCATATGTACATATGTGTGTGTGCATGTGTGTGTGCGTGTGTGTGTGCGCGTGAGGCACACCCCCGCCTTGCAGCACATGCGTCTCTCTTTCTGCATGATACTCAGCAGTTTGTGAGCTACCTTTGGAGTCCGTAAAGTGGAGATGAGCCCCATGCATGTCACTGAACTCAGAACATGGGGAGCCTGGGTTACAGATCCAGAGAATAACCAAGACCAGCGTGGCAGGGGCCTCCGGGGACCGAACCCTACAGGTGAGTGCCTCAGGGAGAATCCAGTCCCAGGAACACACTCACTCTCTGAAACACTGCCTGAGTCTGGGCCCCCTCCGCTCCCAGGGGCCTGACCTTACCTGACCATGCATGAGAGTCAGAGGCCAAAGCACAGTTGCCCTCCTTTTACTTTTTCAGGGTCTCTGTCTTCATTTCTGGCAGCTCCTAGTCAAAGCCTCCAGGGTTTCTGCTGCCAGCCAGTGACCACTCGGGGGAGCCCGTGAGCCATCAACCACAGATGTTGCCTGGACAGAAGGGGTCTGTAACTGAGAAGAAAGTCAGCAGCAAGGGAAGAAACCAGGGGCCTTAGTAGGTACCGGTTTGAGCTTTTCTCATGTCCCACGGCAGCTAAGAATTTGTCACTACTCCTCCAAGTCTGTTGTGGCTCCCAAGAGAGCCACCTGTGTCCTTGACTTTGGATATGGCAGAGCTGGGAAGGACATACTAGCTCACTAGGACAGAGGTGGCCAATTTAAGCAGGTACAGCCTGGCTCTGCCATGGAATTGCTGTGTGACCCTGAGTAAGCCACTTGCCTTCTCTGGGCCCTAGTCTGCTGTGACAGTCAGGATTCTTGGGTAGAAGTGACAGAACTATGACTAAGTTAAGCCACTGGGCAGCTCACGGAATTCAGAGGAGGGGCAGAGAACTGGTGAAACAAGAAACAAGGGTGCTGTCACCGCAGGGCCCAGCAAGGTCACCTGGCACTGGTTGGCCTGCGGGGTCACCTCTGTCCCTCCTCCCTGCACTGACTACTCCCAGCCCTGCTGAGGGACTCTGGCACCCCTCTGCCACCCTGGATTAACCTGGCTGTCCCTGCATCTGTGTGCCCTTTCTGCATGGTTCCTGCCCTGCATGGAGGCTACCTGGCCACAATCCACCTACCCAGGGATGGAAGAGGAGATTTTGGCCCTCTTTATGTTCACAGTGCAGAAAGGGACCAGCCCCTAAATGGAACAGATTTTGGAGACTGGTGGCTAAAAGTGACAGATATTTGCCACACTTCTTATTTGTATATCAAGATCTGATTGTTGGACTGTTGCTGTTGCACCTTAAAATAACAACGGCAGCAGCAACAACAATCTCAGATGAAGGTATAGCCCACACCACGCACAGGGCATCATTCAAATAGCTTATGTATATCTACCCATTTAATCCCCACACAGATTCCATGAAATAGATTCTATTATCATCCCCCCTTTATAGGTGAGAAAACTGAGGCATGGAGAGTTTAAATGCCTGGCTTAAGGTCACGCAGTTGGTAAGGGGTAGAGCGGGAATTTGAACCCCGGGAACCTGGTCCTTTCAAGCATGTGTTATGTGGCCATGTTGGACGTTAAATTTCGGCATCTTCAGTAACACTTGATACCCGGGGAACGAACCAAACAGAACACACGCACATCAGCTTGGAGTCTCTCTGCTTTTCTAAACCTTTCTTCTCTTTATGGTTTAACGACAAAACCACTTTTCTGTCTGTAGAGTTCATCCTTATAGGAAAACTTGCTTGTTTTTGTGGAATAGGAGAGAAGTCAGTAAATGTTAAAGAAAGCATAGCCTGCATCGGGAATGGAGATGAACTATTTCTTTGTTAGACATGCCATCAAAACATCCCGAAGGTGAGGAAGAGCACTGGCTTATTTTCAAATAAATGCTCACTTGGACTTTGTGCCGAACTTCCAGCGTCCCAAGGGTGGGAAGTGGTGTCGCTCTGCAGGACCCAGACCACCAGGGGGCAGGCCGTGCCTCCACCAGACTGCGGCAAGTTTTGGCTCCGGAGGACTCTCCAAGTCGGGTTTTTCCAGAGCAGGCTATTTGCAAAGCAGCCAGGAGGTGTGGCTCCGGGGACTTGAGTTGTATTTTTATCTGCTGCTCACTTCCAGCAATCTGGCACACATTTCTCTTTGGCACACAAAGGAAGTGCCTGCCGCCTGCAAAGCATGAATCACTTTTTGGGAGAGGTGGTCTAGCTCTCCCTTTGGGTGGACCCAAGTCCCAAATGTAATTGCCAACATCATCCCCCACGGAGGAGTTTATTTCTGTCCTCCTCCCCAGTTGCCCAGGGGTGGCTCTGTTTTTGCCTCTGGGCATAGTGGGATGTTCCTCTCCTGCTCTTCAGCATGGCCACGGAGCTTGGAAGTCAGGCGGAGCCGGCTCCTATGGAGTGTGTATTCCCTCCGGCAGAGGTCAGTTCAGCAGAACACATGAACGTGCTTCACACAGCTGGATCCAGTCCCCGAGGCCCTCCCACTTGGGGAAGAAGGAAGGGGGACCTTCCCCTTGGCCACACACCCCAGATAAGCAGGGCATGGTCCCAGAATTCCAGGTGAGAGGCTGTGGGTGTCTCCAGGGGCGTGCCAGGCAGACTTCAGCTCTGTCCCAGGCCACTTCCAGCCCCTGGGTCCCAAACAGAATGGGACTCCCCGAGGAGCAGGGTCTCATTCAGAGGCGGCCGCCCATCTCCCACAGGCTTCGCTCCTTCCGAGGCCCAGTTCCTGGCGGCGGAAACCTCCCAGTCACCAGCAACTCGAGTCCCACTCAGGACGAGGGCACGGCAGTGGAGGGTACCTTCAACAGATGTGAGTTTGGATGATCCTCATGGAGTCTGCTTTGGTCTCACCCATAACCTGGGCTTCATGTCACCCTACGGAAACATCACCTCCTCCAAGAAGCCTGCTCTGACTCCCTCGCTTCTTTTGCCCCTCCTTTATCATAGCACTCCGTCTACATGCTCAGCGGTGCAGGTCTGATCACAAGCCTCCCGCACTAACACTGTTTCTTGTGGTTAGCCACCAAGTATGAGTCCTCCAGAGCCCCAGGGCCTGGCTGAAACCCAGAATAAATGCCCTGGAATCATAATCGAATTAGGGGATGAGAGCTATGTGCCCTCCACCCCACACTGATGGCTGTACCCTTACACACACAGGCATATGAGCCTCTCCATGTGTTTTTGTCCTACATAAATAGGATTACATGATGTGGATTATTCCACGACTTGCAACAGCCTCCTAGCCCCTGCCCCTGACTCCAGCCTCAACCCAGCAAACCCATCTCCATGGGACAGGGAGAGTAAGCTTCCTCATCGGACCCCATCAGGATTCTGTTCAAATCCCTCCCTTGACTCCTGCCTTCTTCCTGTTTGCAACTCCATCCCCATTCTCCCCTCACTCCCTAGTCCGCTACAAGGGAGTCTGCCATGCCCTTAGCACCTGCTGACCCTTCCCATCATCACTCCAGGAGCTCCAACTCTTCCTCCAGTATCACCTTCTCTGTGAAGCCTCCCCAGATTCCCCAGAACCAGCTGCATGCAGGAGCTTCCAGGATATGCCTATGTGGGAAGCAGCTGAGATGCCCCAGGACTTTTGAGTCTCCTGGCCTGGATAGAGAGGCTGCCTTCTTCCTGCACGGGGCTTGGAAAAAGCTAAGATTCCCAGGCATCCTCCAGCCTGCTGCAGAAATGCCACAGAGGCTGCCGCATTATACAGCCAGAAAAGAGAAGAGACCCTGATTCACAGGCCCAAACGCTGGCAGGGCGTTTAGCATCCGACAAGAGCTAGATGACCTGTTGGGGGACTCTAGGCCCTGGGAAACAACAGGAAGCAGAGCCTGCCCCTTTGCAAAGCCTCCTCTGTGTATTAACCCATTGGGTCATCTGAGAAGGCAGGGCAGAGACAATGAAGAGAGGGAAGCCCGGAGAAGTTGAGTGACTGCCCCAGGCCCCACAGCAGCAAGTGGCAATGTAGATTCCTCATCACCCTGACCTTCTGCTGCACACCTGAGTCGCTGTGCGAGTTGTGGGGTGTCTGAACAGTGCTTCAATAGTCCTGAAACCTCCCCATGCCTGGAAAAGTCCAGCCCACGTTAACACCTACCATGTGTGGACCAGACCGCAGACTGCTGCACCTTGGAAGCCAACACAGCCAGGGAGCTGGAGACGGCTTCTTAATTTATGCAGTGGTTTGAACTGGAAAGTCTAGGGTGGAGGAATTTGGAGAAAAATAGAGTTATATTTTAAGTCCTCTAGTAGATCTTCCCATTCAAAAGAAGCACATGGTGAGTTCATTTCAAATGCAAATGTGTGTGTTCTAATTTATCTGTCAGTTGGGGTTTTTGAGCCTTGATTTGAGAAACTTTGTATTTATTGCACAATCAACAGAGCAACAATCGTCCTGTTGGTCTCCCTTGAGTTTGTTAGGGCATTTTGCATGGAAGTTTCCAATTGTGATGTACGGGAATGTGTCAGCATTTCCCTTGGTGATTTCTACCAGAGCCACAACGTTTAGAAAAAAACTTACTTTTCTAAAGAAGTCATAAATACTTCATTTGGGCTTTTTCTATAATTCATTTTTACACTTTACACTTTAACTTTTGAAGATTGTGTTTGAGGAGTGAATCTAGATACTTCTTTGCTTTCATCAGATCACAAATGAATGAAAATGAACGAACCCCACTGTTTTGTGCACCCCTTTCTACCATTGGCTATTTGTGTCTTTGACTTATCCCACTCTTCATTCTCTCCCTGCCTTGATATATAATAATGTTTTGTGATCCCAAATGTCTCAAGATGGAGTCCCTTATGACAAGTGACTCAGACCACAGTGAAACTGAAGGCCCCCCAAGGGCCGGGCATGGTGGCTTATGCTTGTAATCCCAGCACTTTGGGAGGCCAAGGCAGGAGGATCTCCTGAGGTCGGGAGTTCAAGACCAGCCTGATCAACATGGAGAAACTGCGTCTCTACTAAAAATATAAAATTAACCAGGTGTGTTGGCACATGCCTGTAATTCCAGCTACTCGGGAGGCTGGGGCAGGATAATCGCTTGAATCCGAGAGGCAGAGGTTGCGGCGAGCCGAGATCGTGCCACTGCACTCCAGCCTGGGCAACAAGAGCAAAACTCTGTCTCAAAAAAAGAAAAGAAAAGAAAAGAAAAGAAACTGCAGACCCCCTCAAAGTCATCAACGTTAGGTATGGTGGATTGTGGTGAGAACATGTGCCAGGCACCACCGAGACCTGACAAGAAAGTGAAGCCAAAAGGCGGCTGAGATAATGGCCATGGGCATTCCTGCAGATGCCATAAAAACAGCAAAGAAACTGACCGTGGCTAAGACGCAGAGGCTGTGCCAGTGACAACTCAGACCTCTTCTGCACGGGCAGTGGTGCTGGATGCTCTGCTGGGAGAAGAGCTGTGGCCCTCCCACCTCCAAGCTGGTCCGTGTTTTGAGGGGAATTCGGACCAGTCAGGATCATCTGTCAGAGTGCTCCCAAGCTACTCTCAGTGGTTCAGTCTCCTTCTCTCTTCTCACTGCCTGTGTGTGAGCTGAATACATTTGTGTGACTGTTGGTGTGTGACAGCCTCATGATAAACTAAGAATTCAAAAGCACTGAATTGGCCACTGAGCCATCATGAAATCTCTCAGCCCCAATCGGAGTTCACACAGCTAGGCTGATTTGAACCTATACCCCTCCCAGAGGCAATGTGCCATCCTTTTGGTCAACTGTGCATATGCATTTACACACATGCACACACAGACGCGCATGCACACTCTACCTTCCTCACGGATGAATAGGTTTGTGTTATATGCATGTTATTCTGTGGGTTGCTTTCTTCATTTGACATTTTGTCTTGGAGGCCTTTCCAGCTGTTCACACGGACTGCTCCATTCACTAATGGCCACACAATATTCCGTAGGATAGTTGGAGCATATTTTATTTAACCAACCCCTTATTCATGAACATTTAGGTTCTTTCCATTTTCTCACAGTTGAAGAAAATGAAGCAATGAACATTTTTGTTACATATATCTTTGAAGACATGTGAAGTAGTTGAAAATGTGATGATTTCTAGAAGTGGAATTATTAGAGCTGGAGTATATATATATGTATGTATATATATGTATACACACTATCAAATTATTTTCTGAAACTCATCATCCAGTTGCGCTCCTATGACAATGTATAAGCCTGCCTATTTCCCTGCATATGTGCAAACACTTGATATTATCCCTCTTTTAAATTCTTAACTCTATGATGGGTGAAAATAATCTCTCATAATTGTTTTAATGTGCATTTTATCAAAATCAACCATACATATTTCCTCCTATGTGAAATGGCTCTTTGTTGAATGAACAGACAGAAATGAATGGAAAATCAACCAAGTTCTCTGAAGACGCAAGGCAAAGTCAGAGTGAGAAAGAGGAAAGAGAACAGGTTCCTTCTATCAGTGGGGGAGGAACTTTCAAGGCCACGAGGACCCTTTACAGAGGCAACCCCACCACTCTGTGAGAGCTGCTGGACAGGACAGGCAGTGTGCACATGCCATGGGAAATAGGACAAGTGGAGCCGGCTAAGGAGCTATTGCTTAAGATAGTGCACATTGTACCCTGACAATAGGCACTTTGCCCACGGAGTACAGTGGGGGCTAGATGCCAGACAGATGTCCACGTGTGCAGCTATGTAACTGGGCAGGGGTTCTGTTAGTTCACAGGAAGCTGAGACTCATGCGCTTCATCTGCCTACAGGGGCATCTGCTTCTAACTCATCCGAAGGCTCCCAAAGTGCTAGGGATGGCTCTAAGACTTCAGCAGGTGAGGGCATCCCTTGGGCTGCCTCTCAGGCACAGTGCATGTTGTTAACATGGCTACATTTGCCTTCAGAGGCCCATGTGGTCAGGAAGCAGATGGGGATGAGTGCTGCAGGGCACAGAAGACCTTTGAGACTCTTACCTCTGCTACACCAGCCACACCATCAGTGGAGCACTGAGGCCCCTGTATTCCAACATGCAAACTCTCCATTCAGACCTAAAACATAGGATGACTTAAAACGCATGCTTTCACTGTTGGAAGTATATGGCTGAAACTACAGAAAACTACCTAGGCTGCACCAGTCTTGACCAACCCGGAGCAAAGGAATCACTCAAATCAACAAACACCCACACAGTCTAAGACTGAGCTCTTGCCTGGCTTTGGACTTCAACAGCTCTTTTCATGTCCTGTAGTCATTTGTTACTGCATAGTTTTCCTGGCTTAAGAGTGTTGCTCAAAGATAAGAACACTGAAAAGGGATTCCTTCCTTTTGCTTGCTCCAGAGAGGATCAGTATTCTACCCTATGAGCACTTATTTATTTTCTGGAACAAAACTGTTAAAAGTGTCTCCCACTTTTTCCCTCTTCTTTAAGGACTCCAGTTACATGTGTATTCAGTTTCTTGAAGTTGTCCCATAGCCCAGTGAGGCTCTGTTTATTTAAAAATTCTTGGCCGGGCATGGTGGCTCATGGCTGTAATCCCAGCACTTTGGGAGACTGGGGTGGGCGGATCACAAGGTCAAGAGATCGAGACCATTCTGGCCAACGTGGTGAAACCCTGTCTCTACTAAAAATACAGAAATTAACTGGGTGTGGTGGTGCATGCCTGTAGTCCCAGCTACTCGAGAGGCTGACGCAGGAGAATCACTTGAAGCTGGGAGGCGGAGATTGCAGTGAGCTGAGATCCGGCCACTGCACGCCAGCCTGGTGAGAGAGCAAGACTCCGTCTCAAAAAAAAAAAAACAACAAAATTCTTTGCCTCTGTGTTTCACTCAGGGTAGTTTCTACTGCCATGTTTTCAAGATCACAGTAATTTCTTCGGTGATGCCTAATTGGCATTAATCTTGACCAATGTATGTTTTTATCTCACATTTTATAGTTTTCATCCCTAGAAGTTCAATCTGATATTTAAAAAAAAAAAAATCCATGTCTCTTCTTAACATGTTCAGTCTTTTCACTACATTTTTGAACACATGGAACACAGGTATAACTTTAAATGTCTTTATCCACTATTTCTGATATCGGTGTCATGTTTAGTTTTTTATTGACTAAGTTTTATCTTCATTTCGGGCCTTATTTTTCTTCTTCTTTGCATGCCTGTTAATTTTTGATTGGATATCAGATATTGTGAATTTTAGTGGTGGGTATTTTTGAATTCCTATAAATACTCAGTGTTTTGCTCTGGGAAAGTTACTTGAAATCAGTTTGATCCTTTTGGGTACTGCTTTTAAGATTTGTTAGGCAAGATGAGAGAAGCATTTAGACTGTGACTAGTTATTACTCACTACTGAGGGAAAATGTGATTGAATATCCATTGGCCCATGAATTATGTATGAGGTTTTCCAGCCTGACTAGTAGGAGCACTATTCGTGACTCTGTGTGATCTCTGAGTATTTCTCACTCTAATACCTATGTTGCTTCTGGGTGGTTCATTTCCAGGCCTCAGGTAGTTTCCTTCAAACACGTAAACTGATCATTACTTAGTTGAATACTCCTGGAAGACCTTTGTAATTTCTGGAATTCTCTGTTCACACCTCCTCTCTCCAGTACTCTGTCCTGTAAATTCAAGCTTCCTTGGTTTCTTGAAGCTCTCAGTTCCATCTCAACAAAAGGCGTTCACTAGCTTCTGTTTAGGTTTTGTATTTCCATGTTGAAGCCAGAAACATTCTCCAGACTGCAAGCTGGGGCAATTATAGGGCATATCTCATTTGTTTCCTGTCTCTCAGAAATCGCTCTTTCTCCCCCGATATTCAATGTCTTGAAAGCCAATGTCCTAAAATTGCATTCTATATACTGTGTCTGTATTTTTAGTTGCTGCACATTGGAGTATAAATCTGGTGCCTGTGACTTCATATCTTGGCTAGAAGTAGAAGATTAACTGCAGGGAATTAAATTAAAAATCAATAAAAGATATTTGGAAAACATCAAATATTTAGAAATTGAAAAACACACTTTAAAATAACCTATGGTCAAATAGTTAATAATAAGGAAAATTATAAAATATTCCAAATTGATGAAAAATGAACATATATCAAAATTTGTGGGATGAAGTTAACACTGTGCTTTAAGGAAACTCACTGCTTTTAATACTTGTATTAGAGAATATAAAGGTCTCAAATTAATGGCTTGAGTTGCCATCTAAAGACACTACAAAAAAGAAGATCAAATTAAACCCAAAATAACCAGAAGGAAGGAAATGCAGTTAGCCTTTTTTTTGAGCAACATGGGTTTGAATTGCATGGGCTCATTTATACATGGATTTTTTTTCCCCAACCAAGCATGGATTGAAAAAACAGTATTTGTGGGATGTGAAATCCACACATATGGAGGGCCAACTTTTCATATACACAAGCTCCAGAGGGCTGACTTCAGGTCTTATGTATGGGTGGATTTTGGTGTATGCAGAGGTCCTGGAACCAATCCCCTCTGTATACCAAGGGATGACTGCAATGGAGAGCAGAAATTAGTATAGAAAACAAAGAGAAAATAGTAGAGAAATATCAATGAAACCAAAATTTGGTTCTTTGAAAAGATCAACAAAATTGATGTACTAAATCTATTTAAAAATTAAGTCTGTTGTTAAGACACCTTTCAACAGAGAAAACTCCAGGTTGCATGACTTCAGTGATGAATCTGTTACCACACATTTAACGAGAAAACGATGCCAACTCTACACAAACTCTTCTAGAAAATGGATGATAAGAAACACTTTCCCACTAATTTGATGAGGGCATCATTATTCTGATACCAAAACCAGAGATATACCTTACAAGGACATAAAACTACAGATGAAAATTTCTCATTAAAATAAATTCTATAGTCTTCAACAAAATACTATTAAGTTGAATGCATCAGTGTATATTAAAAATATGCTATGACTTGATGGGATTTATCATAGAAATGCATAGCATGACATTCTAGAAACCAATCAATATAATTCATTATATTAACCAACAAAAGATAAAAAACAATACTATCTCCTCGGTATATGCAAAAAAATGCATTTGACAAAATTTAATACCCATTCATGACATGAACTATCAACAAGTAGGAATAAAAAGAACTTCGTCATGTCTAGAAAAAATTCTCCAGCTAACTTCAATCTTAATGGTAAAAGTCTGGATACTTTCCCCCTAACATTAGAAAGGAGGACAGAATGTCTTTGCTTAACACTTTTGTTCAACATTGTACTGAAGGTCATAGTCAGTTTATTAGCAGAAGAAAATGAAATAAAAAAAAGAATGAAATGGGGAACATAAAACTGTCTTTATTCACAGACAATCTGATTGTCTATGTAGAAAATACTGACAGTGTCTTCATTCATTTTGTGCTGCTATAACAGAATACCACAGACTGGGTAATTTATAAAGAACAGCAATGTTTTGGTTCATGATTCTGGAGGCTGAGAAGTCCAAGATCAAGGTGCAGGCATCTGGCAATGACTTCCTTGCTTGCTATAGCATCCCATGGCAGAAAGGTAAAGAGAGGGTGAGAGAGAGCAAGATATTTAACTTTCAGCCTTAATTTTAGACCTTTTATAAATGCATTAATCCATTCATAAGGGTGGACACCTTATAACCTAAACACCTCCCATCACCATTGCATTGGGGATTAGGTTTCCAACATATGCTTTTTAGGGAACACATTCAAACCACAGCAGAAATATTTTCAAATTTATTAGCAATAATAAATGAGTTTAGCAAGATCATAGGGTACAAAGTTGTTACACAAAGTCACAAAGTCAGCAGTATTTCTCTATACTAACCACAAATAATTGGAAATTGGAGTTAAATAATATTTAATCAATTAATCCATTAATGAGGGTGGAGACCTCCCAACCTAAGCACCTCCCATCACTTTTGCATTGGGGATTAGGTTTCCAACACGTGCTTTTTAAAGGACACATTCAAACATTTAAAATAACTCCCAAATTTTGAATACCTAGGAATAAATTTAACAAAAGATATACAAGACATGTATATTACAAAGCTGTTCTGAGAGAAATTAAAGAAGATCTAAGTAAACAGAGATATACCATGCTCACGGATAAGAATCTCATTATTTCTAAGATATAAATTCTCCTAAATTGGCCTATAGTTAAAATATTATCTTAATAAAAATCTCAGCAAGGTCCTCTGTAGATTATCAACAAAACAATTTAAAATTTGTATAAAAATACAAAGGATGTAGACTAGCCAACACAATTCTGAAAATGAACAAAATTGGAGAATTTATACTAACTGATTTCAAGGCTTACTAAAAAGCTTCAGTAGTCAAGCCAGTGTGGATTTTGGCTATATATATATGTATATATATATGAAAGAGAATAGAGAGTCCAGAAATAGACTCACACATATATAGTCAATTGGTTTTTTACAAGGCTCCAAGGCAACTCAATGTGTAAATGTTAATGGAATACCTGGATATCTACACAGAAAAAAATTCCCAAACCTTACTGCACACTGAATAAAAAATTAACTCAAATAGTATCATAAACCTAAATCCAAGAGCTAAAACCATTGTGCTTCTGGAAGAAGAAAAAGAGCAGAAAACCTTTTTTGACCTTGGATTAGGTCAATATATTTAAATAGGACACAAAAAGCACAAATTTTAAGAAAACACATAAATATGGAACTTCACCAACATTATAGACTTCTGCTCTTTCAAAGATAATGTTAAAAAGATGAAAAGATAAGCTAAGCTACCGCCTGGGAGAAAGTACTTACAAAATATAGATCCAATCAAAAGTCTTGCATCCAGAAAATACAGCCTTTTTTTTTTTTTTTTTAGATGGAGTTTTGTTCATGTTGCCCACACTGGAGTGTAATGGCGTGATCTCGGTTCACTGCAACCTCCACCTCCTGAGTTCAAGCGATCTTCCTGCCTAAGCCCCCCGAGTAGCTGGGATTACAGGCGTCCACTGCCACACCCAGCTAATTTTTGTAATTTTAGTAGAGATGGGGTTTCACCATATTGGCCAAGCTAGTCTTGAACCCCTGACTTCAGGTGATCTGCCCACCTTTTAAAAATGGTCAAAACATTTGGACAGACCCTTTACCTAAAACGTTCTTCAGATGGCAAGTAAGGAAACAAAAATATGCTCAACATTATCAGTCATTAGGGAGATGAAATTAAAACAAAAATGAAATGCTACACCCCCCCACACACACATACACACAAATGACTATAATTAAAGAGATGGACAACACCAAATATTGGTGAAGATGAGAAACAGTTGAATTTTTAATACATCGTTCATGGTACAACCACTTTAGAAAGCATTTTGAGGCTGGGCGCGGTGACTCACGCCTGCAATCCCAGCACTTTGGGAGGCCGAGTTGGGTGGGTTACAAGGTCAGGAAATCGAGACCATCCTGGCTAACACAGTGAAACCCCATCTCTACTAAATAAATACAAAAAATTAGCTGGGCGTGGTGGCAGGCGCCTGTAGTCCCAGCTACTCGGGAGGCTGAGGCAGGAGAATGGCGTGCACCTGGGAGGTGAAGCTTGCAGTGAGCCGAGATCGCGCCACTGCACTCCAGCCTGGGCGACAGAGCGAGACTCCGTCTCAAAAAAAAGAAAAAGAAAAAGAAAAGAAAGCGTTTTGACATTTCTTGGAAAATTAAACAATCATGTAGTATACAACCCTGGCATTCCACCCTTTACCAAATGAAAACATACGTCCACACAAAGGCCCTATCTACTAATGTTTATAACAACTTTATTCACAATATCCAAAACCCAGAAACAACCCAAAGTCCATCAACTAGCGAAGAGATGAATACATTGTAGCACACCCACACAGTGAAATATCACTTAGCTATAAAAAAGAACAAACTGCCAATATACTCAATGACATGGGTGCATCTCCTAAGTATTATGCCAAGTGAAAAAGCTATACACAAAACAACATATTATATGATTCCATTTATATGGAATGCTTTAAAAGGAAATTATAGTAATGGAAATCAGATCAATGGTTGCCAGGGCCTGGTGAGTAGCAAGGGATTGACCGCAAAGGGGCACTGGGGACGTTTTCAGAGAGGTGGAATAGTCTCTATCACAATTGTAGTGGTATCCCACTAGTGTATACATTTGTCAAACTCATTGAATTGTACACTTAAAATTGGCAAATCTGATTGTATGCAAATTTTACCTCAATAGAGCTGACAAAGATTAATGATAGGCTGATATATCTGGTCTCCACAGTACCTGCCTCCTGCACTCTCTGGGTCTCCAATCCATGAAAAGAGAGAAGCTAGGGGAGGACCAGCATCTTTGCTCGCTGTATCTGTGGTGCTGGGAGGGACACCATCCCTGGAAGATGTTCAATGTCTGTAAAAGTAGCATCCACTCAGGGAGAGGGCTGAAGGCACTGCTACACATTTTTGTTCATCATTGCCCCCTAAAGAGAGTTTTGAGACCTGTTTTGTAATGGATCCACCCCCATGATATTTTAATACAGATGTACTGTACAGCTATTTATGTTCTGTATGCGTATCTATGCTTCATACATAAAAATAGCAAGATTTTATTCTCCCCCAAAGAACCAATTTTTGCCACCTTCTGGGCAACAGTGCCTATTGAGAATGGACAGCTGAGGAAGGAAGCCAAAGGTCAGATTTTACTTTCAACCTGACCTTGGGCAAGCTTGTCTTCTTTCTCCTTCTTCTCTTCAGTGAAGTAACAGGTTACCAGGTAGGAGGCTGGGCACAGCTGGGTCTGGTGATGGGCTCTGAGGACCAAGGTGGGAAGGTGCTGTCACCCCCTGTGGTCAGTGATGGACATTGAGCACCGGGCAGGGGCCCAGCCACACCCTGCTCAGCACACTTATCACCCCATGTGTCTCCAGAGGCCCTGGGACCTGGGCAGGCACATCAGTAGTTGCTCACTGGAGGCATTCTGCTTCCACAAGGCTTTCAATAGCAAAACAGCTCTTATCTATGAAATGCGATTCCTTGGAACCCCTCTTATCTATAAGAAAGTTATGAGAGGGGCAGAATAATGCTGCTTCTTTGGAGGGAAATGCTCAGTTTGCTTCCTCATAGGTATGTGAGGAGCAGAAGGAAAAGTTGCTTTCAAGAAATTCCCTCAAAAAAGCAGATATAAATAGGAAAATATTTGCAGGTACACATGTTGAGGGAGAGGACAGTGGGGCTGGCTGCCCACCTCCCAGGCATTTTCCTCATTTAGAAGTGGCCCCCACTCACAGGGGTAGCCCCCAGGGGCTTTCTGGGCTGTGTGATCTTGTCCCCATGGTCATAGCTGGTTGGTCCAAGCAGAGACAACTGACCCAAGCCAGACCAATCACATTCCCTGATCCAACTATTTGAAACCTGGTGCCAAGAGACACACAGAGATCTTTGGAATTGGGCTACTTCAATGACAAACACCTGGAAAAGGACCCAGGTCACTCGTCTGAGGGCCCCAGAACTGCTCTGATCTTACTCTAACCGTAGATTGGGTGTTCAGAACCTCCTTTATGGTCTCTGAACTTCACCTGTAAGCCTCCCAATTAGCTCCATGGGTCCAGGCATGGCAAATTCCAACCTGTATCTTTTGGCCAGATGGCAGTATGGCTGCTCTGCCCTACAGGTTCACTCTTTATCCCAGAAACTCAGCTGAGGAAGAATTCCCAAAACTACTCTATTTCCTTCAACCCTAGCACCTCCAGATGTCAAATTGAAAAGATGACACATGTTTCACCCTCAGATCTCAGCAAGTGGCACTGTCTCTGTGTCTGTCCTCTGCAGGTTTTGCGACCAAGGAGAGCTATGAGGAGATTTCCCAGGACATCCCCACTCTGTGCCTAAGAATGGAGTAGGGGAGGCAGAAAACACACGGGGTGCTTGCTGCAGCTGAGGGTGATGAATGAGGAGGCAGGGCCCAGGGACTCACCATTGTCTCTGGGGAGGGTAGGAGTTCTCCACTCCTGAAACACCAGGTCTTTGTTCTCAAATCACTTGCTCCTGGGGCCCTGAGCACTCCACTTTCCTCTAGCATCAGACTGGGGAGGTTTGATTTTAACAAAAGTGTGCTTGTATAGCTTGAGACGTGTGAGTTACTAGGATTGTCACCTGGGGCAAATTCAACTGGGGTCTCCCTGAGTAACTGTGCAGCTAGGGTTCACCGCATAGATGGGAAGTAGGGTCTCTGTGTCCACATTCAGCCTCAACAATTGCCAGGACCTCCCCAGAGCGCATTCTACTCTGTAAGATTTGGGATGCAAAAGTTCTAAAAAATGTCCTTTATCATCTGAAAGTATCTGATTATTATTAACATTTTTCGCAGAGTGGATCTACATCTTTGGGGATGGTTTATTTGTTTGCTTTTTAAAAATAAAAAACCAGTGGGGAGGAAATGAACGGTGGCTGGGTTGCCTTTGATGCACTTGCCTTTCTCTCTGGTAGGATGAAAAGGAAGTTACAGCCCCATTTCTAAGTGGATTTGGTGCAGATGTGGAATGTGCTGGAAGCAATGTAAAGCAATCAATGAGTAAACAAGTGTCTAGGACATGCAGACTGGCATCCACCAGGTGTGTGCACACACATGTATGTGTACTCAGTGCAACACAACTGGTTGTCCACCCCAGGATTGGTTCTCCTGGCTGTTTCCTGGTATTAGATACAGCCTCAGACAACTCATCTCATGGTTAACAGGAAGGCCACAGCAGCCCCAAGTCCCCCACTCTCATCCCACATCATTGAAGGGAAGAGGGGGAACTTCTCTCCCTAGGTAGGTCAGTGGCCCCTCCCTGCCCAACTGCTGTGGGCTTGGCCACCTTGGAACCACTTGCATAGCCAGAGGGGTGGGCCATTTTCTCCCAACACATGTGACTCTCCAAAGCAACATCTAGGCACTGTGAATGGGACAAGGGAACCTGACACTGAGGAGATACCCTTGACATCTTCTATGTCACCTCACTTCCCAAAGCCCAGGGGCTGTCTCTTCTATTGCCCACCAAACAGCAATGGTGGTCATGGATAGGACTTGCTGCCTGATGACTCATGAAATGCTCTTATGCACAGTGTCTCTGCAGATGCTCAGAAGAGCCCTAATTTTAATGATCTCTAATTCACAGAGAGAGGGATTGAGCCTCAGGCATGGAGGCTACTGGCCCAAGAGTGTGGGAGGTAAGGAATAGACCAGAAGGTGAGCTCACTCGCTGGCCTTCAGATCCTCACTTCTGTTTCTGCTCCTCCTGAGAGCTGCTCCTGCATCTGGAGCCCCAGGAGGCTGCCTGTCCACTCCTGCTGGGCCTCCCTACAGTCCTAGCCATGACTCCATTGGTCTTGGTGGGTGTATTCACTATCTATCACTGTGTAACAAATTAGTACAAACTTGCAACTTACAACAACACCGTGTATGAGCTCACAGTTCTACAGGTTAGAAGTCCAGATCTGGCATGGGGAGTGCTTCTCTGCTTAGGGTTTCTCAAGCTAAAACCACCTGTGGGCCAGCTGTGTCCTTATTTGGAACTCAGGGTCCTCCTCTAGGCCCATTTAGGGTGTTGACAGAATTCAGTTCCTATGGAACCCCATTTCATGAGAAATAGAAACACTATATTTGTTTAAGCCACTATTTGTCAGGTCTTGTGTTGCTCATCTGAGTACAATTACTAACTGATTCACAGGCGCGCTGATTGTCCACACCACACAGGAGCAGACACTGAGGCTCAGGCGGGCTCCCTCCGTGCATGGCCACAGCTCTTCAAAGCCCTACTTTATACTTTTGTTATTGTGATTGGTTTTTTTTGAGATGGAGTTTCGCTCTTGTTGCCCATGCTGGAGTGCAGTGGTGTGATCTTGGCCCACCACAACCTCTGCCTCCCAGGTTCAAGCAATTCTCCTGCCTCAACCTCCCGAGTAGCTGGGATTACAGGCACCCACCACCACACCCAGCTAATTTTTTGTATTTTTAGTAGAGATGGGGTTTCACCATGTTGGCCAGGCTGGTCTCTAACTCCTGACCTCAAGGCTGGTCTCTAACTCCTGATCTGCCTGCCTCAGCCTCCCAAAGCACTGAGATTACAGGCGTGAGCCACTGCGTCCCACCCCCACTTTATACTTTTAAAAGGTACTATTTCATTATGCCCTTTTAGCTTCTAAAAGGAGCTAAGATTAGATTTTTAAAATCTGTCTTCCTTCCTCCCTCCCTCCGT
>NW_016819184.1:5868471-6225670 GCF_001698545.2 Rhinopithecus bieti | reverse complement strand
TCTTTCTCTCTCACTCCTTTCCTTCTTTTTCTCTCTCTCTCTCTCCCCCCTTCCTTCTTTTATTTTCTTTTCCTTCTTTTTTCTCTTCTCTTTTCTTTTCTTTTTTCTTTTTTTCAGATGGAAAACTAAGGCTGAAAGAGAGGAAGTTATTTTCTCAAAGACCTTCAGCCTTTTAGAGTCACAACCCAGAGCAAGCTGAGCCTCTCTAACTCCTAATTCAGAGCCGCGCTATCCTGCTCCACTCCCAGCCCAGCCCGGGCCCCAGCTCAGCTCTGCTGTCGGCTGCCCATGAATTAGTCTCAGCACCAGCCCTCTTACCTGGTAGACCTCTCACAAGCTGTGGGAGGAGGAGGGTGGCGTGTCCTCTGGCAGAGGCAGAGCCTAAGTGTACTTCGTCAGCTTCAGCACACACTTCCCTTGCTCCGCAGGGGCAGCCACATACCTCCCCATTGGGAGGAGGCAATGGATCCAGCCAAGGCTGAGAGAGTTGTGGGGTATGGACCCAAGCTCGCTGCTCTCCTGGCTGAGCCTCAACTGGGGACCCTGAGGACCATTTCCCAAGCACAGGCAAAGCTCTCGTGTTCCCACCAGCACTTGCAGGAACAGCCTGTCAAAATAAATTGTGTATTATGGATTCTGGGGGGTTGGGGGGACCAGCTGTTACCAAAATGCTTGGGCTAATTTTAAATCTATTCATTATGCATGATTAATTACCAAAGCCCCGAGAGACGTAAGTGAACATAGCTCCTACAGCACATGTCGAAGTCACTCTGGGAATATATTAATGGAGCTATCCCTCTCCTCCTTTCATTGTTGTTGTTGTTTTCATAAAAATTTAAATCTTAGGATAGATGTAGATTTACGCAAAAGTTGCAAAGATAGTCAAGTCTTCACATATACCCCAAATGCAGCTTCTGCTCTTATTAATGTCTTACACTAGTGTGGTATATTTGCCACACTTAATGAAAAGTGTTATGGGCTAAAGTCCATAATTTATTCAGATTTTCTTAGTCTTTAGCTAATGTCCTTTTTCTGTCTCAGGATCCCACCCAGGGTCTCACATTCCATTTGTTATCATATCTCCCTAGGCTTCTTCTGGTTCCAATAGTCTCTTAGACTTTGCTGGGTTTTGATAACCTTGACAGTTTTGAGGGGTTCTGTTCAGGTATTTTGCAGTCTGCCTCTCTACTGGAATTTGTCTGATAGTTTTCTCATGATTCGACTGGTGACATGGGTTTTAGTTAAGAAGACCACAGATTAAAGTGTCCTTCATCACATTATGTCAAGGGTACATACTATCAGCATGACTTATCACTGTTGATGTTAATCACCTGGCTCAGGTGTGTTTGTCAGATTTCTCCACTGTAAGGCTACTCTTCTTTAAAACCCCTTTCCATACTGTCCTCTTTAAAAGAAAGTCACAGTGTGAAGGCAGAATGTTAAGGAGAGGGAAGTTATGCTCTGTCTCCTTGAGGATGAAGTATCCACCTTAATTACTTGGAATTCTTCCGTGTAGGAGATTTCCCTCCTCTCCCCCATTTATTTATTCAGTCATTTACTTGTAGTAGTATGGACTCATGGAGATTATTTTCTACTCTAGGTTATAATCAGATACTATTATATTTACTTTATTGCTCAACTTGGGAGCTCTTTCTATTGGTTTATGTGTGCCTTTGACATGCTTCTATCACTGTGCATGTGAGTGTGTTTTACTACTTCCTTACTTTCTGACACTGCGAGATGCTCCAAGCATATTTTGTATATTTCCTGCCTCAGCCCTAGAATCAGTCATTTCTCCAAAGAGCACTGGTTCCTTCTATTGGGGAATGGTGATAGAAAACTAGATCGGTTGCTAGGTGTGCTCATTGCTACTGGGATGTCATTGCTTCTAGGCCCTCTTAGCTGACAGAGCAAGGAATTTGTAGCCATGTGTATGTATACTAAGCCATATATATATATATACACATGGCTATAAATATATGCATATACATATATCCATCTGCATCTGTATTAAATTCAACATGAACTCATACTGATGTCTCCATCTCTCACTATGAGGATTATTCTAGACTTCTCTCCTTGCTTATCTACAACTTTCCATTCCAACAGAGAGAAACCTGGCTCCCACCTTCTGCCATCCATTTACTTAATTGTTCATTTCCAGGATACATAGACAGTGGCTTCCTCATTGTTAAACCATACCCCTGAGGGAAACAGTTTATCAACTAGAGCACAGCGCTTTTGTGCAGTTCCTTTGCCTTTAGTCTTACAGTCGCCACTCTTTCCAAAGTTGCTTAAGTCAGAACCTTTTGCCTTATCAATCTCAGTGAGGTTGTTTCATACATCTGCAATTTAGTTAGATTCTTTTTTAACATTCTGCATTCTATCCTAGGACCCCCTAATTTCCAAAATGATTTTTTAAAGTTTGCAAGTTAAGGTTCACTCTTCCTGCTGTAAAGTTCTATGGGTTTTGACACAGGCATAATGTAATTTACATCTCCTATTACAGTACCCTACAAAATAGTTCCACTGTCCTAAAAAGTCCCCAGTGCTTCAGTTATTCACCCCCTCTCACTCTGAACCCCTGTTTACCATCAGCATGGTTTTTCATTTCCCAGAATGTCATATAAATGGAACAATACAACATGTAACTTCTTCAGACTGGCTACTTTCACTTAGAAATGTGCATTTAAGGTTCTTCCATGTTTTTTTGTAGCTTCATGGCTCATTCTTTTTTATTGCTGCATAGCATTTCATTATACAGATGTACCACTATTTATCTGTTAATCTACTCAAAGACATCTTGGTTTCTTCCAGGTTTTGATGTTTGTAAATAAAGATGCCATAGCATTTGGCTGGGTGCAGTGGTTCATGCCTGTAATCCCAGCACTTTGGGAGGGTGAGGAGAGCAGATCACTTGAGGTCAGGAGTTCAAGACTAGCCTGGCCAACATGACAAAACCCTGTCTCTACTAAAAATACAAAAATTAGCCAGGCGTGATGGCACATACCTGTAATCCCAGCTACAAGGGAGGCTGAGGTAGGAGGATTGCTTGAACTCAGGAGGTGGAGGTCGCAGTGAGCTGAGATTAAGCCACTGCACTCCAGCCTGGGTAACAGAGCAAGACCCTGTCTCAAACAACAACAACAGCAAAAACATTTACTGTGCAGGTTTCTGTGTGAACATAATTTTTCAAATCAGTTGGGTAAATACCTAGCAGCAGGATTGCTAGACTACATGATAAAATAATGTTTGTCTTTGTAAAAAATTAACAAACCGTCTGTTATTTCACATTGTCATCAGCAATAGGTAAAAGGTTTTGCCGTTCTGTATCCTTGCTATCAATTGGCATTAATCGGTTTTTAAATTTAATCATTCCAGTAGGTAGGTAGTGCCTTTCTTTGTTTTGCATTTTGTTTCCTTTTGTTTTTAATCAGAAGAACCTTGAGGAATAAATAGGGTTGTGTGAATGATACTTCCTCCCCCAATGACTCTGGCCATGTGCTCAGACCAGGGTGCTAAAGTGGGGCAAGGTGTGGTTGGCCTGATCTGAATCTCCCCTTGGGATGGCCCCACTTAGGGGTGATCCTTGACTCAACCTCCTTTTCCTTCTATTTTACCTTTGTGTATTTCCTCACTACTCTATTACTTCTTTCAGTCTAACAAAAATTTTTGGAACACCTCATTTGTGCCTAGCTTTCTGTAGGTTGCAAAGATAAACAATGTCCACATACAGCCTAACAGGGGAGCTAGAGATGCAAACATCCACCATCCTGTGTGATTGTTACTGCTGCTCTGTGATGGCACGGGTAAAGAAGACAGATAGAAAAATGGTTGAATGTGTCCTCTGTGCCCTAATCACCCCATAACTGCAGGCAAATTACTGAAATCCTTGCTGCTGAAGTGTGGACAACAGACCTGCAGCATCAACATCAGCTGAGAGCTTATGAGAAATGCAAACTCTCAGGCCCCACCCCAGACCTGTGGAATCATTTTAACAAGATTCGCAGGTGATTCACATGCACACGAAAGGCGCAGAGAGGGGCAGCCTCTTGCTCAGAATCCCAGAATGAGCTAGGCACAAGGCCAGGCCTGCAGGAGGGCAGCCTGCTGATTTCTACACGAGGCCACTCTCCAATCCTGGGATTCATCAATCCCCCCAGCCGCCTCAGTTCATCTCTGTTACTGCTGGAAACTGGCTGATGCCATTTCCCTGGCAAGAAAGGTGCCTGGAAGCCACCGAGCTCTGCCAGCCCCAGGTTCAGACCCTGGGAGCTCCCTCTGGAGCAAAGTCTTCTGCAGCTGTGGGGGATGGCCAGAGCTCATTCTGAAAAGCTTGTTCTCAGAGAGGCTGGAAGTCAATGCAATCATACTGGAAAGTCTATGCTTCTTGGAAAGTCTATGCTTCCTGAAAAAGGACAACTATTGGAGAATTTCTTCTTTCCCAGCATCTATCCCTCCCCTCAGGGGCAGGACCCACCCCCACCTTGGCTGTGTTTCTCAAAGTGGCAGAGCTCTGACATGAGGGAAAAGAGCTTAGGGAAATTTGATTATATGGTCCTCTCCTACCCGACCCTAACCCACCCCTTTCATCTCCTCCCAGGAAGGCTCAGCTTAGCAATCTCCAATCAGAAGCCAACTGCCACACCCGCTTAAAGCTACCTCCACCCCTAGTCCTGACATGTCTTCCTTAAGTGAAGTCAGCTCTATTCCGCCCACTGTCTTTCAGTGGAAATCTTTCCCCTTCTCATTCCAACCTCCGCGGCGTGTGGAGTTTATTCCTGCACCTCCTCCTCTTTTTACCCATACCACCTCCATGGTGCGGACATGATGCGTGCAGTAGAAAGTGACCTCCTTCCTTCCCAGCTGTCCAGGGCACTTACAGGCAGAGGGGGCTCTGAACTCAGGGACCGGCTCAGCTCCTTCTTTTGCAGATAACCAATACACGGCTCAGAGAGGCAATGAGACCCACAGACCCACATCATCTCGCATCGCATCAAGACCCACAGCTCCGTGGAGACAAACCTGAATGGTCTAGACTAGATGTTCTATCACCAAATTATCTATCATTTATCTGTCTGTCGTCTATTGATCCAATCTATCAATTGATGGATCAATCATTTCTCTATTGAAATCCCCTCTCCTTGCACTTTGCTGTCTTCCACAGTGGAAGCCCTGTTGTGAGCAGGTGGCAATAGCCCTCATGGTATTGAAAGGGCCCATATACCCACCGGTCCTGGGGTCCCATTGGAATCTTAAGGAAGGAAAGCCTTCCTCACTGCCTGTCTGCCCCTGGCAGCCTTCAACAAATTCACTGGCTTCAGAGTCAGATGTCGAAATGTCACTGTCCTGGAAGCCACTGGAACTGCAGGTCCCCACTCTGTATTAGGCAGCCAGAAGAAAGAGGAGCCTTGGTTTCCTTGTCTGGACAATGAGGAACTTGCAGAAAGTGACCTTGAGCAAGGCCTTTTCTATGGTCTGAATGTTTCCTCCAAAACTCATGTTGAACCTTCATTCTCAATGTGGCAGTATGGAGAGGCGGGGCCTTTAAGAGGTGACTGGGTCATGAAGGTTCTGCCCTCATGAATGGATTCATCTATTGATGGATTAATGGATGAATGGGTTAATGGATGAATAGTATGAAAATAAATATATGTTTATTTTTAAAAATGAATATAGGCTGGGTATGGTGGTCACACCTGTAATCCCAGCACTTTGGGAGACCCAGGCAGGTGGATCACTTGAGGTCAGGAGTTCGAGACCAGCCTGGCCAACATGGTGAAACCCCATCTGTACTAAAAAATACAAAAATTATCTGGGTGTGTCATGTGCCTGTAATCCCAGCTACTTGGAAGGATGAGGCAGGAGAATTGCTTGAACCCAGGAGGCAGAGGTTACAGTGAGCTGAGATCGTGCCACTGCACTCCAATCTGGGTAACAGAGTGAGACACCATTTCCAAAAAAAAAAAAAAAAAGAATATAATTTAAAAGCTGCTGGAATCCCCAAACACTTTAAGCCTTGAAAGACATGTCACTGTGAATTGAATCACATATGGTTACAATTTATGCTTCTCAGATGAACTTGATTTCTTTCCTTGTTCTGTACAATGACTAGAGAGAATTAAATGACGTCAGGGACAAAAACCTCCTGCCTCCTGTTCATGATCCTTCTGATAGATTAACTTTCCCGTTGTTATCCTGCTTTGCTTAGATCAGGTGACAGAAAACCCCAGACTGTTACATCCTCTGTAAAAAATGCTAAATGTACCCTTCCCAAAAAGAAACACTGCTTATAACCAATCAAATTACCGTATATGTAACCTTATATGAATATTGTTGCAATCCTGCTAAAAACTCCTTTGTCTCTGCCTACATTAATGAAGTCTTAACTGTCCTACTTCAGAACACTCGTTCCATTCCTTTGGAATTGGTGTTTCCAGGCGGCTCACCCTCACACTTTGCCCTTGAATATGTTCTCTTTAAATTGGATTCCAACCGTTTTGATGATTTTAGGTTGACAATAGGTTTTCATGGGAGGGGAACTGGTGGCTTTGTAAGAAAAGGAAGAGAGACCTGAGGGGCACATTCGCATCCTCGGCCCCTTTGCTATGTGACGCCTTGTGGCTGGACTTTGCACTGAGTCTCCACCAGCAAGAAGGCTCTCACCAGATGTTGTCCCTCAACCCCTGGCTTCTCAACCCCAGTAACTGTAAGAAATAACTTCCTTTTCTTTATAAAGTACTTAGTTTCAGGTACTATGATATAAATGACAAAAATGGACTAACATAGCTTTTGAAGCCACTGCATGGGACCTGTTAAAATGCAGGCATAGGCCTCCCCTCCATTCTGGTGTAGTAAGTTTGAAATGGGATCCACCCATTTTATTTCTACCGAAAGCTCTGGGGGCAGGGGGATCTAAGATCCAGTGCATTTGAAAGTCACCAAGATAGGCCATTTTTGATACCAGGAGAATTTGCAAGGGACAATTAGCCATTGGGGCTAATAGAGCCACACCTTGGCTTCTGCAGTGGGCTGGGGCCTCTAGCGCTGTATGGCCCTGGCTTCTGCTTTTAATGTCCCTCCCTCACCAGAAAGCAGAGCTGGTCTCTACTTCCAAGCAGCTCTCACTCTGGAGCCTCTGAAGCGAATATGCACAGTTAAGTGCTTCAGGGAATGTCCATTCCCAAATCCAATTTTAATACCGATGTGCCGCTAAGAGCACTTGCTACTAAGAATTAGCTAATGCAAGACTGATGTTTAGAAAAATCTATACAGAAAAGTGCAGTGCCTGGACTTGGGAAGCTACTTAGTTTGCTTATTTCCTTCTTTTAATTTTTGAGACGGAGTCTTGCTCTGTCCCCAAGGCTGGAGTGCAGCGGCGCAATCTCGGCTCACTGCAAGTTCTACCTCCTGGGTTCACGCCATTCTCCTGCCTTAGCCTCCCAGCCTCTCAGTCCCTGTAGCTGGGACTACAGGCGTCTGCCACCACGCCCGGCTAATTTTTTGTATTTTTAATAGAGACGGGGTTTCACCATGTTAGCCAGGATGGTCTCGATCTCCTGACCTCGTGATTTGCCCGCCTCGGCCTCCCAAAGTGCTGGGATTACAGGTGTGAGCCACGGCATCCGGCCCCGTTCTTTCATTTTTCCCCCTTTTCCTCTCCTCTCTCCTCCTCTTCTCTCCCCTCCCCTGCCTCCCGTCTCCTTTCTTCTTCTTGCCTCTTTTTACTTGCATATCCAGGGAGCATTTTAAGTTTGGAATTAAATGCTATGTAAGCCAAAGTTCTGTGGTGTGTGAGAGTATGGGATGTGAGAAGGGAGAATTAGAGGAAGGGATTTTAACACCTGTCAAGGCAGGGTATTGCCTTCCAGGCAGTTTCTAGAAAAACAAAGAGCACAGCTGCAGCCATCCTAGAGGCAGGGCTCATCTCAACTCCAGGGGCCAAGCAGCCCTCACCCTGGGAAAGGTGTCAGGCGAGGGTGGTGATCCAGTTCCTTTGGTGCACCACAAAGTAATTCAACCCAGGGATGCTGCGTTACTGAGTCCCCCTGACTCTCCGTCAAGACTTTTGAAACATGTGATCAGTAAATCTTAATATTTCGATTACACAGGGAGAGTCAGAAATATAAAAGTAATCATGAAACTCAGTCTCTCGAAGAAGTAGAAGCAGCTTAGTTCCTGGAGCTGGGATGGTAGGTGACGGGTTCATCAACAGGCTGCGCAGGGTTTAGGGTGGTATCAGGGATATATTTTAAAAAGAGAGAGAGAACTGTAGGTTTACCTGGGGGATGGGTCAAGTAGGAGTCAGTTAAAAGAGCAACCATTCCATTTGAGAATTCCCAAATAACAGCTCTCACAGCATGTGGCTGCCTTCACAGGGAAGCTCGCAGCTCCTGAATGCTGAGAGCCAGGGCTGCTACCTAACAGACCTGGCCCCTTCTGCTCCGGCTGGAGCTGAATGTCTCCCAGGATCAGCTGTGCTTGTTATTGTAATTAAACAGTTTACAAAAACTGATGAAATAAGAGTGCCAAAAGAAAAGGGTTGTTTCCATAAAACTAAGTTTAGTTGTTCAGAAAGGCTCTTTCTATAAAGGGAAGTCACTAAAAATAATTGCAATTAAATTAGGTGTGGGCGAGATAACTTTAAAAGCTTGGGGAGAATTGTATGCATCTAAAAATGCCTGCACTTTCTTAAGTTCTCACTTATTTTAAAGAAACCAAAATCGGAAGTTATAGACAATATGGTTGGGGTGGGGTTTATGTAAGAAAGAAAACTGGAAATTCCAAACAAGGGACTCATTCTCAAAGAAAAGCTCTTGGCAGTCCATGAAATTATTGGTGAATGAATGACATAGGTTTTAAGTTAAAATAAAATGTTGAATGTACAGTTATTTTATGATTAAGGGGAATCATAAACATCATGATATGTCATAGATTTGGATGTTCCCTGCAGCAGTCGAAGCTGCTGAAGAATTCTGAATAGGCAGTGACATGCTGGGTTTGCCTGGTTAGGTGCGTCACTCCAACTGTGTACTGGGGAGCCATTGTATAGCCTGGGGTGGTGATCAGAGGAAAAGAGATCAGTAAAGTGGCTCTGTAATCTGTGAGTGGTAGGAGTCCCAAATCAAGAAAATGGAGATCGAAAGAAGGCGACAGAATAGAGAGATCTTTGGGAGCCTACATAGAACAAATAGGCTGAGATGACTGGATCTAGGGGTTTGTGGTCTGAGTGATGGGTGGGATGAAAATGCCTATAATTAGTTCATGTTAGGTTCCAATGCAAGTAACAAGGACCAAATATAAGTAGGATCTAATCAAGATAAGAGTTGGTACATGGTATGTGCTGTGTCTCAAACAAGCATCCCCTTCTCAGCTGTCTTCCCAGGACCAAAATGTCCACAGGAAAGGGGTCCCAATCCAGACCCTAAGAAAAGGATCCCAAACAGCATGTCTGTGGTTTTTCTCGCCATGGGCCTTCAGGCAGATAAATTTGGGTCCAATATATAAGGGCTGGTGAAATTGCTTTTCCTTCCATTCTGTGCATTTATGTATTTTTCCACTTTATTTTAAGGTAAAATCTGCATACAGCAAAATTTCTCCCTTTTAGTGTTCACTTTTTGCTATTGCGACAAATGTCTCCAGTTGTGTAACCACCATCACAATCAAGATATAGAACGGTTCCATCAAACCCCCCAATTCCTTTGTGTCCCTTTACAGCCAACCCTTTCCCTCACCCCTTGTCCCTGGCAACTGCTGAGCTGTTTTCTGTCCCCATAGTTTCGCCTTTTCTGGAATATCACAGAGGTGGAATCATGTGAATCCATGTCTCTGCGGCTATCAGTGGCTCATTGTTTTCATTGCTGGGTAGATTCCCTTGTGTGGAGGTAACACATCCATTGTTTACCCACTCACTGGTTAAAGAACATGTGGATTGTTTTCACATTTGGGTGATTACAAAAAAAAAAAAAAAAAACCCTATAAATGTTAGTGTATAGATTTTTGTGTGAACATAACTTTTCAAATCACTTGGGTAAGTACCTAGGAGTAGGAGTGCCAAGGCATATGGTAAGTGTGTGTTTAACTCTGTAAGAAAGGGCTACACTCTTTTTCCAGGGCTTAAAGCCTTTGTTCCATAGGAAACTGGGGGAGAAAGGTCAGGGCAGGACTTTCCGCCCCACCCCTAGCGGCTGCTACTCCTTCCCCTCAGCTGGGCACTACTGGAGGGCTTTCAAGGGTCTCCCACTGTCCCCCAGGCTTTCGTGTGAGTACCCAGCATTGTCTGTGGAGAGGACCAAGCACCTGTGTGGGTGCAACTTCCCTCTTCTGTCTGTGACCCCAGGGCCTCAATAGTCTCTCATTGGCCCACATGAAGCCCTCAGAAATTTGTTAAAATTGTAGCTGAATTCTCCTGAGTGGTGTTGACAGCATCTGCCCCAGCTATGTGCATGCAGGCAAATCTATACTTGAACGTGCCAGTCTTTCCTTAGACTTCTGGTTGGTTGGTTGCCCTGTGACTTCAGCTGTGATGGGTCAGGAAAAGGTGTGAGTTTGCAGGCTGTCTGCGTTTGTTGTTGTTGTTGTTATAAGGTTAGGAACAACGGTCTTCCCAGCTCTCTGCATCCCATGTGGAAACCAGGAGTCCTGCAGGTGAAATTTTAAGTATGTGGACTTTTGAACCCTGGTGTATTATTACACAAAATGAAAGATTGTTGTCCTCTATCTCAGGGTATTCAGAAAAGAACAGGTGAGGTCTGCTGGAAGATTGCTGTGTCACTTAATCATTCACTCAGTTTTTATTAAACCTCTTTGAGCCAAGAGCTGAGTGAGGTGCTGGAGTGTGAATAGTGGATTAAGGGAGGTTACTTGTTCCCAAGGAGCTTGCAATCTACCATGGAGACTGACTCACAGGTATTTGCCAAACAAAGTGTTGAAGGCCCCATTAGGGGAGCACAGGGTGAGCAAGGAATATAGGGCCTTGGGGAAGGGGGGACTAGGACAGCTTTCCAGAGAAAGCAACACCTGAGGCTTGTGTGAGATGGCCAGGGGAGGGGGAGTGGGTGGGTAGCTGGGGAGATCATTCACACAGCAGAAGCAGTGGGCTCAGGGTGCCAGAAGGTTGAAAAGAGATGGGTCTGGGGTCCTAAGCAGGTATATTCATGAAGGGATCAAATGTGTGGCCTCTGGAACCAGCTGGATTGAGTTTTGTCCCTGCCCCTGAGCCTCTGGGTGACCTCAGACAAGTTACATAACTGCTCTGTTCCACAGTATTCTCATGTGTGAAATAAAGATATAGTAGTGCCTACCTCATATATGTGTGGGGGGTTTAATGAGTTGCTATACAGAAGGCACTTGGTGCAGGGCCTGTCCATAGTGAGGCCATGTAAGGTTCAGCTGTGGTTAAACAGGGAGAAGACCATGAGGGGTCCTGGGAGCCATAGTAATGATTATGGACAAGGTTCTGAAGGAATTGGGAAGCCACTGGAAGGTTTTAAGTGGAAGAGTGATAGGATTAGATTTGCTTTAGAAAGTTAGCTGACTGTAGAACAGGTTGTTGGTTGAGATGAAAGGAGATCAGCGATTTGAGGGTCTGAGATGATGGGGGCCTGAGTCAAGGGGGCAGGGGGGCTTAGTACATTTGTGCTGTTACAACCAAATACCTGAGACTGGGTGACTTATAAAGAATGAAATTTTTTTCTCAGTTTTGGCGGCTGGGAAATCCAAGATCAAGGCACCTGCAGATTTAGGGTTCTGGTGAGGGCTGCTCTTTTGTTTCCAGGAAGGTGTGTTTTTGCTGTGTCATCTTCCAGAGGAAACAGCCGCTGTGTCCTCACATGGTAGAAGGGATAGAAGGGTGAAAAGGGCCTAGTTAGTTCCCTTCAGCCCTTTTATAAGGCCCCTAATTTCACAACTCTCGTGACTCAATCACCTCCTAACGGCCCCACCTCTTAGTACTATCCCATTATGGATTAAGTTTCAACATATGAATTTTGGGGGACACAGTCAGACCATAGCATAGGGGCTAGAGAAAGAAGAGGATGAATTCAGGGGATGCCCAAGAGGCAGAATGGACACAAGTGGAATGTCTTAGTCCGTTAGTGTTACAATAAAGGAATACCTGAAACTGGGTAATTTACAAGAAGCAAGAAGCCAGCATCTGCTTCTGTTGAAGGCCTCGGGCTGCTTCCACTCATGGAAGAAGGGGGAAGACAGCCAGCGTGTTGAGAGATCACATGGCAAGAGTGAAAGCAAGAGAGAGAGAGGAGGTGCCAGGCTCTTTTTAACAACCAGCTCTCATGGAAACTAATAGCGTAAGAACTCACTCTATTCTATTCATGAAAGATCCACCCCCACGACCCAGCCACCTCTGATTCAGCCCCCACCTCCAACCGTGGGATCAAATTTCAACATGAGCTTTGGAGAGGTCAAATATCCAAACCATAGCATGGTGGTTGACTTAAAATGGAACATGAAGTGGGAGACAGGAGCCAGTGAGGGAACCCAACCTTCTGTCTGTTAAGGATGTTGGACAGTTACAAGAAGGTGTAGAGATGCCCTTAATTCTCAACAACAGGAATCATGTGTTCTAAATTTTATATTCTCTGAGCCTGTGTATTAACTGGTATATAGAATACTCAAAAATACCTGTTGGTGGAAGGATTGACTTTCCTGCTTGGGTAAGCTGACAAGGTAAATATCAGCGGATACCTTTGAAGATCTAGATGGGACCTTCTAAGCTTCTTTAAAGTCTTCATTAGTCCAAAAGATAAAGGTCCGTGCAACAAAGGGATACAAGAAAGTACAAAACAGTAATAAACCCACTTCTCCAATAAATATCCAACACCTTGTAACAAAAATGTGACAGTTTTCTGCAACTGGCATCTCAGCCATGATTACAAGGCAAGTTCCCATCTTGTGCTGTGGGAAAAGATTTTCACTGCTGGGGAAACTGACAGGAACATCATATCTTCTGAAGTTTGATGAAGAGGATATTGTCTTTTACTCTCCCATTGAACTGCATCAAAGAGGCCCCCAAGGCACAAAAGATGACTTTTCTTTCCCACTCTCTTTCTCCAACACCCATGTTCCCAGCTTGTGATCCTCTTCAGGCAAATATTTCAGCAGTAAGATTGGTGTGATTTCATGCTCAAAAAGGGTCCATTTTCCCTGTAGAGAAAAGTCACACACATTCATTCAATTTATAAGAGGTGATTATGATACTTTGTCCCACAAAGGCCTCTTTGGCTTATAGTAGCACCAGAAGGAAATTCCTAAACAGCCCTCTCTGATATGCATTGTTCATGGAGAGGGAACAGGTCCAGCTTTTTCCAATAAGACATTTATTCTGTATGTTTTCTGTGTTCAGCCAGAAACAGTCATGGGTAAGAAGACACACACACACACACACACACACACACACACACACACACACACAGAGAGAGAGAGAGAGAGAGAGAGAGAGAGAGAGAGAGTCTGAATTAAAAAGATAATTTTGTATGTTCTGCCCAGGTTTAGCACTCAAGTTTCAGGGCTCCTAATGGCTTGTTTTGAGGGCTTACTTTGTGCCAGGTGCTGGAGGGACACAGTATGGTGGATGGCAGGGCTCCATCATGGAGTACCTGGAATACTAGGAGGGGAAAATCAGACATGACCAAGTGCCAGGGGTGGAAGGTATAAAATGTGGTCTGCATGGAGTAGAATGGGGAGGATGACATAGGTGGTCAGCTGGGAAAGTCAGGAGTTGCAACGGAAGTTCACAGCTGGGCCACCAATGGTGTGCCAAAGAGTGGTAGAAGGGCTTCTTGTCCAACCCTCCATCCAATCCCTGTAACATCTCTGCAAAATGGATGTCATTACCAAGCTGAGGAGGTTTAAAGAGGGTAAACGGCATGCCTAGATCAAGAGTCAAACTCAGGTTTGTCTTTACTAAAGTTACTATGGTGGCAGGTGGAAAAATGGCCCCCCAAAGATATCCATGTCCTGTTTCCTGGAATCTGTGAATATGTTATGCTGCAAGGCAAAGGGGCACTCAGGTTGTGGATATAATTAAGGTGTTAATCAGCAGACTTTGAGAGGGTAAGATTGCCCTGGATTAGCCAAGTTGGTCCAGTGTTATCACAAGGGTCTTTGTAAGTGGAAGATGAAGGCAGGAAAGAAAAATCTAGAGGGGTGGGGACTAGCGAAGAGCTTGGTTTGCCATTGCTGGCTTTGAAGATGAAGGAAGGGGCCATGAGCAAGGCCTGGGTGGCCCCTGGAAGCTGGGAAAGGCCAGGGCACAGATTCTCTCCTCCAGTCTGCAGAAGGAATGCAGCCCTGCGGCACCATGGTGTTAGCCCAATGAGACTGTGTTGGGCTTCTGACCTCCAGAACTTTAAGGTAATAAGTCTGTACTCTTTGAGACACTAAATTTGTGTTAAGTTTTAACAGCATCAGTAAAAAACTAAGCTGGAACTTAAGCTGGAATTTTAAATTCAGTCGCATTTCAACGGACATTTCACACCTGGAAGCCACATATACTAAACAAGCAAGCAAACAAACAAACAAACAAACCAACAGAGGTAAGTGAGTGAGACTGCCTGATTCACCCTCTGCTAGCTGTACTACCTTGGGCATGTTATTTAAAATTTTTAAGCCTCTGTTTCCTTCTATATAAAATAGAGACAATGAAATATCTGCCACACAATGGTGTGAGGATCAAATGAGATAATGCATTAAAATGGGTTTGCACAGTGCCTGCTGTAAACTAAGTGCTTAGTAAATAATTATCACCATCAACATCATCACCACCACTACCATGATCATTGTCTTTACATAATCATCATCATCAACAGGATTATTGGCATGACAGTATTTCATCACTGTCACTATCTCCATCACCATCGCTGCCACCATCATCTTCACACCACCATCTTCATCATCACCATCATTACTGGCATTGTCATCACCCCCATCATCATGATTGTCATTGGAGAGTCTCAGGGTTGGGGGGAGGTAGGAGTGAGGAGGAAAGGGACCATTGAAGAACATTACCTTACAAGTCCTTCCTCCTCCTCTTCCTCTTCGCTCCACATAAGGTGTCTCTGTATGGAGCTAAAACAGGAATCTCCCTATAGGTTAGATGTGGGGCTTTAGACCCAGGAAAGGCTCTGGCTGGATTTGGGGCACCCTCTGGCATGCATTCTGTGATATATGCCAGTGGGCCTTGCCTATCTTTAGCCCATTCCCCACTCCCATGCCCAGCCCCAATGCCCCAGGGACCCAGGCCTTCTTCAGCGGAAGCGCTAGTTAGGACAGAGCAGGGATGCCTCTTCTTATGAACGGGAACTTAAGTTCAAACTCTCAGAGAAACTCTATCTCCGGGATTCTGCCAGCTTTCCCAGAGATCATACAATTAAACTCAAATGCTTTGAGCTTGTAGGCCTATAGCATCTGTTCCAGCCCCACCCACCCCTGCCCCCAACCCTAGACCTCTGTGGCTCAGGGCCTCCATCCAGCAGAACTCCTGGCATTGTTCTAGCCAAATGGAGCAGAAAGGGCAGCTGGTTCAGCAAAGCGAGATTTGCAGAGAATTCTAGTTAGGGCTTTTAGATTACAAAGAAAGAGACCCACAAGTTTGAGTAAAAAGAGGTAACGCGGGTAAGGGGGATGGTACTGTTAAGATACTGCAGCTCCAAGAACAGAAAACCAAGTACAGCCAGACCTCTCACAAACTGGAAGCAGCAGAAAGTTGTGGGGAAACCAGCCTTGTCTCCCCAGTTCAGAGTCTGTGTGGTCTCCCACCCCTCCTGGGCGTTGCTGCTGGGCAATTCAAAGCCAGTGCCACAGGCCTCTTCCTCACCTTTCCCTCTTCTGAATTTGACTCTCTTCTCCCAGCGAGAACCCTTGTTCTCAATAGTCAATATGTTAATTTGCTTTGTTCTATGGTACAAATAACACAGTTTCAGAATTACTACATTGTTACCAATATCAAAGACACTCCTGCAACATTGGCCTGCTGCCCTTTGTCTTTAGAATAGATTGCCATGAGCTTGTGCATTCTGAAGGCTCTCACCAAAGACAAGTGCAGTTTTACCACCCCCACTGACAGGGCACCCAGAGCCCCAGAAAACAAGGCACTTTGGGTCTCGTTCTATGCCACAGTTGCCTGCCCACTCTTTGAAGCCCAATCAGAGCCCTGAATGGAGATTCTGTGATGCTCACTGATGAAAGCACAAGGAACCAGACCCTCAGCAAACCAGGCTACCAGATGACTCTATTTGAGCTGATGGCTGAAGCCAAATAGAGCTTCCGGGGAATCTAGGTGTTTCTACCAGTCCAGAGTTCAGGTCAGGCAGCTCTGGAGGCAAAATAATCATGCCTGCAACAGGTGGGGCACATGGTTTCCTGGGGCATCTGGGGCTGCTGCTAAGGGAGTTTCTAGGCATTCACTGAGCAGCCACTATGTGTTCAGCACAGAGTCCGTAGCCAGGTATGGCAGTAGTTCACAGAGTTTTGGTTGCACATCTGCTGCTCTCCCTAAGGCTCCACAAGCATCTTGTCACCTGGCAGAAGAAAATTATAGCATTAACACCAGAGCAGCTTCTGATGCAGCTACATGACCAGTTCATCCTGGTTTGCTCAGGACATTCCAGGTTCTAGTACTTAAAGTCCCAAATTCCAGAAAACTCCTCAGTCTTGAGCAATCTGGGCTAGTTGGTCACCCTAGATGCACCCTGGATCTGTCTTTTGTACCATTAAATAGAAACTTGGGCTTGCAGGGACCTTAGAGACCATCTTGTCTAAGCCTCATGCCAGGCTGAACCCTCTCCCTTTGTGGTTTTCTCATCTCTGCTTTTATATATCCAGGGATCAGAAGCTCCCAGCTATCTCAGACAGCCCCTGCTGTCTCGGCAGCTCTGACTGAACAAGGCAGAGAGATGAGTGGAGGAGCAAGGACACTGTAGGGGAGGAACCTGACCTCTGATCCCAGCTTTTCAGTTCACCAGCTGGGTGGTCCAGGCTGAGTTCCCATATCCCACACAAATGGGTACACAGATCTCAACCCTCTGCCACCCCTGCCTCCTGCTAGGTGTGGGGGCCCTGGGTCTGTGTGTTGGGCACCTTTGCTGGCAGCCTTGTGGAGCTCTGAGCTTGTTGGAGCCCCATTTGAAACCTCAGGTCTGCATGGCTCTCATTCTCAATGTGCCAAGCTTGATTCATACCTGATGGACCTCCACTTCAAATTTGGACGGGGAGGTCATATTGTGGGGCTTCCTGAGAGCTAAATAATACTCCCCAGAAGGCAGGGGGCAAGTCTTGATTCTTAGGAAGCAGGAGCCAGGCACATCAGTTCCTGCTGCTTCCCCACTTCCATGGAGTGGAGCATGACAGGCAACAAATGGATATATGGCATCTTTTTGGGGAGTGATGAAATATTCTTAAGTTAGATGTATTGATGGGTGCACAGCTCTGAATGTATTAAAAACTACTGAACTGTACATTTTTAATGGATGAATTTTAGAGTAGGTGAAATATATCTTAAAGCTGTTTAAAAAACAGTGACATAGGCCTGGCGCACTGGCTCACGCCTGTAATCCCAGCACTTTGGGAGGCTGAGGCAGGTAGATCACCTGAGGTCAGGAGTTCAAGACCAGCCTGGCAAACATGGTGAAACCCCGTCTCAACTAAAAATACAAAAATATTAGCTGGACGTGGTGGCGGGCACTTGTAATCCCAGCTACTTGGGAGGCTGAGGCAGGAGAATTGCTTGAACCTGGGAGGCAGAGGTTGCAGTGAGTCAAGACAGTGCCATTGCACTCCAGCCTGGGTGACAAGAGTCAAACTCTGTCTAAAAAAAAAAAGTGACATAAATGACTTATATTTTAAAGTACACATATATGTATATGCATGTATGTTAAAATATATGTATACTGAAAGATACCTTTAATGAAAGACATATATATGTGGAGGGCAGGGAGAGAGAGAAAAAGGAAATGAAGAACATACTACCAATTGTAAATAGAGATGAAGAACAACGTGTGTATGTGTTACAGATGTTTCTTGTACTATTTTTGTACCATTCTCTCAACCTTTCCGTAGGTGTTTTAATTTTTCAAAATGTTGAAGAAAATAAACTTGCCATCCTTGGACTCAGGAGAATATCCACCCATTTGAGAGCCTACCAATGGCCTCTGCCCATTTGGCAAAAGCATCAGCTCTGCTTCTAACTGTTCAGTCTCCCACCCTGAGCTGCCTGTCTCCAGACCTCATAGTCAGAAAACTCAGGCTTTCAAAGCTTGGTCCTGCACACCTGCCGATGGACTCCTGGGCACACTGGTTTCACTTTACTGAGGTAAACAATAACTTGATTTGCAGCCCTGCAGGTCCTTTCTCAGGCGTGCTAACTTAGTGAGAAGACACCCTGCATAGGAATTACCTGGGAGCAATTTTCTTATCATGCAGAGCCCAAGACTTCAGCCTGCACCTTCTGAATTGCAACCTCAGACTGAGAAATTCTAGATGAATAGATGTATCTCAATGTACTTTTCCATCTTCATTTCACTGTTGGTTTGGCAAATACATAGTAAAGATTCCAGGTCAGAAAAGGGAGCAATGGGTGTGACTGACAGATGTAAAATGGAGTCACCCCAGGGAACAGACTCTGTAGATGTCCACAGCCAGTGTCACATAGCCACCAGACATAGCAGGCCCTTGTCAGACAAGATTCCTCTTGACTACATCATCTCCTGGTAGAAGCCTCAGGAAGCCCTGGCATTGTCCCCCCGGCCATCAAAGCACACCTGAGGAACAGTGAGAACAGCACGCAGGCAACACCTTCTGACTTTGGCCAAGAATGGTCCTGTGAGATATCATGGGTCACTGCGTGTGTTTCCTCCCATGTATCCCTCGCCTGGCACCTGACATCAGGCGGATGACTCAGCTTCAGAGGCTAGAACAGGCCTCCAGCAGGAAGCAGGAAATCTGCAGAAAGGCTGCTCCACTGGCATCCCGGGACTCGGGAAGGAGGTTAGCCCTATTTTTCACAAACCTACCTCTAACTGTGAGTTTTATTAGTAACCCAAAATATTACATTTGATTACCTGTGGGCCTTTGACAACAAGAGCGGGAAAGGTAACCTCATTAAGTCCTCTGTCTTTAAATGTTTGAAAAATGTGACCCACTCAGAAGGATCTCAAGTTCTGCTTCATTGAATAAGATGAATCTTGGCAGGTAAAAAACACTTAAATCGCTTGACAAGGTTTTGCTTATTTGCTGTTGAACTATACATATTTTTAACAGCCAAGTAAAACCCCAAAGCGGTAATTGCTTTAAATCACCTTCATGTAAATGGAGAAAGAAAGTTTCTAGTCTGAATGAGGCTCTGCTCCTGGGGTTGAGGAAGATTTGAGGCTTTGCTTGAATAATTTTACGAAGTCTATTCGAAGTGGAAGATTTAAAAATCTAAGCAATTGTTAGTTTACTGGCATCATTAGATGAAACCCATTCAGCTGTTTGCTAGAAGTAGCTGACTTGTTCCCTGCTCTGAAATCTGTCAGGTGAGTCAGGCAACATTCTCCACTTGGTACTTTACCGGGGTGGAAGTTTTGATTGATTGCCCCCAGCAGGCTGACTGTCTCGGAAGAGAGACCTCCAGAGGAGAGGCTTGAGGTGCAATGCAGGCCACTGCCCAATGCTGAAGACTGACCAGGTCGATAGTGACCTGAGTCCAGGCCACATCAAGTGATCCTCCTGCCCAGAAATTTCAAGACTGCAATGAGCTACAGTCATACCACTGCACTCCAGCCTGAGCAACAAAGTGAGACCATGACTCTTAAAAAACAAAATAAAATAAAACAATTTTAAAAAAGGTTTTGATGGGACTTTGCCTCTACTTTTTCTCTGGGAAATACTTGAACAGTGACCCAAAGTAATTCTTAAGAATTTGGAAAAGATCAGGAAATAGAAATGAACTCATATTGATTGGTTTTCTACTGTTTTAAGCATTATATGTGCCAGTTTTTTTCACATTTATTATCTAATTTTACTCTTCAAAACCATGTTATTGTTACCACTTTTCAGACAAAGAAAGTACAGCTTCAGAAATCTAAGCCATTTGTCTGATGCAGACCAGCATTTGATAGCCATGGAGGTGACTCTGATGGCCCGGCTCTACCTTAGCATGGGGCCCTGTGACATTGATAAGTGCGGTATTAGCCGCCTGATTCGCTGACCCACAGTTCAGAGCAGGGGTGGCCCAGACAGAGATTGGAACAGAAATAAGGACCAAGACTTGCTTAAATAAGCAGGCAGCAAGATCGCTGTGCAGGCAGGATCCAGATGACGCAGATGTAGTAACGGAGGGGTTGTGGTCAGCACCGTGGACAGCTCCCGTGGTGCTTCATATTGAGGAATAGGAAAGCGCCGCTATCTCCGGATCCTAGTTAGCTCCCGTCCCTCCAGATTACTGTCTTCAATGGGCTTAGAAAGTTGTCTAGAAACCAAACTCCAGCCTTCCTGGGGCAAGAACTGATCATGCATCACCAAAAAGACTGGTGATGTCTGTAGTGAAGGGCTGGCAGTGGATGTGGGGCCTGCCTGGGCGATTCGGGTCTCTGCAGACTGATGATGGAGATGTTCCCTCAGGCCTCTGTGGTTTTCCTCACTAGTGTCCACTTTGCCTAGGGCCTAGATCATCCCTGGACTCAGGCAAAGATCCAACTGAGAGCCACTTCGCCAAGATATTAGCACACATAGTGTCAGGAGCTCCTCGAAAACATTTAACATTGGTAGAAAAGGTGGGATGAGTAACAAAAGAATCTTTAAATTCCCCAAATGGAAAAATGTCATCTGGCTACAACTCTTTAAACAACATTTCTAAATCTCTGCTTCAAATGCTCGCAAAGCCTGGAAAAGAAACAACCCAGCACAACAATATTGAGAACTAAGATTGATGTTATGTGAGCTAAGGCCAAAATCTGCGAGTATTTATAAGGGATATGAAGCTTAAACAGCAAAACCTAACCAGGTTTTGTCCAGCAGAAAAGCAAATCTCTGGCACTTCCCAGGCTCACCTGGAAGGAGGTTGGTGGCTCAGTGTGCAGCCCTGGGTTGCTCGTTTCCAGGAAGCTTCCCATCCTCTTCCCCTTTCCTCCCAAAATACAGAACTAGGGAAGAAATCCTTACATCAAGCAAAATTGGTGCACATTTATCTCTGATTATGTGTTAAAACACATTTGCAGGCATCTGTGCCCCATGCATTTTTTTGTAGTGGCTCCATGAAGATACATTTAGAGCATATGTAAGAGTTCTTCAGTTGCATAACAATATGAATGTACTTAATGCCACAGAACCTAAAAATGTACACTTAAGAATAGTTAAGATTGTGCTATGATCTGAATGCTTGTGTCTCCCCCAAACTAGAATGTTGAAACCTAACCACCAATGTGATGGTATTAGGAGGCGGGGCCTCTGGGGGTCTCTCATGAGTGGGATTAGTGCCCTTATAAAAGAGGCCCCAGAGAGCTGCTATGTCTCTTCCACCATGTGCAGACACAGTGAGAAAGTGCCATCCATGAACCAGAAAGAGAGACCTCTTCAGACTCCAAATTCACTGACACCTTGATCTTTGACTTCCCAGCCTCTAGAACTGTGTGAAATAATTTTTGTTTGTTTGTTTGTTTGTTTGTTTTTTGAGATGAAGTCTTGCTATTGTTCCCCAGGCTGGAGTGCAATGGCATGATCTCGGCTCACTGCAACCTCTGCCTTCCGGATTCAAGCAATTCTCCTGCCTCAGCCTCCCGAATAGCTGGGATTACAGGGGTGTGCCACCACACCCAGCTAATTTTTGTATTTTTAGTAGAGATGGGGTTTCACCATGTTGTCCAGGCTGGTCTCAAACTCCTGACCTCAGGTGATCCGCCCATCTTGGCTTCCCAAAGTGTTGGGATTACAGGCGTGAGCCACCATGCCCAGCCAATTTCTGTTGTTTTTAAGCCACCTAGTTTATGACATTTTGTTATAGAAGCCTGAACAGACTAAGAGAGTAGATTTTATGTTGTGTATATTTGATCACAATTTACAAAAAAATTAAATAAACGCAAAAAAAAAAAAAAGGAATTCTTCAATTAGTTTTTGCTGTGTAACAAGACAAATTTTCTTGGCTTAAAAAGCAACCATTTTATTGCTTGTGATTCTGTTTGTGCAGGACTTGCGGGGAAGTTTCCTCTCTCCTGCACTTGGTACCAACAGGGCAGCTCACCTGCCACCAGAGAATCCAAGGTGACCTCACTCACATGTGTAGGGCTTTGTCTGGCTTTCAGACAGAAGGCTGTGGTTCTTTTTCATGTGATTGCTCTCTATTCATGGACTCTCATTACTCAACAGTCTAACCTGAACTTTTTTATACAAAAACTGGCTTTAAACGGGCAAAAGTAGAAGCTGCCAGTCCTTTTAAAGTGTAGGACTTTGACTGGCATATTGTCACTCCTTTTACATCCTTTTAGTCAAAGCAAATTACAAGAGCTGAAATTCAAGGTGAAAAGCAGGAAAGACTGCACCGCTTGCTGGGAGAAATCTCACACCTGGAGGGGAGGAATTGTTGGTGGCAATTTTTTTCTTTCTTGTTTTTTTTTTGAGACGGAGTTTTGCTCTTGTTGCCCAGGCTAGAGTGCAATGGCACATCTCAGCTCACTGCAACCTCTGCCTCCCGGATTTAAGTGCTTCTCCTGCCTCAGCTTCCCAAGTAGTTGGGATTACAGACATCTGCCACCATGCCCAGCTAATTTTTTGTATTTTTAGTAGAGACAGAGTTTCACTATGTTGGCCAGGCTGGTCTTGAACTCCTGACCTCAGGTGATCCACCTGCCTCGGCTTCCCAATGTGCTGGGATTACAAGTGTGAGCCACCGTGCCCAGCCTGGTGCCAATTTTTTTTAGATGATCTCCACAGTGAATCTCATCCTCCTCCTTCTTAGTTCTGTACTGAAGTGGCAGGGGAAGCAAGGACCCCAATGTCAACTTTGGAATTGCATTTAGGGTATAATTCACACTAGGGGGGAGTTTCAATATGGGATCTCAGAGATGTACACATATGTGCACATATAGATTAGGGTTTGGAAGAAGAAAAGGGTCTTAAAGTTTATCTCTCTTTTTACATAAGAAGGAAAAAAGCCCACTTGTTACAAGATTCACCATTATTTAGTAGGAGAATAAGAATAGATACTAGGCTGGCAATATCCCACTGCCCTCTACCAAACACACACACCTCCCCCTCCCCACCACCACATACAGACTCACACAGTGGGGAGAGGGCTTTAGAGAGGCATGTTTAGGTCATGGCATCACTTACAATTATTACAGAGCAAATTCATCCAATTTAAAATCTCAATGTGGCAAGTTAATTTCCCATTCAATATTTAGCCAGAACTCCAGCTGGAAGCAAAGTCATCTTCCCCATAATTTCTCCTGTTGACTGAGCTGCACACTGACAGGTGTTCTGAGCATGCAGATTAAAGTTAGATGAGATTGGCTTCTGAGGTCAAACATTTTCAGACAGACCTGAATGACTGCAACTATAGGCATTTTGGATTTTTCCACTGTCTTAACTGGTCCTGTGAGCTTCCTGAAGAAAAACTTGGGCAAGTCATTTCTTGTAGATATTAACATGGAAGAGAAGCAAGATGTGACCTTGGCAGGGTCCCCCTGGAAAGGCTAGGACACCCTGGGGCTTCCTATCTCTGGACCAAGAAGTGATGCTGGGAGAGTGACCAGGACACATACAGCTAAATAATGCACTGTGCTCCCTGATGCTGTTTAAGGACCCAGCAGCCAGCAGGGGCCCCCACAGTTTACGTATGTTCAAACCAGAACGTATGAAAACAGTCAGGGGTCAGCAGGTCACACTCAGCTATGCACACAAGTCATTGCCTTGCCCATCTCTTCTCCAACCACCCTATCTTTAGCAGATCTCACTCAGAGTTTTATTGACATCACCCTGTTTATATCCCTCCTATATTGATTATATGTGATCAACTTGTTTATTTGTTTCCTGTTTATAGTGAGGTTCACCCAAGGGGCTGCAGCTGACTTGTTCATGGCTGTGTCCCCAATGCCTGGAACGTGGTGGGTATCCATTGTTTGTTGAACAAATGAATTGAATAAAATTAAATTCCATGATCTTGTGACCGGGGGAAGGTGTGTTACAAAGTCAGAGGGAGTAGGGTTTATGGGTCTTCGAAAGAGGAGACATGGCGTCAATCCTAGGCCTGCCATTTTGTGTGTGGTCTATTCCTTCAGAGAGGGATTTTAGATGAGAGAATGAAGCTGAAAGGAGTTTATTGAATGGACATTTGGAATTTCACATAATTTTTGAAGGAAGAGAACTGGCTTCTAGGAGCAGTGCTGAAAATGACACTGAAGAACTGGCCTGATGAGAAACCACATCTGCGGCTGGCATTTTCTTGCTGTTCTATTGCAAAGCACTGACTTGTCCACAGTCATTCCCTTAAGCCTCTCTCACTTTCCCCATCCTCACAATGTGTCTTGCAAGGAGCCACTTTCCTCAGTCCAAACACATCCAATATACTCAATAGATGAAGCCCAGGTCTAAGTCTGTACCCAGCTACAGGGGGAGCGGAAACTGGAGCTGGTGGGAAGAAGACTCAGAGGAGGAAAGTTACCCAAACATAGGAAGACTGTTCAAAGGGTCCTCGTTGAACACAAAACTTGGCAATGGTTCATGACAGCAGCTTCTGCCTCAGTTTTTCATTTGCAACACAGGGCCAGCCCTGCTTCCTCCTCAGGGAGTTATAGAAAATTGTAATGTAAATTGCTAGAGTGCCCAAATGGCCTCTGAAATTGCTCCCAAAATGCTGAGGTGGGAGCACTACTCTACTTTTTAGAAGAGAAGGAGAGAAAAGGGAGGAGGGGAGAAGGGGCCGGGGAGCCCTAAAAGAGCCACACTCCCTGTGCCACTCCTGTCCTCGGACCTGTAGTCGCTATGACCTCTCCTAATAACAGAAGCAACATGTGCTGTTACATGGTGTTCACCTATTTGGGGGCCAGCCAGGCTTTTGCATCCCAGCACATCCATCATTTCAATTGATACTGAGAAGGAGGAAATTATGTTCTCATTACACAGATGAGGGGTGCAAAGAGGTGTGAGAGCTCTCAGATACTTGGCAGTTTGGATAAATTAAAACTGGCTTATCTCTTTTGGAAAAAAAAAGGATGAATGGTGATAGTGGACCCTTGGAGAGGGCCTGCTAAGGTGAGGAAAAGAGAGATCTTTCCCTACCTCTCTCTGAATTCGTCGTGTCCCCATTCTCTATTCAGAAAGGCCAAAGCCACTGGTCAAGACAAAGAGATGTGCTGGACCAGGGTACTGGGGGTCAGAGGCTACAGCATGAGGACAAAGTATTCAGACCCCTCCTGGTGTAAGCTTACCTGGAAGCATTTCATCTCTTAGAACCATCCCCCAAATCTAGCTTGTCTTTTATCTCCAGGGCCTCCTTTGGTTTAGAAGCAGAAGCCCACCTCTTCCTCAGAAAGCCAGGAAGGGACTGGCTGGTGGCCCAGAGGAAAGGAGGTGCTATTCAAGTTGTTTAAGACAAGCAGAAGGGGTCCTTGCAACTCCAGTGACCTAGCCATTTTTGCTAGAGAGAGGGACCAGAGAGGGACTGAGGACTGACCTCAGCTGCAGCAGGGCGACTTCTCTGAGAGGTACTGTGCACTCCAAGGACAACAGAGATGCCTGAGGTTTCTTAGGAGGGGCCTATTTGTCAGATGCAGTGCTGGGTCCTTGCTTAGGCTTTTCTCATTTTGGCTCATCATCAAAGTTTCATGACTACCTGTAGGTCAAACGATTATTTTCATTTTAAAGATCAGAATCTGACACTCAGGAGACATGGGCCATGCATGCTGGGAGTCACCTGGGCAATAAGTGACTGAGCAAGAATGGATGGCAGATGTGGCTGCTCCCAGGCTCATGACTCCCAGCTGCCATCCACTTCCTCCATTGATATTTTTCTGCATCCTCGGCTCTGCCTCCACCTGCAGCTCAGTGGTCACTGTTGCTCCACCAGCTGCAGTCTTAACTGCCCTCCAGCCACCAGGGCTGTCTCTGATGCAAGAGGGCACCAACTGTGTCCCCTGGTTAATGCACTCTTGCCCCACCTGGGCCGTGGGACTCTCCCACCCCTATACCACACAGATCTTGACATGTTAACCGCCTGACACCTCAGTTTTCTTATCAGAAAATACTTAACCCACACTGGGTAAGATGATGTGTGTGAAGCCCTTCTCCACTGTCAGACACTCCGTCAGTGCTCCATGCATTCTGCTGTGCTGGTGTATTGTTGCTGCTTCTCTTAGCAGTTCTATTTATCTGGCCTGTTTCAGCCTCACCAACCAGAGGCAGATGTCAGAAAGCCCATCCCTACATCTCTAAGGCATATGAGTGAACTTGGCAGCTGGGTGTTGTGAGGAAATCACATTTAAGCTTCTAGCTAATGTGTAAGTTACAAAGGTTAGAAAATAAAGAGAAAGAGAAATAGAAGGAAAATGTGTATTTTTGTACCATGAGACAGACAGCCTTAGCAAAGTAGCAGGTTCTTTTCAAAGTGCTCTATGAAAATAAGTTTCCTATTTTTAGCTTAATGACATTCCAGACTAGCCAAATGATTAAATATTGAAACAGGACAGGCGATCTTGAGTTTCATCCGGCTTATCAATTTAAGATGAGGCAGCAGAAGAAAATGCAAATGTCAAATTACCAAATCCAAACGAACTCCACGCTGAGCCTTGGCAAAATGTTACAGGAGGCCCACCAGGGCATTTTATATTATTTTGCCCTACAGGTAAGACGCAGGGAGAAAGGATCAGAATTCTCACCACCCAGTTCTGCCCTGAAGGCCAGCACTGCTGGGAAAGGTGGTTTATGTTGGCTAACAGTGTACACAGTGGAAGATTCCAAGCAGTTGGGAGAAAAGCCAAGGAACCAGAGGCATGGCTTCTGCCTGGGCTTCCTCCTGTGAATCTGGAGCCAGTCCTGGCAGATTGACTCTAGAAAACTCACCCAGCCTCCTGAGAAGGCAGTGGGTGCCCTCCTATGTCAGAGATGGCGCTGGTGGCTAGAGCACAGTTGAGGTTGCAGCTGGTAGAGATGAGAATAAGCGCTGGTCTGAGGGTGTACACAGAGTCGAGGCTGCAGGAAAACATCAAAGGCGGAAGTGGATGGTGGTTGAGAGGCACGAACTTGGAAGCAAGCACACCTGCCATCCTTTCTTGCTCAGCCTCTTACTGCCCAGGTGCTTCCGTGTCTCTTTTGGGCTGTAAACACAATTGCTTTAGTCACTGGGATTGATAAGCAGGAAAAGTTAAGAAAACACCACCACCATGCCCCACATATAAAAATATTACAGCTATGATGCACAAGAAATACAAAACCAGAAAAAGCCCAAATGCCTGTGGAATAGGGGGTCCACTTAAAGGCATTGCGGTATGTGCCTTTTCAGTGGAATTCCTTGCAAGAGAGATGGGAGAGGGATTCTTTCCACTGAATACCTTTATATGCTGTTTGGGCTTGTTAAACATGTGTGTGTGTCACCTGTTTAAAAAATAAAATATGCGATATTTAAAACTTTAAGATTACAAAACACAATCAAATAAGCTCAAAGACTGTTCTTTCTCAAACCCGCCTTCTGTTCATCATGCCCTCCCCCCCAGCTTGCATCTACACAATGTCAAAACCACAGATTTATTGAAGGAGCAGAGTCTGCATGGTTCAAGAATCATATTACTCACATTGTGAAATTAACTTGCCAAAATAGTTACCCCAGCAGCCCCATCTGGACACAGTTCTGTGGACCCAGCTGTCATATTTTCAAAATCAAGTCACATCCTTACTTAAATTGTTTCTGCATTGCTCTTCTCCTGGCACCAAATTGACTTTATCCTGTTCCTCACACATGCACCTCTATGATTTGACCCTTAACAGCCTTCCTAATCCTCTTGCCATTTTCCCCCACTGTCCAGCACTGTGCTTAGTCAACATATATTCATTGAACAAATAACTGAAATTCATCCTTCATGGACTATTCTTCTCCAGCCACTGTTCTACATCTGTTACATGAAACACACTTTCTACACTCCCAACTTTGCACCTGCTGATCCCGCAACTTCAGGTGCCTTTCCAAGTCCTTTCTTCTCCACTCAGAACATCCTCATTCGCCTTTCAAAGCCTGGTGCCAGTGCTGCATCTCATGTGGGCCTTCCCCTTTTTCTTTCCATACAGTTCCAGCTCCATATTGAGCACAGGGCTGGGATGTGAATGGGGGAGTAGATGGCATGTGCTGGGGTCTTGACATTGGTGTACAACACCCCCAATTCATACATTGGAAACTAATGCCCAGTGTCATAGTATGAAGAGATGGAGCCCTTAGGAAGTCATGCTGGCCCTCATGTATGGGATTAGTGCCCTTATAACAGATTTTGAAGGGGGTGTTCCTACCCTTCCTCCTTCTGCCATGTGAGGATGCAGCAAGAAGATGCTATCTATGAGGAACAGGCCCTCACCAGACACCAAAGCTGCTGGAGGCTTGATCTGGGACTTTCCAAAGATCAAAGAATTTATTGCTCCAAAACCATGAGCAACAAATTCTGTTGTTTAAAAATTACCCAGTCTAAAGAATTTTGCTATGGCAGTCTGAATGGACTAAGCCCACATGCAGGTAGCATCTCAGAGATCTGTGGCTCTGGATGACAAGGTCATCTTTTGCCTGCCCTCCTCACCCTCAGCATTTCACCTGCTTGAACCATTGGTCATTTAACCAAAACCTCTGGAAGTGAGGGGGAGTGTATTGTAAAGAAAGAGGTAAGGGGCTGATGAGGCCAGTGATGAACACTGAAGCTGGCAAAATATTTCTACAGAAAAAGTAGTCATGTTTATTTTGTGAAAACGGTAGAGAATATCATTGTCATTTTCAGAGAATTGTGATGGTTGATCTGCATTAAATGGTTCAGATATGTTTTATTGCAGTAATTGTCATTTGTGGCAAACTCATTTAAGAATTCTCCTAGGTATGGGGGAATATCTAAGTAATAAGATTCAGGTGCTTCCATGTAAGTTGGTGACATTAACCTCATATTTTTCCATTTGTATGAACAACTCTTGGAGTTGTATGTTTTAAATTACATTATGAAAAATGTAATGAAAAGGGAAAATGCATGTATAGAGTAATGCTTATCTTTCCATATATATGCTGCAGTTTTGTTTTTGGTTTTGTTTTTAAAGAGATGCTGATACTGCTGCTTTACCAATATATAGAAAAGATTTGTATTAGGAAAGCAAAAATGTCTTTTACTTTTACATTTTAAACTTTACATTTCTAGAAGTTACTTTTTAAGTTAGAATATTTAGTTTTCAATATTCATTTACTCAAAATAAAACACATTACATTTTCAGTGGTGTAGTTGCATCCCCTACACATTGCTCTTATTCTCCAGCATCTTATATTCACGTATTTAAAAAAAATGGTTGCACATTGGCTAACTTTAAACTTCATTTCATAGTTGGTGTAAATGTAACACTTGCCCTTTTTTGAGTATTTTGCCTTAAAAAAAGAATCAACACACTGATCTGAATTCTAAGAGTTAAACACACAAAACATTGTTCTAAAAAAAAGTTGATAAAAATTGCATACAAAAGGCTTGAATTACTTTAAAAGCTTCAAGAATATTGAGTAATTTAAATCTCTTCACCAAATGTTTTCAATAATTTCAAATATTTATTTTATAATATTATGATAATATAACAAAATTTTATATCTTAATAAATGATAAACATGAAAAACATGAAATTTATATGTGTAGAAATGCTTGATTTAGTTTTTTATCTCTAAAAACATTAGTTATCAAAATAAAAAAGATACTTTGATTATAGGCACTTATTTATAGTTTATAATTGTTCTACTTGAATTTCTGTAATTTTGTGGGTTTTGTGTTCATATAATTAAGTTTTAATTTGTCCCATATCTTTCTCTGTCTTTTACTGGGTGCTTTTTAAGAATAACCTCAATTTTTAAGAGATTGGATTTCTTATAAAGCTTTTTCTTGTGGTTATTGAAAAATTACTTTAGGAAAGAATTGTGTAGCCAAGTTGCTTATATAAGCTAAATGGAAAAAAGAATATATAAGATTTTTCCTCCATATCAGTTGAATGTTGTGACTGAGTAAAATGAGATTTCTAAAAGCTTTTCTTTTCTTTCTTTCTTTAACTATTAGGAATCTTCAGTGGGAAATAAAACATAAGGTAACAAAAAAGGTGAAAGTAATAAGAAAGGGGAAAAAAGATATACCAGGAAAATACTCACAAAAAGAGCTGAGTAGCTATATTAGTTTTAAACAAAATTAACTTTAAGACAAAAAAAAATATTAGGGATAAAGAAGATCAATGCATAATGGTCAGATAAAAACTTCCCTGAGAAGAAATAACAATTCTAAACTTATATGGACTCAGTCATAAAGCCTCAACACGTATAATAAAACAAAAATGGAAAGAATAAGACAGCATCCATCAGTGTGGCAAAAGTTTTATTTGTTTTAAATACGTGGGCTTGGCTGAAGGAGGTACAAGTTGCAATAACTTTGGAAAAGAACTTGGTATTATTTAATAAAGCTGATGAAAGCAAACCCTTAATGCTTTCTTTATTCCCATGCCTGGAGTCACCGCAAAGACACTATTCACCTTTGTGCAGGGGCAAGGACAAGGGTGCTTGATACACAGAAACATGAAAAAAATGCCTCAGTGTCGCTTTTTTAAAAAACTTTTAAGTTCAGGGGTCCATGTGCAGGGTGTGCAGGTTGGTTACATGGACTAGGTAAGTGTGTGTCATGGAGGTTTGTTGTACAGGTTATTTCATCACCCAGGTGTTAAGTCTAGTATCCATTAGTTATTTTTCCTGATCCTAATGGATCAGGATACCAAGTCTAGTATCCACTAGTTATTTTTCCTGATCCTCTCCCTCCCCCAACCCCCCACCCTCCAGTAGGCCCCAGTGTGTGCTGTTCCCTCTATGTGTCCTTGTGTTCTCATCATTTAGTTCCCACTTCTAAGTGAGAACATGTGGTATTTGGTTTTCTGTTCCTGCATTAGTTTGCTAAGGATAATGGTGTCCAGCTCCACCCATGTCCCTGCAAGGGACATGATCTCATTCCTTTTTATGGCTACATAGTATTCCATGGTATATATGTACCACATTTTCTTTATCCAGTTTATCACTGATGGGCATTTAGGTTGATTCCATGTCTTTGCTATCGTGAATTGTGCTGCAATGAACATACCTGTGCATGTGCCTTTATAATAGAATGATTCATATTAATTTGGGTATATACCCAATAATGTGATTGGTGGGTCAAGGAATTGCAATAAACTAGGTATTGAAGGAACATACTTCAAAATAATAAGAGCCATATATGACAAACCCACAGCCAATATCATACTGAATGGGCAAAAGCTGGAAGCATTCCTCTTGAAAGCTGGCACACGACAAGGATGCCCTCTCTCACCACTCCTGTTCAACATAATATTGGAAGTTCTGAGCAGGGTAATCAGGCAAGAGAAAGAAATAAAGGGCATTCAAATAGGAAAAGCGGAAGTCAAATGATCCCTGTTTGTAGATGACATAATCCTATATCTAGAAAACCCCATAGACTCAGCCCCAAAGCTTCTTAAGCTGATAAGCAACTTCTGCAAAGTCACAAGATACAAAATCAAGGTGTGAAAATTACTAGCATCCCCATACATCAACAGTATTCAAGCCTAGAGTCGAATCACAAACAAACTTTCATTCACAATTGCCACAAAAAGAATAAAATGAGGAGGAATACAGCTAACAAGGGAAGGTCTCTACAAGGAGAACTAAGCGTGCCTTGATGGGAGAGCATATCAGCTATGGAATATTCATATGACTGGATCACACACAGCAGCTAAAATGAATGGAGTTGCATGTCAGGATATGGATGAATCTCAAAACTGTAATGTTGAACAGCAACCAAAAGCTATAATTATTTATTATGTCACTTTAACAAATAACATTTCCGGATAACGTTTCCTTCGGCTGATGGCACAAAGATGCTTGGCTTCTAGGTGGTGTGACTCAGGGCCCAGGCAAGTGGCTGCACTTCCAATCTTACTGCATCTTACCAGTGTGTCCCTTAGAGACAGGATGCCACCCAGCAGTGTGCCCACTCTCTTAGGAGTGAAGTGAACACAGCAGCCTGGGAAGTGGGCACTTCTGGGGGAGAAGAAAGTTCATGGAGAAATTCCCCTTAGGAGACTCATAGAGAAGCCTCTGGAAGAGAGTTTTAAACACCCGGAGCTACCACCTGTGTTCTGCAGGTAGCGAAATGAAGGCTTGGGGAGGAGAAGGACCTCCCAGCATCCAAGTTTGTGGGTTGTCAGGTCTGTGAGCAGCACGTGTGGATGCTCATCACCAGGCAAGGTGGTCAAATTCTGCGATGTATTCTGTGCCCTGTGAGCGGAGGAGTTCCGTACTGTAAACAAGGCAAAGTCAGCAATGTGACAGCTGTCTCTGCAGGGTAAGGAGCTTGGGGTGAGTTCTCTCCTTACCACAGGGCTGGGGTATTCAGCAAAGAGTCCAGAAGATAGGGCAACCTTGAGCTAAGGAGTTTGTCAGGAGAGGAAGGCAGAGGAGGAAGAGGAGGGAGCAGCGTGCCAGGTAGAGGGAACCAGATGAGCATGACCTGGAGGCAGGAAGCTGTCTGCACATCCATCTCAAGATGAGGAGGGCCTAAGGAGGAGGGCGAGGAAGGTCAGCAGAGTCAGGACCTTGGTGTCCCATCACTGTCCCCTCACGAAGTCACAGTGGGCAGAGAGGGTCCTGGGTGTGCCTTTGCCTCCCTAGAGTTTGGAAGGGGGTGGGGAGTCTGATCCCTGATTGTCAATGGAGCAGGGACATCTGTGATCCAGGCCTTCCCACAGCTCACCCTTTCTCTGATCCCACAGCTCTGGGTATGACAGCCAGGGGACCCTGCTGAAATGGTGGAGTTCCACTGGAGTGGGGCTCGTGGGGGTCAGACAAACAAGCTGAAAACACAGCTCAGGGCGAGGAGTCTGTGTCGCCTGCTGCCCACTCAAGGAAGGTGTTTCAAACCCAGACTGATCAAGCAGCAGTAAGTGCAAGGTCTCCCTGAGGGGTCACAGGACGGTGCCGGGCTGGCAAGGGGCACCTGAAGAGATATTTTCACCTCAGATGGCAGAATCTGGAAGAACATGACAGGAAAATCTCAGAGGAAGCAAACGCCACATGGTTTTGTCTCAGAAGTGCCTACAGTTTCTCTGGACCTTAGGAATTCCGGGGGCCATTGACCAACAGGGCTTGGCTCAGTTGTCCCTGGCTCAGTCATGATGACATTTGGCTGAACCCCATTCACTAAAACCCCGCTCTGTGTCAACCCTGTCAGGCCTGGGTGCATGGGTGGGCTCCGAATGGGCTGACTCTGCCCTTCCGCTAAGAAGCCCAAGAACTAAGTTGGCTCCCCACAGTTGACATTTAACTGGAGTTTCAGTGAGTTGACGTCTGATGTGCCAAATGGACCAGAGTTTCCGAGAGTAAATGTGTAACTGATGGGGGCTTCTTGGTACATTCTTCAGAGCCACAAAAATGGTCAGCTATGACAGCTCAGCCCTGGTATTTCCCCAAACAGAAAGGCATTCAATAGTTTCTTCCTTGATCCATGGGTCTCAAGCTTGCAGTCCACCACCGACCCACCAACGCTCCTCAGGCTAGAACGACAGTACCAACTGCTCATGGTGACAGTCCCCCTCAACAAGGAGGAGATGGGGATTGGAGGGGGACGGGGAGAGTGAACAGGGAGGAGGGGAACATTCTGGTGGGTCATCACTGCCCTAAAGCCCCCTTTCTGCAACCTTGCTTTTGAAAGTGAAGCTACGAGGGAATGGACACTCCTTGCCCTTGAACCCTGGGTTTTCTCTGCATATCCTCCCCCCATTGAGATGAGACAATTATCTCCATTTTACAGATGAACACACTGTGGTCCAGAGAGTTAGTATGGCTTGGCCAAAGTCACACAGTAAGTGAGTAGTGGAGCTGCTTTCACATCCTCGTGGATTGAAATCCAAAGCTCTTTCTACCCCTACTGGCAGCACCTACATCACATACAAAGTGGATGTTGCATCAATCTGGTGATGAGTGCAAGGAAGTGCACGTGCCGGTCACCCTCAAAGGAGCTTACAGCACATCTTAAAAGAGAGGAGAAGTAATCGCAATTGCAGTTATGGTGCATCCAAGTCCCCACATAAAATTGCATGGGAGAAGAGAAAAGGGATAGACATAGTGCCCACCTCAGTATTTAGGGAGGGGTAGATGGCAGTTAGGGAAGGCCAGTGCTACTCCTGTATTTGTCATGCTTAGTTAGGTTTCCCCCCTCTAGGCTAGGGATCAGCTCCCATATGTGTCTGTGTTCCTGGCACCCATTTATAGTGCCTGGCACAGAGCAGGTGTTCAGGGGGCATCAGGTGAAGTAGGGAACGTACAAATGTCTTGGTGGAAGGGAAGCACTCCCATTTAATTGACTGAGAAGGCTTTTACTATAATGATTTGTGGCTTCTTTGCAAAGTGGAAATAATAATAATACTACTATGTTTCTGATCTTTGTGACCCAAAGGAGACCAAAAAAAAAAAAAAAAAAAAAAAAAAAAAAGAAGAAGAAGAAAAAGAAGAAAATATTGTCACTGTTCAGGCTTTTCAAGATTAGTCACCCAGCAGATATGCTGGCTCCAGGTGACGTCTACCAGTAGCATAGCCCCCAACAGGAGATTCCCAGGCTTGGCATTAATACCTGCCAGGTGAATAAGCTCGGCTGAGTTTCGTGTGTTTTCAGAGCACCTCTAGATTGAATTAATTTCAAAAGATGTGCAGGGCAGAGGACAGCCTTGGTGAAGACCATCATTCTTTAAACGTTTATATCTTGCCTGCCCAATTGCACTCCTTGAGAGAAGAGTGTGTCTTGTTTTCTATACAGTCTATTGGTACCAAGCAGGACCTGCCATAGTTGTTGGTAACTGAGTGGCATTCACCAACCTCTGCTTGGCAGTTCCATGTAGGCACACAGGCATTGACTTCATTTATTCATTCATTTATTCATGGATTCCATTACTGTAAACTGATCATCTGCTTTGTTCCAGGCACTAAGGACATAAAAATGAACATGCCATAACTTAGTCTTCAAGGTACGCAGCTCAGCAAAGGATGTGGCGGTATACACAAACATCTTAGGCACAAGGGTCAGAGCTTCCAGAGCGGGATGCTCAGTGTGATGCAGCCCAGAGAAGGGGTTCTGGGAGGACAGTCCAAGGCTGAGGAGCTGCAGGAGGCTTTAAAATCAAAGTAGCATTGGAGTTGGGTCTGGAAAGATGGCCAAGGCCAGGAAGGACAAGACTTGCAGAATTATGGAGATGTAAGAATGCTAGCTAGTGATCAAGTGATTTCATGGGAGCAGAACACATGGTGCCGAGGTTGAAGTTGATGGGGCTGGACGGGGAGATGAGGTTGGGTCTTGGGCTATTGGGTGGAGTTTGGAAAATGGGTAGGGGGAGGAAGAAAAGTAGTAAAGATTTAAGGCTATAGAGGAGAAGGACTCAATCCAATGGTGGAGTGGGCAGCAGTCAGGAATAGGAGGAAGCAGCATAAAGGAGGGTGATCAGGACACTGTCACACACACCCAGGCTTGTGACGATGAAGTTCTGAACCAGGGCAGTGATGCTAGGCTGGCCGAAAAGGTGTTCTGGTCAGCTATGGCCAAGAGGTCACACTGAAGGGTGACACTCAGCTCTCCGACTCCCTTGGCCTCTTTAACTACAGACTTAGGCTGGGTCAGCTTAACCTCAAACTACATTAACTTAAAATATCAAAATTGCAATCATTTACTTAGATGGATAAGCAGCTTTGGAAGTGCAGAAGCTTGAACTGTGGGTTGACTTTGCAGCAGGTTGGCCCCATAATGGGTGACTAATTGAGCCGGTTACTCATCGCTGAAAGGGTTTGAGAAAAAATGATAACTGGCAATTTGAGGAATACTTGAGAGTTTTTCTCACAGTGTGACACTGACTGGATGAATTCTAAAACTTCACTAACGTCCAATAGTCTATGATTCTAATGTCCAGACAGATGGTCAAAGGAAAACCCTGTCTTTAATGGGTTCATGCTCCAAAGACTGACTTATAGCTATAGGGCAGAGTTGGGTTTCTAAATCCAGTTGGGTCTGTGTGCTATGACTGCACATGAAAAGATTCCAAGTGAAAACCAGTGCTGCTGGTGACTCATCTTACTGAAGTATCTTTCTAAGCTATAGGAGCTCAAGGAGGTGACCTACAATCACTCCGCAGAAGGAGACGCTGGGCAGGGGGAGAATCTGCTGAGGTCCCCGCCCGTTCTCTCTGTGTCACTTTTGACAGACTCTTGCCTCTGTTCGCATCCTCTATGTGTCATCCATTTCTAAAATGAGGAAGGAAGTCCCAGTGGGGCCCGAGGAGTCTGGAACGTCACAGACCCATGTGGGTCAGGGCTGTTCTCTTGGATAAACTGGGAGATGCCTCCCTCTACACATATGGAAGAGGCTGTGCGTCATTGGAGTAGAAAACCACCTAGACACGAGTATCAAGATCTCTCCATGCTGGAGGCAAGGTTGGCTTGCATTGGGTTCCACATTTTCTGGCCCCCGCAATATGACTAAGGATAGAGCAGAAATGTCAAGATTTATTCAGGCCACCCATCTTGCCTTTCATTCTTTCCTTCCCAGGGCCCCTGCTCACATCAAACTGGGTCTCTTGCTGTCCTCCTACACCCCCAGCACCTCCCAGCCTCCAACACCTGACTCCCTTGGCATTGTAATTTCTCATTTACTAATTCAATAACTTCTCTGTGCAATACTCTGCATACTCGGAGTGCATCCCTTTCCCCTAACACACCCAGAACTTCATACTGTGTCCTTCCTCACACTGAGCCCTCACTCCCGTCCCCATTTCATACTGTTGAATTCTTGCCCCTCCTTCAAGGCCTGCTGGAATGCCACCTCTTCCATAAAGTCTTCTCTTAATCCACAGTTGAAATAAAAGTTCATTTGAGGCCCTTATAACATGTTGTACCTATAATGATGTGATGATCTCTCTCTGCCCATATTACAGCGACTTAGGTAAATGTCCCATATCAACAACACAAGCTCCTTAAGATCATGAACTGCACCTTATCCTAACTGGTATCTCTAGCTCCAGGCATGGTGCCAAGTATATAGAAGGTGCTCCAATAAGGATTATGGAAATATGGATCATGATTCCTAAAATCCCCACCATGTACACATGCCTCAGATCCCTTAGGAGACTGGAACATTTTATTCAGGACATGTATTACCTGTGGACAGCTCTCTCCAAAGCTACAATGAATTTATCAATATGATCATGAACAGTCTGAATTATTTATATACAAGCATGGGCTTAAAAGTTTCTTTAAAAATATTATCCAAATGCATCATATCCTTTCAGTTTATGAAAATTTATTTTCTTTTATGCCATGAAAAATCCATTTAAAGACAACACATACTCAAATGAAATAAATAGAGCAGAAAGGTCTCTGTGAACACCTTTGGGCTGGTACTAGCTCTGTGTAAACTTCAACCCACATGCTCTGGGCCTTGTGTCTCTAAACACAAAAACAAATAGCCTAATGAAAATGGAGACCATCTATCAATTGTCTGCATGCAGAGAATTTGCCCAAGTATTTGAAAATGTAATTGGCTAAATGTTTACAGGTCTAATGAAGTGTTTTCCATCCCAATCCAATGGCAATATTGGGCACCAATCAAACATTTGAGGAGGCCAAACGGTGCACAAAGTCTGTATTTCAGTATTTTTCCCCGGCATTAAAAATTGATAATAACTGAAAATTCAGGGAGGAAAAAGAAGCATTTGTCTGTATCAGACAAAGAATAGAATCAGACCATTCAGTTGACCACAGAAAAATGGAAGAGGAAGGATGTTTGAAATAACTTCCTTATCATCTTTGCCTACAAGTCAGAAGTCTTCTCCCCTGCTTTATTTTGCATATTCTCAGTCCCAAAGCCTGGATGCCTCCCGCAAGGTGTGTGAGGAGCACCCACATGGGAAACTTCCAGGGACACAGCTTGGTTCTCTGATCCATCCTCAGCTCCCTGGCGTTGCAGCCTTCCTCTTGCTGTCTAAGGAGCCTGCGTTAGGATGCTGTTACCAGCCGGGGCAGAGGCCAGTGTCCTTGCATGAGACTTTGTCACCGTGATTTGAGCCTTCTGTGGGGCTTCACATGTCAGTCGAGAGGGAGAGAGTGACATTTTCAGAATCCCTGAATTGAGGTGATCCCTCCCTCATTTCTCCTGACAGGTTCCTGTTAGAAGCAAAAGCCGAGTTCCCATTCCTTTAGAAGAGATTGGGCCCACGCAAAACTCAGGGATCAAGTTGTTGGATTTTTACCCCTAATCAGAGAAGTTTCAGCTGCTTTAACAGTCAGTTTCTACAAACTTACTTGGGTTCACCATCCATCCACCCCCTTCCGCCTTCTGATGGCAGGGATACACCATGGACCATCATTGACTATGATAAGAAGGTTTTCCCTGATCTCTAGTCTGACATCAGGCTCTGACACTGACCTTCCTTAAATGAAGCTCCTGGATCAGATGCCTTCTAAAGCTGCAGAAATGGAAGCCTGTGGAAAGCTCTCTTGGGGAACGTAGAATGCGACAGCCATTGAAGTGGTTGGGTGTGGCAGACCAAAGCCTTCTGAAGAAAAGGAAGAAGTGATACCATTGCAATCCACTAGCAGGCCTTCCACTTAAAGAGGGAAATGAGAGCTGTGGGGAGACTTCTCTCAGCCCGTGTGTCTGTTATGCTTATGCAGGTTGGTACAAAGTAGAACCAAGCTATGGAACTGGTGATGCTGGAAAGACCCCTGCCCTCAGACCTTATTAGAAAATCAGCTCTTCTCTAAAAGGAGCAGGAGGCAGAGACTGCAACAAACTCTGCTGAGGGGTCAGGGCTGACGGGCCTTTGTGATGGATTCCAGTCTCTATGACTCACTCATTGTAAATTGGCAAGTAACTCCAATGGTCAAATAGACAGCATTGCTGTTTGGGAGCAGCAGGACAAAGAGGCAAGCCTGGGGCTTTTGAGTCATTTTATCTAAAAAGGAATCCCAGCTGGTCCTTCACCTGTGGCATGACCTTGGGCAGAGATTTCCTCTCTCCCAGCCTTAGTTTCCTCATCAGCAAAATGAGATGCTAATAACCATCTTGCAGAGTTGTGGAAAGGATGAAATGCAAAGTACATGGAATCTAGGAAGAGCTTACTTAAAGTTAGATTTTATTCTTCCTTGGCAGAATCTGGGTCAGAACTTGGGCCAGCTCCATGAAGGGTGCAACACTGGGTTTTTTCCTAAAAGTGCTGCAGACATAGGGACAGCCCAAGCCCATACAATCTGGGAGTGGGGACAGCTGCCAAATGAGGGAAGAGTGGCTTCAGAGGGCTCAGGGTCAAGGGATGAAATTGGCGCACACATATTTGTAGGCAAAGATGGTAAGGAAGCTATTTCCAACATCATTTCTATTCCATTTTTCTGTGGCCAACTGAACTGCTTGATTCTATTCTTTGCTAATGCAGACACATGCTTCCCCTGCCCCCCCCCCTCCCCGGTTTTCCATTCTTATGTATTTTTAATGCCAGGGAGAAACACTGACTTTGTGCACTGTTTGGCCTCCTCAAATGTCTGATTTGTGCTCAATATTATCATTGCACTTGGGGCAGAAAACCTTTAGTTAGCCCTGTTATTTCGTGAGCACATTTTATGTGCCAGCTCAGGCAATGCAATGGTGAATAAGGCAGGTGCTGTGTAACCTCATGGAATTTATGGGCTAAGGCTAGTCTTGGAAAAATAAAAGGTTACTTCTTAGAGGAAAGTATTGATTTAAGTTATTCTTATTATAATATTATTTAAATATATTCAAATATAAAACTGTATATCAATTCCCTAATTTTGTAGGTAGCTTCTAGAGAACTATAGAAGTAAAGCACATTTACAAAAAATAATTAAAACTATAAAGCAATAACATTCGAATTATTACATTAGTTTAATGTGACATGACAGAAGATGCAGTTTTGCTGAAACTAAATGTCGAATTTGGGATTCAAAAGTAGAAAGATATTGCCTTATGTCTAGTTATACATTTAATTTTGACTTTAATACAATGCATGCACACACAGAATGGGAGAAAATATTTGCAAATCATATCTGATAACGGACTTGTATCTAGAATATATAACGAACTCTTACAGTTCACAAAGAAAAAGTTAAATAACACAATTTTTAAATGGGAAAATAAATTGAATAGACATGTCTCCAAAGAAGCTATGCAAGTGGCCAAAAAGCACACAAAAAGATGTTCAACATCATTACTCATCAAACACAAATCAAAACCACAATGATATATCATTCTGAACTCATAGAATGGATATAATCCAAAAGTCAGATAACAAGTGCTGGCAAAAAATATGGTGACTTAGAACCATTATACATTCCTGGTGGGAATTTTAAATGGTGTGGTCATTGTGGAAAATAGTTTGGCAGTTTCTGAATGTGTTAAACATAGCATCAACATATGACCCAGAAATTCTACTCTTAGATATATAACCAATATAATTGAAAGCCCACATACATTCACACAAAAACTTGTACACAAATGTTCATAGTAGCAGTAGTCATAGTAGTGACAACATAGAAATGTCCTCAGCTGATGAACGAATAAACAAAATATAGTGTATTCATACAATGGAATATTACTTGGCAATAAAAGGGAAGGAAATACAGATGCATGACACAAGGAATCATGAATGAACCTTGAAAACATTATGATAAGTGAAAGGAGTTAGTCACAAGAGACCACATGTTATTTGATTTTATATATCGTGTCCCTTGAACAACATTAGGAACACCAACCCCCATGCAGTTGAAAGTCCACATTAACTTTTGGCTCCCCCAAAATGTAACTGTTTACGATTTGCAGTAAACAGCCTGCTGTTTACTGGAAGCCTTACCAATAACATAAACAGCTGATTAACTCATATTTATATGTTTGTGTATTGTATACTGTTTTGTGTAATAAAGTAAGTTAGAGAAAAGAAAAAGCTATTAAGAAAATCATAAGGAAGAGAAAACGTAATTCCTAGTCATTAACTAGAAGTGGATCATTAAGTGGAAGTGCATCATCATAAAAGTCTTCATCCTTTTTGTCTTCACATTTATTGGCTGAGGAGGAGGAGGAAGAGGGATGGTCTTGCTGTCTCAGGGGTGGCAGAGGCAGAAGAGATAGAAGTGGTGCAAGGAGAGGAAGGAGAGGCAGGCACACTGGGTATAACTTTTATTGAAAAAAATCTGCTCATAAGTGGACCCACACAGTTCAAACCAGTGTTGTTCAAGGGTCAACTGTATATGAACTGCTCAGAAATAGGCAAACTCATAGATACAGAAAGATTAGTGATAGCCTTGGCTGCCGGGCGTTGGTTGGGTTGGAAGTTGGAGATGGAGTGGGGATGAGAATAACTAACTGTTAATGGAAATGGGGTTTCTTAATTACAGTAGCAGAGGGGATCCAAAAGCTTACAGATTTAGAGGTGGTGGTACTAATATTTAGTATATTCAGTATATTTAGTATATTCAGAGTACTGAATGTACTAAAAAAATTGAATTGTATGCTTTAAATGGGTGAATTGCATGCTATGTTAATTGTATCTCAATAAAGTTGTTGTAAAGCGCAGATAAAATGCATGCCCAGAATGTTTGAAAAAATAAAGTGTATCCAGTGGCATCAGTTCTGCCAAAGCTCTGTGCTGGATATTCACAGCCTTCATGAAACCGAAACTTTCCACAAACAATCTGCCAATGCCAATATTTTAATGAGGTGTCCTGTCCCTTGATAACTCTAAAAAGCTACTTTATGGCACTGAAGATAGTTCGTGTCACAGAATTATTTAGGTCCTAATTAAAGAGGCGCCTAATCCAATTATTGCTGGAATTGGAAACCAAACATTTTTTTTCATGATTTACTTACAATTGTAGCTGCACGTTGGTGCACATAGAGATAAGCCCACAGAGTGTACGTGGTTCACTGGCAATATTCTCTCACCCTAGGGCTGGAAAGAGCCCAGTTCTTTGTTAAATGGCTTCACTGGTGCCATATGATGTCCCGCTTTTTTCTTATCCAATCCACCAAACCTTCTATACCGAACACACTGGTATGGTTGGTGTTTGCTTGACCCAAATGTGATTGTCAATACATAAGCTGACGTTGACATTCTAGACTAGAAATAGATTATTCAGTGGTCATCCTAGAAATCGTGTGTGTGCATATGTGTGGTTGCCATGCACATATATGTGCACACTTGTCAGAGAGAAATCTCAGGCCTGAACTGAGAAATACAAATCGAAAGGCTCCAGAATCAGGGTTTGGGCAGAAGGTAATAAAAATGAGCCACACAGGAGAACATGGATGTGTGTGCTGGTGGCAAGGGGGGTAGGGGTTGGTACAGGGTCCGGGACAATAAATTAAGCATTTGAACCGCAATGGGCCAAGGTGAGGCACCACAGGTGGGAGGGGCCAGGCTTTAAAGGCCAGAAACTGTATTTGAAGAGGAGAATTTGAATGATAAAATGTCACCAATCTCTTCTGCTCCTTTAAAAGACCCTGGAGGCAGTTCCTGGTCTTTTTGCTTATCCTGCACAAGGATTTGCAGCCATTTTTAGGTAAAGAGAAGAAACCACAGATGCAAAAAGTCTTCAGAAGCTGCCAGTGGTGAGCTGTTCCAGAGAGTAGCCAGAGGGGCTGACCTGCAGCCAAGGCCTGGTGCCTGGGTGTCTTCACATCTTCTTTTGTTCCCGGGGACGGAAGGGAGAGAAACTGACTCAATTAATGGAACCTAGAGCCACTAGTGAACAATGTGGATAAATAAGGACAGAGATGTCAGTTCCTTTCCTAAGCAGCCTCAATGGTGAGGAGGTGCTGGCGAGTTTTCCATGCTGTGTAGCCACATTCGAATCCACAGACTCCTCTTAGCCCCATGCCTTCCAGAGTGAACACACTCTTTGCGAAGTGCAAATCATACTTGAACAGGGACTCAGAGCAAATCCTCTTTTGTATCGAGCACACATAAGGGCCTACGTTTTGCTTCCAGAAGGTGGTGCTAACTGCAGATGCTGAGCAATGGGAAGTTCAATGGTGAGTTTTCATTGGTACTTGGGGAGTGGAGAGCAGCGGCAATGAGGAGAGTTTCCTATCCCAGCAAGTCAGTTTCCTCTGCCCCAGCACCTGGCTCAGGACCTGGCCCACGGTGGGAGGCAGCACCCATGGGCTGGCATGCCTGAGTGATGGGGAGACTGAATACCCACCTGTAGAGGACCCTGGTGTGGACAAGTGCCCAGGATCCTGGTGTCCAGGCACCGCCGCCTATAAACCTAAAAATAGGGGTTAGGCACTTGCCTCAGACTCTTAGAAAGGAGAGGTCCTGCACTGCCACCCTGGGGTCACATTCTGCACCTTACCAACTGCATGTTCTTGGGTAAGTTGCTGAACCTTGTTTTCCATCCATAAAAAGGAGCTTACAATACCTAACAATGACTGTGACAATAAATAAGGAGATGCTGAGTGGCAGTGAATGGCCACTCCCTTCCCCATCCTCACCGCCCCCTCCACCCTCCGCCCCAATCTGTGGTTTCCTCCCTGTTCTTCCACTCACGATGGAGTGCTGGTTCCACTCTGTAGCATAGTAGTAGGAATCCCTTACTTGCGCATCTGCATATCCATCACCTTATCGGGTCCTTCCCCAAGGGCACGTGGCTCATTATTTCTGTGCAGCTGATGAGTCAACCGAGACTTGGGAATTTAGACCACCTGGCACAGGTTCACTGGCTCTAAGTCAGGTGTCTGTGTCCCCTGCTGCCCCCTGGCGGAAGCGGCTGGTGGAGCCACTGTCGCGCGGAGCTCGCACTTCACCATCAGCCCTGCAGCCCCTGCCTCAGGGCTAACAGCCCACCACCCACCGCCCACACTCTCACCTCCCAGCCTCAGGTATCAAGTGTCTTTCACAAAGGTGACATCAATGTCTCTTGTAAAAGAGGCAAAGGGATGCGTAAGTAAGAGCTGGACATGGAAAGGTCACTTTTTGGCCCCAACCCCTTGCATGCTTCCCCCCACCCCAGCTCCCTCCATGAAGGTTCTGGAACATCCTTCCAGCCCTTTTCTAAGCATTTACATACATATTCATGTGAATATATTTTAAAATGAATGCTGCCATATAATATATATCATCCTGAATTTGATCTCACCAGTATGCCCAAAGGAGCCTTCTCAATCAGCTGCCTCACTTTTTAAAAGGATTTTCAGTGCTCTATTGTTGGCTGACCTCTTTTTGTCCAGGTCCTTAATGATGGATTTTTGGTTGCAATAATGTCACAATGACCATCCCTAGACAAGCATTTTTGTGCACACGTGTAGAATTCTGCATTACACTCATTTTACAGGTGAAGAAAGTAAGGTAAGACAAGGTGAAGGGATTTGACAAAGGTCACCTACTACCCCATGTGGTACCACAGACTATGTGTTCAGAATCCCCCATCCATGCTCTGTTCTCTGGAGCACAAAGCAGGGAATTGTAGGATTCCCACGGAGGAGCGATTCTCATCCTCATGTGGAATTCTGCACACAGGCCCTTCCTCCCACAGTGGTCCCATGCTTGCAGCTCTGCCTATGCCTTTCTCTGTTTAAAACAGCCTGAGGTTCCCACTGTCTTCAGCGTGGAGCCACACCTGGAAGCCTGTGGGCCCCCTGCCCCTGTCGTGTGCATCCTGAGCTCCTAATCCACTGGGAAGGAGCCAGCCATGCCACACGCTTTCCTGGAGTGCTCTTCCCATTTCTCCACAACGTTGTTCTGGGACATCCTTTTGCCATTGCCCCCTGGGCCAACTCCTACTCAGCTCTCAGGTCCCCACTGACCCGTCACTCTACCCAGGAAACCCTCCTTAGGCCCTCTCCGCAGACCTTCCATCCTAGACTGTTGTGATTCCCTGCTTCCCTGCTCTTCTCAAGCCAGGTTGCGAGCTCCGTGAGAGTCAGGCTGCATCTGCCATCTACCAGCACATCTCCAGTGCTATCAGCCTGATAATGAGTGTGGATGTGGGGAATGAATGAACACATGCATGCATGCCAGAGACACACTGTGCTCCACCTTTGGTGCCCCTGGGACACTGGAGATATACCAGTAACTTGAGAACACTGACATTTAAACTCAAGACCACCCCCTGTATCCCAGGACAGTCCTGTATGCACAGAATTAGGCCACTTCAGTTGATTTTATTTCTACTGTTGATGTAGCCATAAGGTCTGAATTTCCCTCAATGAAAGGGGAAGAGAGAAAAGAAGGAGGCCAAGGAGGAGGATCAGAGATGCCCTGAGGGGTCACAGGTGAAGATGTCTTCAGACACTGGCATCTCAGTGGTTGGGAATGTCATATACTTTTTTTGTGAACAGCTTGTGTTTGGGGACCATGAAGTATGAAATACTCATGATGGGCAGGGTGGTGGTGGTGATGATGGCACTTGGGACTCAGCAAGGTGGGGAAGGAACAGGGCAAGGAAATGAGACAATATTGTGCTTACACAATGAGCACCTCCCTTTAGCCTCCATTCTAAAAGGACCAGCTCCCAGGAGCATATCCAACTGACAAGACCTGGGAGAGCTCACCTTCTGGCTCATCTACCTGGTGTTGGCTGGTTTTATGAATGTGAACACAGACAGAACCATTCCGGGGCTTCCTGCTCAGGTGTGTGATGTCTCAGCACCGTCCGCACATGTGTTCATCTGTTATTCCTGCACTCATGCCTTCCCACGATGTAGTTATTATTATTTCCATGGTAAAACTGAACAATGAAAACCGGAATCTGGAGAGATGAGCAGTGCACCTACAGGCCCAGGAGCCCCAGCATGGTGTCTCTGACTCCAGGGTTCGGACTCTGTCTGCAAGGCATTGCTGCTGGATCTTCGGGGTGCACAGACTTAGTCAGAGCCACAAATGAGACCTGTGTTTCTCTCTCCCTCTCTTCTTATCCAGGCTTCTTGCTTCTTTTCTGCTGCATTCTATGCCAAGCCTCTCCTTCAGAACAGACCCCATGAGTAATCGTTCCTAGGAACACACAGTCTCCCGGGAAGAGACCCCTGCTGGCCTTGTGGAAGGGTCTGTGCAGCTAAAGCAGATTGAATGCTCAGGGACTGGAATATTTTTTATTTTGAGGCAGGTGGTTGAGGCAGAGTAATCCCTAAAATTAGAGAAATGTGTAAAATGTATGCTTTAGATTTTCTTTGAAGGAAGATTATTTACCAGAGACTGGTATACCTCTCAGGCCCCAGTTTTCAGCCCAGTTCAGCATCTTCCCAGGGAATTTGCAATGAGTTTCAGGTCCTTCACAGGTGGCTCCAATGTTAGAGTAATTCAAAGATTCCTCCAAATTCCAGAAAAGGCCAGATGGGAGCATCCAACCCATAGGGGAAGAAATAGAAGACAAAGAGATAGACTTTCCACTGTTCACAGTGGGAGGCGCCCAAGTCCAAAGTGAGAGACAAAACTAAAGGAGAAATCAGTGAACTCATGCATGTCAGTTACAGGGAAAAAAATGGTTACAGAAAATTCAGGGGAGAGGGGAATTAGTTAATGACATCATGAGAAAGCAGCTGGAAAAAGGCTGGGTGCGGTGGCTCATGCCTGTAATCCCAGCACTTTGGGAGGCCGAGGCAGGTGGATCATTTGAGGTCAAGAATTTGAGACCAGCCTGACCAACATGGTGAAACCCCATCTCTACTAAAAATGCGAAATCAGCCAGGCATGGGGGCACATACCTGTGATCCCAGCTGAAGTGGGAGAATTGCTTGAACCCAGGAAGCAGAGGCTGTAGTGAGCTGACATCAAGCCATTGCACTCCAGGCTAGGCAACGAGAGTGAAACTCTGTCTCAAGAAAGAAGAAAAAAAAAGGAAAGAAAGAAAGAAAGAAAGAAAGAAAGAAAGAAAGAAAGAAAGAAAGAAAGAAAGAAAGAAGGAAGGAAGGAAGGAAGGAAGGAAGGAAGGAAGGAAAGAAGGAAAGAAGGAAAGAAGGAAAGAAGGAAAGAAGGAAAGAAGGAAAGAAGGAAAGAAGGAAAGAAGGAAAGAAGGAAAGAAGGAAAGAAGGAAGGAAGGAAGGAAGGAAGGAAGGAAGGAAGGAAGGAAGGAAGGAAAATGAAAGAAAGAAAGTAGCTGTAGACACTGACCTGGTCTCTTCTTCAAGCTTGTATCACTTAATTGGGACATTGCTGAGCTCAGAGGGACCTAAGGGCATAAAAATATGATCTGAGGGGTCCTGCATCAAATGCTGCTTTGGGAAAGTCAGCTCTAGAAGACATTGTTGGGTCAATCAGGAAAATCAGAATATGGTCTGGGTATTAGATAGCATTAAAATGTTCCAAACAGACAGCATAGTGGAGATCAATTACTGAAAAAATCAGATTATAAAACATTATGTGCAGAATGATCTCATTTGGTGAAGTAAAAAGGGAACGATATGTGTACTGAGGTGTTAAAAGTAGAAATTTCTGGGTGGTAGGAATGTGATAATTTTCCTTTTTATTTTTGTTTGACTGTATTTTCCATTTTTTACAGTGCACACGTGGAGCTTCTGGAACAATGAAAGATTATTTAAAATTTATAGACCAAAGAATTTGGGCAATATTAGTAAGTGAGCATGGCAGAAAAGGGTTCACAAGCAAGTGTTCCCGGAAACTAATAAGAAAGCCAAGGCAGAAATGGAACCGCGGGCGTGGGAGGCAACTAGAAAATCCACCAACGAGGAAATGTGAAGGACGCGTCTACTTAAAATGCTCAGCCTCATCAGTAATCAAGGAAATGCAAACTAGAAAGAGGAACCAAATTTCTACCCAACAAATGAACAAGCACTGAGAAGAAAAGGAAGATCCTGCCCTGAGGATGGTGAGAGGGGGCGCCGGTGGGCACACTCACTGGCACCGCCACCGTGGAAGGTCACTTGGCAATGAACACCAAGACCCTTCAAGTTGTCTGTGCTCAGCAATTCCATCTCTGGGATTCTTTCTTTTAAAAAAAAAAGAAACCATAATATGAAAATGTGATGCTCATTACATTATTTATAATTCTAAAAAATTACAACTCCTCCCACCATCCGACATTTGGAGGATGGTCAAGTAGACTGTGCCAAATGCATTGAATACAGCACCAGGCAGAGGTGACAGTGTGTCCGGAGAAAGTCGAGATGTACGTGGACTAGTTTTGTGATAACATAAGTAAGTAAAAGAACAATTAACAGTATAGTCCCAACTGAGAAAAATGAATAGTTAAAAAGAAGTATTTAAAATACAATAAAGAAACACACGGAAACGTTCACACCATTGGGTTGTGGAGGTGGAATTACATTTCTCTATTTCCAAATGTTGACAAATGCCTATTACTGTTATAATGAGGAGGTAGAAAAGAATAGAAGGCTGACCGTAAAGTCTTTTGGGGTTTGGTAAAGTTGTGAAAGTTTTAGACATGTAAAAAGATCAACATAGCCAGGGCTATAAATGGCAGGTGCCAGTAGGCTAAGCAATTCTTATGGATGCTTGGGAGCTGGCAGGAGCCCCCACCTCCCAGGAGGGGCATATGAGTGACAAAGGGAAGGAGGCCTGGCCAAAGGCAAGACCCAGGCTGGAAAGTGGGACTTTGGCAGAGGCTGGGGAGTAGCCTCAGGGAGGTGAAGATAAGAGCCAGACCATAGTAAGCTCCGTCCCAGAAGCAAAGCCACACAGCACAGAGTGGGACCAAGGACACTGTGCCACCTGTTCAGCGGGTTGCCTGGGATTGCAGAGGCCACTCAATATGCAGGACTGAATGGCAAGGCTGTGCCTGCTGGCCTGCTTCAGACCGTGGGCCCCTGTTCCTGCCCCCGACATATTCCACCTCTGTCACTTCCTGGTCCTGTGGCTTTGGGCAAGGTGTTTGTACCTGTCTGTGCCAGTTGCTCCTCTGTAAGCTGGTGCATTCGTTTCCTAGGGCTGCCATATCAGAAACATCAGACACTGATTCTCTAACAAAGGAGGTTTGGGCTTCCTTTGAAGGTAAATTAATTAAGACTTGAGATTCGCAAGTCTCTGGCTATCAGACCAATGAAAACAGCATGGAGAAGAAAGCTGACATGGAGTAAGAGGAAGGGGTGAGTGGTGGGGAAAGAAGGTGTCAGAGAGGGTGCGTTCCAGCACCGGCTTCCAGACATCTGCAGGTCCAGATGCTTCTGGCTCAAGGGTACATGAAACCCAAGAACTCTCTTCTGCCTGAAGTAGTTAAAATTGGGTTTCTGTCCATTACAAACACAAATGCCCTTACTAAAATAACTGGCTATGTACTTGGGACTTGGATGTAGTCCCTGTCCTCTTGGGACAGTTTTTCTGGGGAAAGGAGAAAACTGAACAAATAATTCCTACTGTAGAGAGAGTTATAAACAAGAAAGACATCAGGGACAGTGTAGTCTGATGCTACTGCCATGGGTTTTAGTTCACTCCCTTGTTCCTAGAGGGAAGAAAACAAAGAGGTGTATGTGCATGTGTGTGTGTGTGTGTGTGTTTGTGTGTGTGTGTGTGTGTGATTAAACACAAAAACAGCATCCTGTCTGCCCTAGCCAAATATTCAGAAATAGTCAGTCTTCAAAAACAGAAGTGTTTGCCCAGGGTTTTATTTCTCAGGTGTTGGTGGCTGACAGGTGTTCTCACATCCAGCTTGTTTGTCAGCTCCTCGGGATGTTTCTAACCGTATTTCACAGGGGAAAAGACTGGCTAGGGGAGATGTGGGAGCCCCCTTCTGATTGGAGAGGAGCTCCTGCCTGCAGGGCACCACCATGGAACAGGTTGCCCACGCGGCTGAACATGGTCCTGACAGATGGTCTCCCTTCCAACAGGGGCAGAGAGTGGCTGTTGGCACCATTTTTCTGCAGTTAGTGGTGTCTGTCACCTTGCTGGGGCCTTTCAAAACCTATTTTTGTGGATTTTTTTTGCTCACTCCCAAGTATGAAGCAAGGCTGAGGAATAAGACGTCTGGCCCCTTCGCCTGAAGCACTAGAGATTCTCCCACTGTTTGATCTGCATTTGCACAAACCCTGCCTTCTATGGAAGATGCCCTCCTCATGGTATAAGTTCAAAGCATAGCTCATAGCTCAGACATTTCTCTTTCTTCAGCCAACACATCTTTAGCAAGCAGGTACCTACGATTTGCCAGGTACCAGCCTTGGGGGCAAGGCCTGGAGCTTCTTGGTCCTTGTACTTTCTGCAAGACCCAGAGACCTTCCGTAGTCTGTTGAGTAAAGGAATGGACAGCACGTGGGATGCTGAACAAATGGGACAGAGCTTTATGATGACTTGGAATTATTAAACGTTTCTGGATGCAGAGCTGATGTCCCAAATATTTGATGAGACACTAACTGGAAGATCTTGGGAGACAATAAACACTCTGATGGGGCAAATTTTCCCCAGGTTTTCCTCTCTTCTCCTGGGTGGATCCCGAAAGCTTCAAACCCAAGAAGCCCCACCCCAGCCGGCATGGGCTTCCTGTTGAAGCTCCATTCCTTCCACGGGAGAAAGCACCAGATTGCTTTGTGGATTTACACAGCGAGCCTTACCCAGCCCAGGGGAGCCATGGCCCTGGGTCTTGGCTGAAGCACAACTGTGACCCATTGTTAGGGTTTAGAACCCTTTGGGATTCCCATAGCTGAAGCTGCAGTGACGGCATAGGGTCAGCACAGAGGGTTATGCAAGATTTCAGGGCCCTGGTGTTGAAGTCTCTTCACCCTTTCCTTGACTTCCTGCTGTAGGACTGTGCCCCGGTGATGAGGATTCGAGGTCTGTGCATTGCCAGGAAGTTCTGGAAGCTGCCTTCAAGTCCACCTGGACATGACTAGCCAGAACCTGGAGGGAGTGAGTGGAACCTTCCAGGAGCTGCTTGAAGAAGCAGCCAGTAGCAGTGAACCCCCATGCTGGCCAATTTGATTCCCTCTTAGAATTGACAAAAGAGGTGGCCCAGCCCAGAGATTGCTTGGCGTGGCCAAGGACATGGGCTTTAGAACAAACAGGCTGGGCATGGTGGCTCACGCCTGTAATCCCAGCACTTTGGGAGGCCGAGGCGGGCGGATCACCTGAGGTCAGAAGTTCAAGAACAGCCTGGCCAATATGGCGAAACCCCGTCTCTACTAAAAATATAAAAAGTAGCCAGGTGTGGTGGCAGGTGCCTATAATCCCAGCTACTTGGGAGGCTGAGGCAGGAGAATTGCTTGAACCCGGGAGGCGGAGGTTGCAGTGAGCTGAGATCACGCCATTGCACTCCAACCTGGGTGACAAGAGCAAGACTCCATCTCAAAAACAAAAACAAAAACAAAAAACCTAACAGGCCCTGCTTCTAACAGTCCTGCCGTCTCTTGTAACTCACGCCAACTGTCTCATGATGGGCCCCTCAAGGGGCTGTGTGACAAGGACAATGACATTGCAGGAGAACCCGCATACACTGGCTGGTACACAGCAGCCTCAGCAACTGGGAGCCACCCCACCCTTTCCTCTCTTGTGATGCTTGTTGACATGGAGGAGAGGGGAGCTGCCTGTGCTCTCCTGAGAGGACCCAGTTTCCTGACAAAAGCTGGAAGCTGGGGGCTCTGACTGCTGGGTATTTAGGAAGAAGGGGTCTTGCAAGGAGCAGGAGACAAGGAGCCCACAGGAAGCCAGAAATTCATCTTAGGGTGAATCCGCCTGGGTTGCAGTGGGGGCAGCTCCTCCCAGGGTACCATCATGGGAACCATCCCTCTGGCTTGCCCTGCAGGCATGTGGGCATCCTGGAATGAGTCCCTCACTGCAGCCAAAAAACCTTGAGGCTGACCCACCCAGGAAGACACGGGCTCAAAAGGAAGAGAAGCCTCACTTCGGCCTGGCATGGCCTGGCTCACTTCCCTTCCCTCAATAATCACAGTGTCAGCCCTCAAGGATACCACTTGTGGGACTTCTGATTGACCTCCTCTTTGAAGGCAGGGAAGTTACACTCTCTACAAGCAAAATAGAGCTCTTGTTTTATTTTATACTTTTAAAATAGAAACAGGATTTCACTATGGTGCCTAGGCTGGTCTTGAACCCCTGGACTCAAGGGAACTTCCTGCCTGGCCTCCCAAAGTGCTAGGATTACAGGTGTAAGACACCGTGCCCAGCCAAAACACAGCTCTTATCCCAGATTTCTCAGGGCCCATGGGTTTGGGAAGAAGATGGATTGCCTTCCTATGCTATCTCTCTATTATATAAAGTGGAAATAAGGAAGGATAACACACAGCTGGGGAGCTGGAGGTAGGGATCTGGGTTCTAGGTCCCAGCACTGTGTGACTTTCACCAGCACCCTCACCTTCACCCAGAGCTTTTGATTTCCAATCTGTAAAATTTGGGGGGTGCAGTAGATTATCCTCAGGGTCCTAGTAGCCTTCCATGGATGTGACTCTGAGGATATGGGCTTGCCTTATTGGGGACTTAGTGAAAGATGATCAAGAGGGGAGACGGCTGGGGGAGCCTTGCAGGCATGGTTGAAATCCAGACTTGTGCCTCTCCAGCAACTTGGGCATGAAATGAAAGATCCCATGTATGTGAGGAAAGACAATGAGTTACCAACAACAACCAGAAGGATCTTGCTACATAAAGCTACAACAAAAGGGTTCTGCTAAAAAACAAAGAAAAGATTTTATTGACAAACCAGAAATCTTCTTTTGAGGTTTTGTGCTGACTTAGCTGCAGGATTTAGTGCTGGCAAAGATGTTGCAAAGATGAGTCTGATCTCAGGGTACAGAAGGGCTTTGGCAAGAACCCTACTGTCTTGAACCTATAGGCCCTGTCTCCGTCCCCAAACCTGGCTGGTAAACCTACGTTTTCTTATATGTTGCTAGTGCTTTAGATCAGATTTTCTCAGAAGGTAATGATGGTGGAGTGGGAAGAGTAGACAGAGCATTAAACCCCATCTCTGCCACTTGCTACCTGTGTCACTTAAACTATATTGGTTTTCTCATCTGTGAAATGGGTATAATAATACCAAACTGTCTTCTTTTGCTAGGCAGTTGGGGTTAAAACAATACTTGCAGTGGTCTTACTAATACTTACAAATGTTTTATATTATTAAGAGATGCAAGACTAGAAGGCCAGTATTTGGAAAATCCTGAGTGCAATGCAGGAGTCCCTGGAAGCTGTGGGCTACCTGCCTCTTCATTCAATAGGAGGCCTCAGTCCTGAGCCATTCTTTTGGGTTCTGGATGCTGCTTGGCAATAAGAAGTCCAAGGTGCTGGGCACAGTGGCTCATGCCTGTAATCCCAGCACTTTGGGAGGCCAAGGTGGATGGATCACTTGAGTTAGAAGAGTTTAAGACAAGCCTGGGCAACATGGTGAAACCCTGCCCTTAAAAAAAAAAAAAAAAAAAAAAAAAAAATTAGCCAGGTGGCCACATGTACTTCCAGCTACTCAGGAGGCTAAGGTAAGAGAATCACTTGAGCCTGGGAGGCGGAGGTAGCAGTTAGCCAGGATTACATCAGTTCACCAGAGCCAAATCCTGTCAAAAAAGAAAGGAAAAGAAAGGAAAGGGGAAGTGGAAGGGGAAGGGGAAGGGTAAGAGGGAGTGGGATGGGGAGGGGGAGAAGAGGTATGGGAAAGGAAGGGAAGGGAGTGAACAAATAAACAAATAGAGAATAAAATTTACAAAACAATGATGCATAGAATAACATAAAATCATATTTAGAGATAAAAGGGAGATGTGTTAGCCTGAAAATGACAAATATTGCTGAGAAGAATTAAAGGAGCTCTAAATAAGCGAAAAGATGTACCATGTTCATGGAATGAAAAACTCAATATTGTTAAGATGGCACGTTTTCCCAAATGTATCTATGAATCCAGTGCCATCCAGTCAAAATGTCAGCATGTTTTAAAAATTTTTAAGCCAATTATAAAATTTATATGGCAGTTAGAGAACCTAGAATAATGAAAACAATGTTGAAAAATAAGAATAAAATTGAAGAACTCCTGTAGCCTTATTTTGGCACTTGGAGATCCCACTAAGGGGTCTGATGGGATTTATTTTAAGGTGATTATTTTAAGACTTACTACCAAGAAAATGTAATCAAAACAGGATAGATTGATGTCAAGATATAAAAGAGATAGAACACAGTAAAGAGTCCAAAATAGGATCTCTCTTATAGTTAGTGATTTTACAAAGCCTCCAAAGTTATTTAATGTAGAAAACATTTGTTCAACAAAAGTTTCTTGAACAACTAGATATCAAATGGAAAAGAAATAAACCTTAACCTTACCTCACCGTCATATACAAAAATTACTTTGAACGAATCCTTCACCTAAACATGAAAGTTAAAACTGTAAAACTTCTAGTAGAAAACATATCTTTGCCAATTTGGGATAAGAAAATTTTTCTTAGCAGAACCAAGAATCATAAAGATATAGATTGGACTTCACAAATATTAAAAGTTCTGCTCATAAAAGACACCATTAAGAAAAGAAATATGTAAGCCACATATTAGAAGAGTATTTAAAACACATATATCTAATAAATTGCTTATATCCAAAATATATTTTAAAACTTAGTAATGAAAGATAACCTACTTTAATGCTAGTTGCATCGTGAAATTGTACAGACATTTTGGAAAATTGGCATTTTCTTATAAAGTTAAATATATATGTAGGTATTTCCTGAAAAAAAAAACCTAAAACATATGTATATTTAAAAAGTAGTGGAAGAGGGCCAGGTACAGTGGCTCGTGCCTGTAATCCTAGCACTTTGGGAGGCCAAGGTGGGTGGATCACGAGGTCAGAAGTTCAAGACCAGCCTGGCCAACATAGTGAAACCCAGTCTCTACTAAAAATACAAAAATTAGCCAGGTGTGGTGATGGGTGCCTGTAGTCCCAGCTACTTGGGAGGCTGAGGCAAGAGAATCGATTGAATCCAGGAGGTGGAGGCTGTAGTCAGCTAAGATCACGCCATTGCATTCCAACCTGGGTGACACAGTGAGACTCTGTCTCAAAAAAAAAAAAAAAAAAAAAAAAAAGGGGGAAGAATGTCCAAAAAGCTTTTATTCAGAATGTCCCCAAATTGGATATAATGATGCAGATGTTCATCAATAGGAAAATAGCTTAAAATCAAAAAACAAAAACAAAAACACAACCCTGTGGTATATTTATACAACAGAGTTCTGCTCAACAAGAGAAAGGAATGAACTACTAAAATACACAACAGCATGGACAAACTTAAAAGATATTATGCTGAGTGAAAGAAGCTTGATGTAAAAGAGCACACACTGTATGGTTCCATTCAGATGAAGTTCTAGAACTTGCAAAATGAATCTACAATGATAGAAAGCAGAACTCTATAGGGTTAGCTGGGAAGATGAGATGTGGACTGCCTGGAAAGGGGCATGAGGGGGTTTTCTGGGGTGACAGAAACATTCTGTATCTTAATAGGTGTGTGAGTTACTTGGAAGATGTGTTTATCAAAACTCATCAAATAGTATACTTAGAATTTTTACATTCAAGGTATGTAAATCATAACCTGCTAAGAAAAAAATTCTTATAATAAAGAAAAAAATGTGAATCTGCACAGAGGGAAAATATGTCTCTACTCTCAGAGCCATGAAGAGCCAGAACAGAATAACTCAGGTGATCTGACTACTGGACTGCATCACCATAAGGGAAGGTAGGGCTGCCAGGAGCAGAAAGGAAGGGGAGGTGGTGTGGGCAGGATCAAGGCTTCTGTTCCCATCTGGCTAGGCCAGGCCCTGCGACACCTCCTGGTGGAACCTCCAAAGTGTCAACACCACAACTGGTTGGAAGGGTGAGCTTCTGAGGCTGACAAGTGATATTTGAGAAAGCATAGTCAGGCTACAGTCAGAGAGAGGCACCAGATGAGCTTGGCAATCCCCTTTCTGTAACAGGCTCCCTCTAACCTCTCTGCCATGAGTAAATAGTTTGGTTTTCCATAAAATGCCCTGAATATTTATGCAAAATAAAGAAATGACCTTTTTTGCTTTCCAAATCTTGCTAAGCCCCTAGGAGAGTTGAGTCACTTAGTGAAAGAGGTGTATGCCTGCCTTGGTTTCCCTGCGTACCTACACCAACTTGCATAAGAAAACATCACTTTGAGGCTACTAACCAGACTTGAGCTTTTTGCTCTTTCTTGCACACACTCAGACACATCCACACAAATGCACTGCCCCTGTCCCCAGGAGACTTACAAGTACACTCTCTCCCTGAATGCATGTACAGAGTGGGGCCTGAAATGCATAGGCCCCTTATGTGTGATGAAGGCCAAAAGCTGAGCCCAGTGACTGTTCCCAGCCATGCGGCCAGAGAAGAGTGAATCCTCCTCCACACATCTACCCACACAGACCTCTGAAGCAAAAGTGGTACATGGGCTTCAGCTGCCACTGCAGCGGAAGGGATTTAATTTCAGCTATATGGGGGAAGGAAGGCCCTAAGATGTCTGTCTCTGTTTCCTTTTCCTGGCCCATTTCCCCTTATCCAAGGTCCTTGTGTGGCATCTTCAAGGGACCTAAGTTGCCAAGTGAAATCACCTCATCCACCCACCTCATTTCGCAGGTGGAGAATCTGAGTTACAAAAGCAGAAGGAATCGCCCAAAGGCATGTGATCAACTAGGGTCACTGACTAGACCAGCATCCCGAACTCCTGGTTTGCAGTTCAGGGTGATGTCTGCTACATGATGCTGCCAGCCCACAGTCTCTTTTCCATCAGAGAAGGGGGCTTATTCCCATTGGAAAGTACTGGAAGGTGGCACCCAGGCTATGGGCTCCCCCAGTGGTCTGCTGGGGGCCCCACACCAGGCTGCTTTCCCAGTCCTGGCGTGAGGGCACAATTAAAGCAGCTTCAGAATCACCAGTAAAGAGTCGGTCTCCCTTTAGCTGTTCACTGAGAACATAGCCACAGAGGTACAGATTACGGCCCCCAGGAAGTCCAGGGGAGTCAGATTAAGCCAGGCTGTACATACCACTGAGAGCAGCCCGGTATGTGCTCCGTGACGTGTATGTTACAGGAGGATAGACAGAGGAAGTGGAAGGCATAGTTTTTGAAATATTCTAGCCAGGCACCATGGCTCACACCTATAAACTCAGCACTTTGGGAGGCTGAGGTGGGCAGATCACCTGAGGTCGGTAGTTTGAGACCAGCCTGACCAACATGGAGAAACCTCATCTACACTAAAATAACAAAATTAGCTGGGTGTGGTGGCACATGCTTGTCATCCCAGCTACTCGGGAGGCCGAGGCAGGAGAATCACTTGAACCCGGGAGGCAGAGGTTGCAGTGAGCCGATCACACCATTACGCTCCAGCCTGGGCAACAAGATCAAAACTCCATCTCAAAAAAAAAAAAAAAAAAAGAATCTATTTCAAAATGATGGGACTGTATAGTTCAGTGATTAAAAGCATGGCCTTTGGAATTCAATAGACCTGGATGTTGCCTCTCACTGGATATGTAGCCATGAGCCCCACTTTCTGAGCCTATAAATGGAAAGGAACAGTTATCCCAGCATCTACTCAGTGAACGGTACCTGAGGATGGCTTGCTTTGAAGATCTAGTTTCAGAACTCAGGAGACACAGCACCCATAGGCCAGGTCTGGGCCTTCACAGCCAGTGAATATAATTTTTTAATTTCTTTTCTTTTTTGTAGAGTCAGAGTCTCACTCTGTTGCCCAGGCTGGAGTGTAGTGGTAATCACAGCTCACTGCAACCTCTAACTTCTGAGCTCAAGAGGTGCTCCTGCTTCAGCCTCTCCATTAGCCGCAACTACAGGCATGCACCACCACACCTGGCTGTGTTAGTTAGGGTTCTCTAGAGGGGCAGGACTAATAGGATAGATGTATGTATGAAAGAGGGTTTATTAAGGAGTATCGACTATGACGATCACAAGGTGAAGTCTCACAATAGGCCGTCTGCCATCTGAGGAGCAAGGAAGCCAGTCCAAGTCCCAAAACCTCAAAAGTAGGGAAGCCAACAGTACATCTTTCAGTCTGAGAGCTGAAGAGCCCGTGGCAAACCACTGGTGTAAGTCTAAGAATCCAAAAGTTGAAGAACTTGGAGTCTGATATTCAAGGGCAGGAAGCATCCAGCACAGGAGAAAGATGAAGACCGAAGACTCAGTCAGTCTAGTCCTTCCATGTTCCTCTGCTTGCCTTTATCCTAGCCACACTGGCAGTTGATTAGATGGTGCCAGATTGAGGGTGAATCTTCCTCTCCCAGTCCTGACTCAAATGTTAATCTCCTTTGTCAGCACCCTCACAGACACGCCCAGGAACAATACTTTGCATCCTTCAATCCGATGAAGTTAACACTCAATATTAACCATCACATCGGCTAATTAAAAAAAAATTTTTTTTGTAAAGACAAGGTCTTGCAGTGTTATCCAAGCTTGTCTTGAACTCCTAGTCCCAGGCCATCCTCCCACCTCAGCTTCCCAAACTGGGATTACAGGTGTGAGCCTATACGCCTGGCCCCAGTGTTGCTTTTTTTTTTTTCTTTTTGTGGAGACTGGGTCTTGCTTGGCCGGGCACAGTGGCTTATACCTGTAAACCCAGCACTTTGGGAGGCCGAGGTGGGCGGATCACGAGGTCAGGAGATTGAGACCATCCTGGCTAACACGCGGTGAAACCCGTCTCTACTAAAAATACACACACACACACACACACAAAAGCTGGGCATGGTGGCAGGCACCTGTAGTACCAGCTACTCCAGAGGTTGAAGCAGGAGAATGGTGTGAACCCGGGAGGTGGAGCTTGCAGCGAGCGGAGATCATGCCACTGCGCTCCAGCCTGGGCAACAGAGTGAGACTCCACCTTAAAAAAAAAAAAAGAGAGAGAGAGAGAGTGAGAGAGACTGGGTCTTCCTATGTTGCCCAAGCTCTTGCTGGGCTTAAGCAATCCTCCTGCCTCAGCGTCCAAAAGTGCTGGGATTGTTACAGGCATGAGCCACCTCTCAGGGCCCAGTGCTCTCTTTTTTTTGGAGTGCAATGGCACAATCTCAGCTCACTGCAAACTCTGCCTCCCGGCTTCAAGCGATTCTCCTGCCTCAGCCTCCCAAGTAGCTGGGATTACAGGCACCTGCCACACGCCTGGCTACTTTTTGTATTTTCACTAGAGACAGAGTTTCACCATGTTGACCAGGCTGGTCTCGAACTCCTGACCTCAGGCGATCCGTCCGCCTCGGCCTCCCAAAGTGCTGGGATTACAGGCATAAGCCACCACGCCCGCCCCGCAGTGTTCTTGAAAGTGATGGGAGGGTGGGAGGATGAGTGGGAGGAGAGGAGCTGTCCACTGTCCCAGTGCTGACCTGCTGAGAATTCCAGCCTGGGCAGGACTCAGCAGGCTTGCAACCACTCAGGCACCCTGGTAAATTTCTAGGCTGTGGTTGTGGGTGAGTGGGAACTGGAGTGGGACAAAGAACTGGGAGAAACAGCTTTTCCTGAAAGCTTCAGTCCTGGGAATACAAGACAACCTCCACTGCCTCACTCCAGCTCAGAGACAGGAAATGAACAGGGCCAGACATCTTTAGAAGTCAGTTTAAACCCAGAGAAGCTGTTGTTCATGAATCGGTTCAATGCCTCACAGTCTAACACTAAGGAAGATCAATCACACACTTCTCTGCTCCTGGAGTCAGCCTGCATTGCAAATAAAGAAGCTGCTGCCACCACAGACACATTTAATGGATTTTCAGAGCAAGGTGCAAACTCACTGGCTGGCTGCTTGCCTGTGAGTTCAGTGGAGAGGAATGGCTTTGAGTCAGGTAGACTGTAGCTGAACTGCAACTCTTTCTGTTTGTCCAACTGTGGGGCAACTGTGGTGTAGGGGATGAAGTCCTGGGCTGAGGGAGGACCTGTGTTCTGATCTCAGATCTGCCACAGGGCATCTGTGAAACCTTAAGCAAGCTGCTTGGCTGCAAGTTTCTGACACCCAGTCTATAATCAGGGTAATTATCCCTATCCCATGAATGATAAGGGGTGAAATGAATTTAATGTGCTTAGCAGAAGGTCTAGTCCACAGTGAGCCCTCAGATAGACACTGACTTTCTATGCTACTCAGCTGTCATTCAGTCCAAGCACTTGGTTTGGGAAGAGAGTTAGAGGAGAGAAGAATGGGAGTGATGGGCATTTGGACATCATCCGGAGAGACTGGGAGAACCAAACCTGGGCATTAGAACACAGTCAGCATGTTTATACACATAGACCTGGGTCCACATTACCTCCCTCATCAGCTCTGGCTCCCTGAGAATGCTGCTTAACTTCTTTGAATTTCAGTTTCCTCATCTGTATGATGGAGTAACTAAAGTATCTCTAGTAAAGGGCTGCCATGAAACTTACGTGAGATAAAGCAAGAGATCCTAGCAAATCTTCAATAGATGTTGCTCATCATTCTGAGTCCCATCAGACAGTGGGGTCTCAGCTTCTTCCAAGAGACTGTCAGCTGACACTTCCAGGCAGCAGGCTTCCTCTTCTCTCTGGTTGGGCCCTTTGCGTAGCCTGTGGGGCCTGGGCCAACCAGAGACTCAGGAGTGGCAAAGGCCCTGTCTAGCAAACCAATTCTTGTCTTATCTGATAATGAGCAAGTGAGCCAGAGACCCAATGGTGCTGTTGGACTTTGTTTTCGTGATTCTGCTTACCTCACTTGAGGGCTGGGCCAGGGGTATGCATAAACAGCTTTCCTGGGGGGCAGGGACCACCTGTCTGATAGTGGTAGCAGAGAGACCGTTAGACAGCAGTCAGGATCCTGGGTTCCAGGCCCTGATCTGCCACATGTTCTTACACAGTGAACATCCCCTGTAGGGTCTCAGAATTCTTATCTGTGTATCATTCCTAGAACTCCCAGGGTTCTACAAGAATCCCATGAAGAATCAGATGTGTAAACGCTTAAAAATAGAGAACTGCTGGTGGGCCAAGGTGGAGAGGACTAGAAGGGGCCTATCCCCAGAATGACTGGATGCTGCATGTCCTGTAAGTTATCATCTGAATAGGACTGACCTTTCTGTCCAGCCTGGCATTGGGCTGGCATCCACAGTTTGCATTCAGAGTTTGCCAATGTCCTTTCTTCCTGCTCTTCTACAGACCTGTGGTATGCTCGAGGGCCACAACCACATGCCAGGCTTCAGGTTCCAGGCATTTTCTCAGGCACTTCCTTTCCCATGGAATGCCAGGCCCTGGCCCCACTCCACTTGCAGAGCTCCAGATTTCCCCAAGGGATGTGCTCTCTGTGTCCATGGCACTTTTACAGAACTTCCCTTGGGGCATTGGTGACATTCTGGTTTGTGTTCAGTTTATATCAATATTTCATCTCTTTCTAAAGATAACTGTGGAAAGGACCACTGCAGTCTACAACCTCTCATTGGAGTGTGTATTCAGGCACATGCATGGGTTAAAGACAGTAGCACAGTGGAAATAACAGTGGATTTGAATCCTGACTCTTCATCAATTCATTTTATTCTATCTATTGGTGTGTACTTGGAGTGACCTTACACAAATGTGGATCTCTCTGAGTCTCAGCTCCTTCACTTGTCAAGATGGAATCATGATATTTATGCCACAGGGTTGCTGCAAGATAGGCAATGACGTGCACACCCATCTGCCTCTACCATAGTTCTGTTTTGAGCCCTCCCTTGGGTCCCAGTTACAGCATTTAGTGATTCACATTGACTCTGTCACGAACATTCCATTGCTGCTGACTTCCCTCCAGCATGAAGGAGCATGCCATGCAGATCCAGCCACAGTGTGTTCTGGTGGGCACACTCCAGGCCTTTTGCCTCTGGTCAGGTGGGATGGATCATTGTGGCTTTTCATGGAGGTGCAGTGAGGACTTGTATCAAGGCCTGGATAGGGACGTGCATCTCCTCTCCTTGCTGAGTGTGATCTCACTGCCAACTGGTGTCTGGGGCCATGTTGGAACCCGTGTTTGGGCAGGCTCAGCCTGACTGAAGCCAACAGGGCTGGGGGCCTAGTTACTGTGGGATATCAGCACCCCCTGCCAATGGCCCAACTGAAGGCAGGAAATGTTGCTCAAAACTAGAGGAAAACGAGTTCAGTTTCTTTAGGAAACTGAATTAATACATTCTGAGTGTCTTTCTGGCATTTTAACCTTTCAATGTTGCCTTTAGGAATTTAGAAAGCAAATGATCTTTAAAATGATGTGAGAGGGTATATGAATGTGTGTGTGTGTCTGTGCGCACGTGCATGTGTGTGTGTTCATTGGTTTATTGATGCTGGACCTAGTTACCAAGTCACCAACACCAGTTTGGTGTTGCAAAATTGACATACTTTTAAGTTACAGTCCAAGGACACCTTCCCGAGAAGGTGGTTGAGGACCTCTGGAGTATGCAGGAAGAGCCAAGTCATGGAGCTAGAAGTACTGGCTTCATCCCTCACCAACTCTGTCACTTAACTTCTTTGAGTCTTTGAGTTCTCATCTGGAAAATGTGGGGTAGCAATAAAAGCTTTTCTTTCTGTCTTTGTTGCAAGAACTAAATAAAGCATAGTACTGTTTGGACATGTTTTATAAACTCCAATATGCTGGGAGAATATTGACATGTTATATTGTCAATATAAATATAAATAAATATTTATATAAAGATATAAAAATATAAATGGGATCCCATGTGTCTAAAGTCTCTGGTGAGGCTTCAATGAGTGCCTCCAGGACAGAACATCAGGTCATGGTTGGAGGATGTGCCCAGGTGATTGTTTGGCATCCAGTGGCTTACCCTGACCATTTCTCATAGAGCACACTCCTGAGAACATGACCACAGACCACCCTCACCAGAACTACCTAAGGACCTCATGAAAATGCAGACTTCCAGACCTTTTGATTTGGAAATCCCAGGGGTGTGACCCAGGAATCAAACTCTTTAACCAGCACCCCAGGCTTATCAGGTGACTCTGATACACACGAAAGTGTGAGAATCACAGATCCAACAGTGACCCCAAAATGTTGGTTGATTTACTCCACAGACAGTACTTGGGCACTATCTTACTCTGTTTGGTGCAGATAAAACAGAATACCTGAGACTTGAGACTTGGTCATTTATAATGAATAGAAATGTGTTGTTCATGGTTCTGGAGGCTGGGAAGTCCAAAATTGAGGGACTGGCATATGGTGAGGGCCTTCTTGCTACATCATCCCCTGGCAGAAAGTGGAAGAGCAGAGGGAGGGAACCCATTCCCATGATAAAGGCACTAATTCATTTATGAAGGCAGTGCCTCCATGATTCAAACACCTCCCATTGGGCCCTGCTTCCCAATACTGTTGCATTGGGGGTCAAGTTTCCAACACATGAACTTTGGGGGACACATTCAAACTATAGCACAAATAGCTCCTATCTCCTGCCAGGAGCTATTTGTAGGGGACACTTCTTTGGCAGCAGGAGAGACACACAGATGAACAGCGTCCTCTGCTGTCATATACCAGATATTTAATGAAGACATGTAGTCAACACTGAAATCTGTAGGCCACATGAGGGGGCCAAGGGATGAGGATATTGCTAGCATTCTGCTCTGTTTCCTTCTCTGGGAAGCAAAGCTAAACATACACATTACCTTATGTAGTTATCACCACAGCTTTGAAAGGTAAATAAGAAAACCTAGCCTCAAGGATGTTGAGTAACTTGCTCAGGGTCCTATGAAGTCAGTGAGTGGTGTGTTGTTAAATGTTTCACCACAGGCTGGGGTGTGAGAAGCCCTGATTTGTGGAGTTTGCTGATTTCTATAGTGCAAAACTCTCATTGTGGTGGATTTTAAGGTACCAACATGCTGTCACTGAAGCAGAGATGGAGAGAGATGCCCATAATGGGCCCTTGTGAGCTGGTGTGAGCTGGCTCCAGAACTCCACTGTCTGCAGCTGTCAGTCACTCAAATAACTGTCAATGAGTGTCATCTGTGGACACACAGAGAAGAGAGGGCATCTTGTTTCTGCCCTCCCGACTTCTCATTTCATGAGCATATAATAAAGTTTGGATGTTTGTCCCCTCCAAATCTCATGTTGAAACATAATCCCCAATATTGGAGGTGGGCCCTGGTGGGAGGCGAAGGCGATTGGCTCATGGGGGCAGATCCCTCATGAATGGGTTGGCACCATCCTGAATGACTTCTCAGGCCATGAGAGATCTGGTAGCTTAAAAGCCTGGGATCTCCCCCTTCTCTTTCTTGCTTTCACTCTTGCCATGTGACATGCCTGCTCCCACTTTGCCTTTAGCCATGATTAGAAGCTTCCTGAGGTCCTCATCAGAAGCTGAGCAGATGTTGGAGCCATGATTGCACGCCATGCAGAATCATGAGCCAGTTCAACCTCTTTTCTTCATCAATTACCCAATCTCAGGTATTCCTTTACAGCAAAGCAAAATGGTACAATACAGCGTCTACGATGTGCTTGGTACTATGTGAGGGAGATACTTAAGTATAATGAGGTCCCTACCTTCAAGGAGTAGAGTCAACCACATTCTTGCTTGGCTTACTTTATCTAGTGGGTTGAGGCCCAGGAATGTCCAGTCACCACTGGCCACACTGGGAGGCTCCAGTATAGAGCTGTCTGTGTCCAGGACAGGGACCTGAGGTTGCTGACATGGTGCAGGGGGTCACTGCAGGGCAGGGTCTCACAGAGTTGAAGGGGGCTGCAGGGGCTCTGAGAGCTGCCCCTGTCTGTCCATCCCCACCCCTTCCCCACAGAGTCTTGGTTGAGAACAGAAGGGCCACAGTCCCTGCACATTTTCCTGAGGGGAGGCAGGGGTACCCTGTGTCCAGGGTCTCTGTGGCCTGGACCAGGCCTGCCAGCTGGCACCCTCCCCATTTTCTGAAAAGTTCTGGCACGTTATGTCAGGCAGGTCCCTCATAAACTAGAATGTGCTGTCTCACCAGTCTCAGGGCAGATGGGTGTGTGGCTTCAGGGCTAGAGAAGGCAGCTGCTGGGACTTGGAGCAGGACAGCAGAGTATCCACCACACCAGGGCTGCTATCTAGGCTGGTTGTGGACAGCCTGGCATGCCCAGGTGGGAGCAGTCAGGGTCAGATAAAGGCCTCTCCCGGCTGGAGAGATGCCCACGGGATGTTACAGAGAGCCTCGGGGTCCCTGCAGCAGGCTCAGGATACAGTGGAAGCTCCGGCTGTAGGGCGAGGGGAAGAAGGTACTGCGAATCGAGTAACCCCAGTCGTGTAGCAGCTGTTCTTGGGACAGGCAGACTGGGACACTCATGTCAAGGTCTGCCAGGATGGCAAGCAGGTGGGGACAGGTGGCACTGGGGCGTGAAGTTGTCCAGGCATCCCTTCCTTTTCTCAGAGAGATTTCCTTGACTCAGCCTGTCTTTGACACACACGGGGGGATGGAGGATGATGGGGGAAGGGAGCGACAGTGAGCCAATCACCCTGCACCAGAGCCTTCAGAGCTGGTTCCCTCCGAGACTGTGTGAGTGTGTGTGCACGAGTGTGTCTGTGTGTGCACCAGTGGGGATTTCTGTGATAGAAGCAGCCAGATTTCAGAGACAGAGAGAAGAGGAGGGGAAGAACGAGACGGGGAGAAAATTGGGGTGGGAGAGACAGACGGAGATAACAGCGCGGGGGGCGGGGAGAGGGAGAGAGGTGGAGGGGAGAGCAGAGAGAGAACGCGAGCCAGAGAGCAGAGAGGGAGGAAGAGAGAAAGCAAGAGAGCGGGAGGGTGCGCGGAGCGGAACGGAGACAGAGCTCGCGGGGATGGGGTGAGAGCGGGAGGAAGCAGAGGCAGAGGCGGAGCGGGGGCGCAGGTGCCTGCAACCCAGGATCCCGGGGCACTAAAGGCTTCAGGTTCGGCCGCGCGCTCAGTCGTTGGCCCCAGAGGTGCAGCGAGGGGGACCGGGGTTCACTGCTGCGCTCCAGGTGCCTGCCCGGGAGGCGGCGCGGGGCTCCGGAGTGGCTGCGCGCCCAGACGCCTGCCCCGGAGGCTGCCCGAGGCTCCGGTGGCCGGCGTCCTTGGGGAGCCATGGCGGCTGGGGCCGGGTCGCCGGGCGGCGCGCGGCGAGGGGCTGAGCCGGCCGCGGGCTGCGCTATGGCGGCGCCGGGTTGCGGGCCCTGAGCGCCGCGGGGGGCGCGCACCATGAACTCGTGGGACGCGGGCCTGGTGGGGCTGCTGGTGGGCACGATGGGCGTCTCGCTGCTGTCCAACGCGCTGGTGCTGCTCTGCCTGCTGCACAGCGCGGACATCCGCCGCCAGGCGCCGGCGCTCTTCACCCTGAACCTCACGTGCGGGAACCTGCTGTGCACCGTGGTCAACATGCCGCTCACGCTGGCCGGCGTCGTGGCGCAGCGGCAGCCGGCGGGCGACCGCCTGTGCCGCCTGGCTGCCTTCCTTGACACCTTCCTGGCGGCCAACTCCATGCTCAGCATGGCCGCACTCAGCATCGACCGCTGGGTGGCCGTGGTCTTCCCGCTGAGCTACCGGGCCAAGATGCGCCTCCGCGACGCGGCGCTCATGGTGGCCTACACGTGGCTGCACGCGCTCACCTTCCCAGCCACCGCGCTTGCCCTGTCCTGGCTCGGCTTCCACCAGCTGTACGCCTCGTGCACGCTGTGCAGCCGGCGGCCGGACGAGCGCCTGCGCTTCGCCGTCTTCACTGGCGCCTTCCACGCTCTCAGCTTCCTGCTCTCCTTCGTCGTGCTCTGCTGCACGTACCTCAAGGTGCTCAAGGTGGCCCGCTTCCATTGCAAGCGCATCGACGTGATCACCATGCAGACGCTCGTGCTGCTCGTGGACCTGCACCCCAGGTGAGCCAAGCCCCGCTAGGGCTCTGGGAACAGCCGCGCGGGATCTCGGTGGGAGTGGGAGGTCCCTAGCCCCAGGGGCTCTTTTCCACCCAGCCTCTGTTTCTTCTGAGAACACGAGGGTGGGGAGAGCGGCCCAGCTGTGGGGCTTAAGGAGGTGCTTAGGGTATCAGCAAACCAGGGCCACAAAAAACGTGGGTGCGCCCATCTATACATCGTTTTTCGAAGCATCAGGGTAAGAATCACAGACAGTCAGAACTCTGTTGGGCGTCTTCATGCTCATTTTTTGTGTCTGTAGCTTTCACTTTAAATGGCACATGGGAAGTCCGTGGTCTTTGTTCCCGTTAAAGACCTTCAAAGTGTTTGATTCTGGCCCTGAGAGGGCGGCCTGGAGGCTTAGGGAGCTCCTTAAGAGCTCTTCAGACCCAAGTGTGTCGCTTCTCTGAGTCTTTCCCTTCTCGGGTGTGTGGCGCTGCCTCTGTCTCCCGACTGTGTGTGTGTGTGAATTCTGATGGACTCGAGCTGCATCCTTCCCTGTGGTGGGCCCTGAGGGGTGGGGTGGGGGCTCTTCCTGCCCTCCCCAGAGAGCACTGTCCAATGTCTGCCAGACTTGGTGCCTAGAGGCTTCTGCAGAAGGAGTGTTGCCCCAAGGCTCCTGGGGCTGAATCTGCCCCTACCTCTGTCCTCACATTGGCTGCTGCTCTCAGGAGGGCAGATGGAGCTGGGCAAGCATAGGTACCCTCTGGCAACCCCTGCCATCCGCAGGAGTCTGTCAGAGAGAGAAGGAGGGAACTCTTAGCTGCGCTGTCCTGAGCTCACCTCGGCTTTCCCCAGGAGAATAGGAAATCGAGGAGGGAAACAGCTGGCAGCGTCTAGACTCTGCTATTTTACATCCTGTTGTCCCAGGGGAAGGCAGGCTCCCCCTCTGTGTCCTGGAACCCTAGATAAGGGGGTGCTGGGGTCCAGATGGTATGGCAGGTGAGGCAGGCAGAGAGCTCCGACAGGGCCAGCAAGGGCCCTCCATGTGAGAGAACCTGGGAACCCAGGGGAGCCTCGGGGCAGAGGAAGCTGTATCCTCTGGTGGATATGTTCCACACCAGGATTAAAGGGGACAGACTGGAGGTATCAGGCTGAGCATTCTGTGTATTTCCTGCATGAGATCAGTAACAGGCAGTCCTTGACCTTCACGGTGCTGGCACATTGAAGGGCAAGTGTGCACGTGTTCATTGTCCCCTTGAGCACAGCCATTCCTGATTGCACGCTGGACCAATCTTCCAGCCACAGAATCCCCACAGATTCCGGAACAGAATGTACATGTGAGTGACTGAGAGCTAATAGATACCAGGACATGTAAATGTGGGAGCTCCACACACAATCTCATGTGTTCCCACATAAACTGTATATGTACCAGACAGCTGGCCATGTGTACACAGGTTTACAAGAGTGGCGTGCATGCATTCTGCCACAAAGACATACACTGGTTCTCACAGCACATGTCTCTGCATGGTTCGTGTCCTTCAAGGAAATATTTGCAGCAACAATTGCAGAGCTATTGCCCTTTCCATGACTCAGGGCTGAGAGGGTCTTCCTTAGAGGGTGCATCCTTAGCACTTGGGCTGGGACTGCTCTTAGAAGATGTAGGGCAATATCATTTAACTCCCGAGACTGAAGACTCCTAGAGCGGGCCCTCTCACCATGAGTCTAACAGTGGAGGAGGGTTGAGCTGGGAGTGGAACCAGTTCTTATTTAGAGCAGTACAAACTGCATTCCCACTCTTCCTCCAACTTCCAGAAGAGGAGGGGCATTGGTTCCTGTTCAGCCTATTTGGGATGTAGGGCCAGCCCCACTCCTGCAAATCCCTCTGGCTGATGCCAGGCCAGACACTGCAGAGAGAGTCCTGGGGTCTCAGGAGTGGAGGCAGCTACTCTGCTCCCTTTCAATCTCCCCTCCACTCCTCTGGGAGGACCTTGATCTCTTCTTAGCCCCAGGCTGCTTTGAGGAGCCCCTGCTCCCAGTGCCCCAGAACCCTCCAAGCCCAGTCTTGTGGGAGAGAGGAAAGACTTCTGGAGCCGGGGTTGCCATTGGCCAGTGCCAACAGGCCCCCCGGCCTAATGCTCCCTGAGGTCATGGAATAGTGGCAGACCTGATAGCACTGCCCCTTCAGTGAAGACAACTTGTCCTTCTCTGAGGGGCTGATCTCCACCAAGCATGTGGAAGGGACAACACAGGAGGGGATGGTCAGTCCGCAAAAGACCCTGACAGCCAGTCCACCAGCTTCTATCTTGGCAGCACTAAACTCTTCCTCCCTACAAATGAGCAAGTACAGAGCTAGCTCAGGGGCTGCCTTGGGCACCACCAGTCTCAGGCAGTAAGCCTCCTAGGCCATTCAGTGCTGAAAGCCTATAGGACCTAGGAGTGCTGGTCTTGGGCAGCAGGAGCCGGCTTCTCCCTCTGGACAGCCAGGGCAGAAGCTGGAGTCTGCTCACTGGAAGTTTTGTCAGCCTCCACACTGATAGCCTCCTGGGACTTAATTACAAAGGATCTGTTTTGAGGACCCAGGGTGGCGTTTGTCTTTGTCAGGAAGCTCCCTGGTGGTGTCTGCCCACCTCCAAAATACCCAGGACCCTCTCTTCTTAATTCAATCTGGGACCCTGGCCCTGGGAAGCATTCCCTACTCCTGCCTTTCTATGTTGATTTCTTCAGTTACATTTCTGAAGAAGTTTGGAGTTTCTAATGTTTGTTAGACACCTGGTGCTCCACCTGAATGAGCAGCATTCACTTCTCCCAAACCACAGCTGGGGACTAGTTAGAGGCAGCCCCTCTCCCTGGTGCTCCCAGACATGGCAGAGCAGGTGGGCCCCAGGGCGTGGTTGCAGGGACCTTGCTTTTCCCTGACTCACTGGCTTGGCTTAGTGATTTAACAGAAACAGAATGTTGATGATGAGGTCTCAGAAGGGAAGCAGTGCCAAACCTAACTGGGGCTTCCTCTGAGGCTCCCCCAGGCTCTGCTGGGTCCCCCAGCATGTCCTCCGTGTCCTGTGAGCAAAGTCTGCAGATGTTGGCTGAGTAGCTGACTCTGGAGGGTGTCAGAATTGTGGCTCAACAGACAGGAACTACACTGTGCCCTAGACTTTATAGATGAGAAAATGAGAGACCCAATTTTCGAGAAGAGAAGCACTCTCCTAATTCAACAAATCTAGAAAGTGTCTCAAGCTAAGACTCACAATCAGGTCTGCCCCTAAGAGTTATGGATGGAGCAAACAGTGCAAATGGAGGCTCACCAGCTGTGCATATAGACTTAGACATTCTACATTAAGCTTACAAACTGTTACATGAAATGTGTTCTGCCCTCCTACCTTGGTGAATATACCTTTATAATGACCGGCAAGGCTGGGTTCACATTTAGAATTCTCAGGCTCCTTGAGGATCAGCCTCATATGTGCTGGGAGAGCCGAGCTGGCCCACCTGTCTTGCCTACCACCCCAGCTCTACCCAGTACCACGAGGGGCCTCCCTTGCACAGGTGCACATTGCAGGTTGCACACCCATATTCCATGCACGTGTGTTGCTCACAAATACCACCTCTCAGACATCTAGCTGGGCACACAGGTGGCACAGTCTACCCTCAGGAGGATGGGACCAGGGGAGATGCCCACACACATCTTGCAGGCAGGATGAGGGCATTTGGGCAAAGAATTCCATGTTTTAGGCATTTAGAGCTTGGTTTGAAACAGAAGGTGGAGGCTGTGGGTAGGCACATCCCCTTAGTCCTGTGAACTCCTTATCATATGGGGAGGGATGTGGGACTCTTAATGTGCAAGGCCCAGGGCAGGGGTCCCTCTTGCTGGATTTGAGGGCCGGACTGCTTATGCCAGTGTCCTGACCCCAAACTCAGGGCTCTTGCCCTCCGTTGGTCAGCTTGTTCCCTTGCCTTAAAAGCCAGAAAAACCAATCTGAGTCACTTCCCAAATACTCAGAGCGTGGGCTCTAGCTGGACTCCAGTGGTCTAGGGATCTTTCAGGACCCAGGCCTCTTGTGGAGAGCAGGGAGGTGTCTGTGGATGGAAGGTTTTAGCTGAGATCACCTCGTTGATTGACTTTTCAGATATTCCCGAAAGGTGCCATCCCCTCTGCCCTATGATTGGAGCTGCTGGGGAACATCTCTTCAACCCCACATGTCACAATGCTGGAGGGCCTGTCTCCTTTGGTCTCAAGGAAACTGTTGTGTCACAGCCTCGGGACCTCCCCCCTCCCCCACTCAGCCATACCGACACACATGCTCGCACTCTGGCTGAAGGTACCTGACTGGGTTGCCTCGGGAGAGCTTTGAGTCTCACACCCTCTGCACCACAGATCCTGCCTGCAGGTCTGAGGACCCCGGGTATCACCACCAGGCCTTGGGATGTTTGAGAATGCCCGCCTCTCAGTGATTCTATGGCAGGCAGTGGGATTTCAGGGAGTCAACCCAGAACTCACTCAGGAGACCTGGGAGGAGGCCTGTCTCTGTCCTGAACTCTCTGTGTAATCTTGGGCATGTTGTAAACTTCCCAGTCCTCAGTGTTCTCATCTGAAGATAAGTAAAATAACAGCTCACAGGGCTGCAAGATTTCAAGGAGCTCAGTTTTGCAAAGCTATGGAGGGGGAAAAAAATGACAGCAAGCACAAAGTGATGTTGTTCTGGGAGCGGATGAGCAGTTCTCATACTGTGCTTAAATAATAATCGTAATAATAAGCAAGAGGGCCGTGATGTTTCCCTCAGAGCCTGGGGGCTGCTCTGCCTTGCTTATCTCTTGCCACCTCCCTGTTCTCACCTGGAAAGCAGGAGAGCCCCAAGCAGAGGAGATGGATTTATCATTTTCTTTCCAAAGATTTCAGGAAAGGAGTGATGTGGCTCCCGACTAGGAGCACCGGACTAGGAGTCAGTGACTGGCTGCTAGCCCCACATGAACTGCACTCCCTGAGTGGACAAATCACTCTCTCTTTTGAGCCTCAGTTTCCCCATCTGTGATCTGGGGTGTGTGGATGAGCTGACCTTTCATACTATACATGACTGTGGGGTCTAGCTGGTCTGTCCCAGAGCAGAGGCATGACCAGACCCATGTGGATGTGAGCCCCAGGCACAGTACCCACTGTATAGACACCCTTTGTGCTCCACCGCAGGCCCGGTGTCATTAAGGTTAGGAAGCCATGTCCACCAGGTCCCTGGAGGCCCAGAGAGGGTCACAGAGCCAGCACGAGCATCAGATCTCCACCTCAGACCTCCTGACTCTTGGTTCACTCTTACTACACCTTTGACACAGTCTCTGGTTAGAGCTGTCTCTGTCGAATGCATGGGGCAGGAAGAGAACTTCTTCAGTGGGGGAGCTCTGTGGTTTTGGAGGTGGTGCACATGGCCCCAGAGTCAGAAGGTCTGGCTTCAGGTCCTGCCATCGCCTAGAGTGACCAACCATCCTGGTTTGCCTGAGGTAGAGGAGGGATTCTCAGATCTAGGCCTTTCCCTTTTAAAACTTGGATAGTCTTCTGCAAACTGTTCAGGAACAGTACCAGATCAACTGGAACAATTGGTCACCCTACAGCCACCATTTTCCAACTGTGTGATCTTGGGCCAGTTACTTAACTCTTCTGTGGTTTATATCTTCTCATCTGAAAAATGGGGACCGTGATGATATCAATCCCTCACTCACATACATGTGAGTTTTAAATAAATGAATAATCCCCCATCACAGTTTCTAGCATGGCACACATATTATAGACTCAAGAAATGTGGGTTAATTAATATTAATTTCTAGAAATTAATTAATAATATTAGTCATGAGTAATACATTTTCAGCCAGGACAAAATCTGTTTGTACCAAGCCCAACTCCGGTTCTTAACTCTTTAAATTCCTGGAAATGCAGAAGTCAGGGGGAAAAAATCTTTGAAGAATTTTAGGAGGCTTCAGTCTAAACTAATATGAAATTGTCCATCTGTGATAGGAAATATAGTTAAGAGGAGTTTTGATTAAGTATCAAAATCATGAGTCTCCTGGCAGGCAGGGAAGGCTGCCCTGGCATTAGCGATGTACATGAACCTGGCTCATGAATATTCTCTCCACTGCTTGCATTTTTTGAACAGACTGGCCTATTTTTGGAGCCAGACCACTGCAGCTCAGGCCTGGCACTGCTAAATTATCTTCACTTCCTGGGCAACTGTGTCCGCAATCTTCTTTCTTGTTCATTTTTGATCCTCTGGAAAGGTCCCACAACAGAGTAGAGCAGAAACAGGGTTACAGTTAGAGGCATAGGTGGCTCTTAATTCCATCTTTGAAGCTATGTCCCTGATTCCTTGGGGACTTGGGAGTCTCTTAGATTCTTCAAGCTTGGTCCCTGGAGGAACCAAATAACTCCTCCTTCAATGACCCCATCATGTGGTGTCTGTAGCTCCAGGCAGAGATGAGGCTGTGGATGGAAGAAGTAGGGTTGAAGACATGGAGGAAAGGAATCATGCCACAAACTGTATGGCTGGAGTCCAGGCTGCCCCAGGTGAAAAAGATTTGAGTCACGCACATGGGTTCAAATCCTGCCTCCACATAAGCAAATCATTCGGCCTCACAGAGCTCGTGCTTTCCTCCTCCTCCTCCCCCTCCTCCTCTTCTTCTTCTTCCCCTCCTTTTTCTTCCCCTCCTCCTTCTTCCCCTCCTTCCTTTTCCTCTTCTTCCCCTTCTTCTTCTTCCCCTTCTTCTTCTTCTTCCCCTTCTTCTTCTTCTCCTTCCTCTTCTTCTTCTTCTTCTTCCCTCCTCCTCCTCCTTCTTCCTCTTCCTCCTCCTCCTCCTCCTCCTCTTCTTCTTCTTCTTCTTCTTCTTCTTCTTCTTCTTCTTCTTCTTCTTCTTCTTCTTCTTCTTCTTCTTCTTCTTCTTCTTCTTCTTCTTCTTCTTCCTCTTTTTACACAAACTTTCGCTGTTCTTGCCCAGGCTGAAGTGCAATGACGCAGTCTCAGCTCACTGCAACTTCTGCCTCCTGGGTTCAAGTAATTCCCCTGTCTCAGCCTCCCAAGTAGCTGGGATTACAGGAGCCCACCACCACACCCTGCTACTTTTTGTATTTTTGGTAGAGACGAGGTTTCACCGTGTTGGCCAGGCTGGTCTCGAACTCCTGACCTCAGGTGATCCACCTGCCTCGGCCTCCCAAAGTGCTGGAATTACAGGCGTGAGCCACCGTGCCTAGCCAAGCTCATGGTTTTCACTGTAAACCAGGGCAGGTAAAAAGTTGCCTTGCAGATAAAACACATCTGCCAGGATTGATTGTGGTAAAGACAAGAATTTGAGATACTACTTAGAGAGTGGGGCACTCTGGAGCCAGCCCATGCAGATGGTCAGTGAATGATATCAGCAATAATAAGAGGTAATGTTTAACATTTCTTTGTACTGATTTGGGCACTGTGCCGGTGGCTTTGTGTGCTTTACACATGGAATGCATTCCATGCATCTCTGCTTTATGCATTTAATTCTCAAAACAGCCTCTTGTAGCATCTTATTATGCATAATACACTAAAATATATGATGCATGTTATTATTTTACACACGAGGACCTTGAGGCTTAGCAATGTCATACTGCTTGCCCAAAATATCTACAGCCAAGAATTGACCCTGGGTCTTTCCAACTCCATAGTCAAGTTCTCACGCTAGAGACTGCCGCCTGTGTTAGTAAGTAGTGCCTCATCCTGACCTAGCAAGGGTGCCCTGTAGTTCGCCTTCTCTCCTCTCTCACCTGCAGTGTGCGGGAACGCTGTCTGGAGGAGCAGAAGCGGAGGCGACAGCGAGCCACCAAGAAGATCAGCACGTTCATAGGGACCTTCCTTGTGTGCTTCGCACCCTATGTGATCACCAGGTAAGCCTGATTGGCAGGTGTGTGGTGGGACTTTGAAGAGCAAGGCAGGGCCCAGTGGCCTTTAGCAGTGGCAGCCTCTCTTGGTCACATGTTCTTCTGCAGGGTGTGTTGTGAGGTGCAAGAGTGAACTTGCCAGATTTAGTGAACAGGAGGCTGCACGCTTTTCCTCTCCACCCTCGAATTCTTTAGGATTCAACTCAGAACCCAAAGGGTGTGAAAGACTCTCTCCCACTCAATTTCTGAATCACGTAATTAAACCCTTTATCCCAGGCTTCCAACCCCCAGGAGGCCCTAAAGAGGAGAAGGTGAGAGAAGACGGAGGGAAGCATCATATTCCCCAAACCCCAGCTCCCCACATCCTGCTTCACTGCCCACTGAATGCAAGACAGCCCAACCCCCAGGCGTCCCCAGCCCGAACACCCAGGTCAACAGCAAGGTCTCCTGCCACCTGCACAAGGAGCAGGTAGCATGCTCTGTGTCCAGCCAGGTGGGCATACCTGTCCTATGGCTCAGGGGCTCTTCCACTGTTAGGCCAGGTACTGTGAGGCTTTTCGTGTACTCTCCCGGATCTCCAGATCCTCGAGCCAGCCAAGGTTGCAATACACTAGCCTTGGGCTGTGCGTCTCTCAAGCCAGCTTGCTCTAGCTGCAGCACTCCCCATATGTGTTAGCCAGAAAGAAGGAAAATATGTATTACCCAATCAGTTTTGTGCACTGGAGGGAAAATAAAAACTCCACAACTTTGCATCTAAAGGGGGTTAACTAGGTGAGAAGCTGACAATAGAAAAGGAACTTTGATGGTTATTAGAAGGTGGATATGGAAGCTTTCATTGAATCTGGGAAGCAGAATCTGTGCAGGGTGTGTGTGTGTGTGTGTGTGTGTGTGTGTGTGTGTGTGTGTGTGTGAAAAGAGAGAGAGAGAGAGAGAGAGAGAGAGAGAGTTGGGTCTGTCATGCGAAAGAACCAACCTCCACAGGTTCTGGGGCAGAAATGAGCTCTCATGGCTGGGGCTTCACGGACAAGCCTTGTGAAGTGGGCCTGGCTGTTCAGGGCAGAAGGGAGAAGGGACAGCATGAGCCAGGTCTAGAGCTGTGCTGTCCAGCACGGGGGCCACCAGCAACAGGTGGCTACAGGGCACTGGAAATGTGGCCTGTCCAAACAGATATGCTATAGGTTTAAAAACACATGAGCTCTGAGACTTAGCATGAACAGATCCCAGCTGCCAGCAGCCCCCAGCATCCTCAGTTGCAGGAACCACGCGGGGTCCCCCATGCCTCACCATCATTCAGCATCTTGCATGCCCCAGTGAAGAGGGGGCCCTGTGGACAGTTCGCCCCTGTTTCCTCCCATTTGTCCTTACACTAGGTGAAGCATGATTTGCTGTGGCCTCTGCTGCTGCTCCCAGTTCTTCTTTCTGCCATCCAGGAGGCTGTCCTCTATTCCCAGGAACCTCTGCGGATTGCAGACACTGGGCCTGACTTCCTGGAGACCAGCTCCCCTCTTCTTTTCCCCAGATAGACAACTCTATGGTGCCTTCCCCTGTCTTCTGTGGCATGCTGCTTTCTCTAGGGGAGATCTAGTTAGCCTGTGTCTCACTTTGAACGTGGGGCCCAAGACCTGTCTGCAGGTCTCTGGATGGGTCTGACCGGAGCAGAACTATTGGTTCTTTTTTCTAGAACTGTTCACTAGACCTCAGCACCACTGACATTCTATGCCAGATACTTCTTTGATGCCAGGGCTGTCCTGGGCATCATGGGGTGTTCAGCAGCATCCCTGACCTCTACCCACTGAATGCCAGTAGCACCTCCTAGTGAGTCAGGGGTACCTTCCCAGGTCCCTCTAAATTTTGATAACTAAAAATGTCTTCAGACATCACCAAATGCTCCCTGGAGACCAGAATCACCCCTGGTTGAGAACCACTAGTCTAGACCCACCACATCCAGCCAGGAAGCCAGAGCTCACATCATTCAGGGATTTCCACAAGACACAAAGCCTGGGCATGGCAACAGAGGAGAAAGGATTTCTGTTGCTCCCCAAGGGAGGCATAGGAGAGGACTTAGCAGCATGACTCTGGAGTGTGCCTCCTCAGAGCCCAAACCCCAGCTCCCCCACATCCTGCTGTGTGACTTTGGGCCAGTGATGTGGCCTCTTTGGGCCTCCAGAAGAGAGTGCAGTGTTGTGAGGATCTAAGGACAGGGACCGTGGGGACATGCTGCACATGCCTGCTGAGGATATCTGTGGTCTTCACTCTCCTTCCTTCTGGCACTTACAGCACCATCCACAGTGCCCCTGCCCCGGACTGGCTGCTGCACCAAGAGGGGATTTGATCCAGTGAGGGAAGGTGCATCAGACAGGGAGGGCACACAGAGCCCCTCCTCTTAGGTCGCAGAGGACGGGCAGCCGTGGGTTAATGAGGTGAATGGGAACCCTCAGAGGATAGGTGACACGGCTCCGACTTCAAACTATTGGACTTTTCTCCGGCTTAATTTCATTTCCCAACAACATTTTCCATTAAAAAAAAAAAAAATACAGCCGGGTTCTCTCTCATAGCGCCCAGGAAGTAATGTTTCAGTAAAATGGATGATAGGTTACAACTCAATATGCTCCCTCCAAATGGATTTGATGCATCTCAGGTTTAAAAAACATTCACAGAACAGTTCATCCTCCATGGGGATGAGCAGCAACTTACCTGGGAGAGAAGCAATGCCCGGGAAACCTCATGAGTACAAAATATGTCTCTGGCAAAACCCCACCAGGCCCCACTGCCACCACCCTGGCTGCTCCTGCCTTGGCTTTCTCTTGTGTGTGGCGGAGCCATCCTAAGAACACCCCCTAAAATGAGCACACACACCCACATTCCAGTTCGGTGCATCTCTAGAGCACCTTTTCTGCAGAGCATACAAGAATCCCTGCAGAGGAGGCATGGGTTGGTACGACCCCAGGAGTTCCCCTCTGTTGGGGACATTGACCTTGTAGTCCTCTAACCCAGATGGAGCACCGTGTCATGCGAAAGACCCAACCTCCACAGGTTCTGGGGCAGAAATGAGCTCTCATGGCTGGGGCTTCATGGACAAGCCTTGTGAAGTGGGCCTGGCTGTTCAGGGCAACTATCCAGGGAGAAGGGACAGCATGAGCCAGGTCTAGAGCTGTGCTGTCCAGCACGGGGGCCACCAGCAACAGGTGGCTACAGGGCACTTGAAATGTGGCCTGTCCAAACAGATACGCTATAGGTTTAAAAACACATGAGCTCTGAGACTTAGCATGACACACTCTATACATGAAATTAATACATTTTTGGCCAGGCTCAACAGCTGACATCTGTCATCCCAGGGCTTTGGGAGGCCAAGGTGGGAGGATTACTTGAGGCCAGGAGTTTGAAACCAGTTGGGGCAACATAGTGAGACCTCTTTCTCTGCAAAAACATTTAAAATAATAACTCGTAATTTTATATAGAATTCATAGTGAAATGATAAAGTTAAATAAAACATGTAGTTAAAATTAATTGCACCTGTTTCTATTCACTAGCAGAACATTTCAGGTGACACCTGTGCCTGCCTTCTCTCTCTGGCCCTTGCTGGCCTGCGGTCAGGGACGTCTGGGGTGCGAGGTGTGCCGGTGCCCTGCTCCCCACCCCCCTACTCCCAGACCTCGAGCTGCTCATATCATCCTTCAGTGGCCAGGACCTCCATGTCATCCACTCTAAGAGGATGCACGGAACTTCCTCCTCCACCTTTCTCTCCCATCACAGCCCTGCTCAAAGTCAGGGTTTATCTGGGAATGTTTCCTGAGCAGTCAAATCAGTGTCTTTCTCCTTGGGGTCAGGAGGACTGAAGGGAGGAGACATCAGACCCTGAAACAAGGTGGCAGGGAGAGGAGTGCAAGGCAAATAGAGCTTCCTGGTGGGTCCTCCTGCAATCACACCCCTTTTGGAGCCGCCTGATCTTGCCAATCCCTCTACCCCCACATGGCTTCCACAATGTCCAACCAGATGCTTAGTCTTTAGGGTGACTGGGAGTCCCCCCCAGGCACATCTGATGGGCTTCTGTGAATTCATATTCACTGTACCAGGGGCCATCTGAGCCCCAGCTGTGCATGGGCGCGGCCAGGATCCCATCAGACCTCTACTTCCCCTGCTAGGATATGGACTGCCAGGCTGGGCAGGGTGCAGAGGGGACAGGATTAATCTCACAGCCACCTCCAGGGAGCCTGATGCAAACTCTTCCATCTTCCTTTGAGTCAGGGTTAAGAAACACATTGCTTGTGAGGAGAAGCCAATCAATGGCAAGGAATAAGCAAGATCATCCTGCAGAGCACTCAGCACAGTGTGAACTTATCATCCACGCTGGAATCTGGACCACTGACATTTCCAGTCACAATTTTTTATTTTTCTGCTGTTCTTTTCAAAATGATTCCCAAGTATAGAGATGACCAGTCTCAGAAGAAGCTGAAGACACACCTCTGAAATGTAGTTGAGGATTTAACTTCTTACAGAAAATGAGTCCCTGTGGAGAACCAAGAGCCATGGGTTTTGGAGGCAAAGGATCCCCTAAGCTATCATCTCATGCAGGGAGGGTGAGCTGGTTGCACCATGCAGACCAACTTGAACCCACTGCTGGTGACCAGCAGAGCACTGTGTTGAAAGCAGTTCTGAAGCCAGGCTGGGATTAGCGGGAAAGTGCTAGGAATGGCTGGGAGAGGCACACATGCTTGAAGTTTTTCTTGGGTTTGCCAACTTGGCTTTACCTTAGAATCACCTGGAGAGCTTTACATCCAAACTCATATCTGGACCTCACACTGAACCAGTTCAGTTAGACTCCCTCGGTGTGGGGCTGAGCATGGGTGACTTTAAGGCGCCTCGATGATTCTAATGGCCAGTGTGCTGATAGCCATGTCTCTATTGCATCCCAACCCATTTTACTGCTGGAGTAAGTGAGGACTGGGGTCAGGGAGTGTTTGACTAATTGCCTGGAGCTATGCATCTAGTCGGCAGTGGGACTGGACTTCCAACCTCATTGGGCTCTCCACCCGTCCCTCAGGCTCTCAGAGGCCTCTGGGGAGTCTTTGCAGACCCAGCCCTCCCCTCCTTTCTTGTGTAGGTCTGTGGCTGTGGCATTAAAGCTCATGGCATGCAGAGAGTGCTCCTAAACCCCTTCCCCAGGATCCTCTACCCACTCCCAAGGCAGATCTCCCGAGGCTTGCTGAGTGAGTCATACTCCTGGACTCCCGTCAGCCCACTGCACTGCAGCTGCAATCGTGGACTGTGGCCCTGGGGCAGGCAGAAGACTGGGGGAACAGCCAGGGACAGGTCCTGGACGGCTGGACGGTTCTGGAGCTCCATATGGAGGGAGTCACTTCCTACAGGCTCTCTTTTTTATTTTTTATTTTTTTTGAGACGGAGTTTCACTCTTGTTGCCCAGGCTGGAGTGCAATGGTGCAATCTTGGCTCACCGCAAACTGTGCCTCCTGGGTTCAAGCCATTCTCCCACCTGAGCCTCCCTAGTAGCTGGGATTACAGGCATGTGCCACCACGCCTAGCTAATTTTGTATTTTTAGTAGAGACGGGGTTTCTCCATGTTGGTTAGGCTGGTCTTGAATGCCCAATCTCAAGTGATCCACCCACCTCAGCGTCCCAAAGTGCTGAGATTACAGGCATGAGCCACCGTGCCCGGCCTAGGCTATCTTGAGAACAGCAGCCTGAGCTGCATCCCTCCAACCTGCCAGGTGCTCGGTGGTGGTGGCTCAGGGGCATTGAGCTCAGCTGCAGCCCCAGCACTAAATAGGCAACACAGAAGATGTGGCAGGTGTGAACCCTGTTCTGGGTCAGATCCCTGAGATGGGGGGCTCCTGGCCTAGATGGGATTAATGGGGACCAGGAGGCAGCCCTTGGGCGGAGCTTGTTTGAGCTAAGAAGTGTGTTACTGCAACAGGTTCAGTTGGATCTGACGTGGCTGTGCCTTCCACAGCACTCCACAGTTTGCTCAGATGTTATTCTCCTGGGCCCTAAAGTGCCCCCAAGAGATGGACTGGGTGAGCTATGTGAGCTCCACTCTGCAAATGGGGGCACCAAGGCTCAGAGAGGAAAGACACTGCACGGGTCATTTAGCTAGAGAGACTCAGGGAACCGGGCAGCCTGAGCCCATCTGCAGATGCCACTGGGCAGCTCCAGGGCCCCCCGGGCAGAAGGATGTCTTCCTTGCATGCAGCACCTCCTCATTGTTCTCTGCCTCCTCACTGTCCATAGAAATAAAAATCAAAACCCACCGAGGCAGTGACAGGCTGATCCTGGGGAATTCAGAAAGGAAAAGTAAGGACAAGCTCTATCTCCTTAACTAATTCAGGAAAGTCCTTCATTTTTAATCCTGTAAGTCCTCACTTTGTACCTGAAGCTGTACCAGAGCTGTCCTGACACCCTCTGCACCTAGTTAACATTCTCTTGGGTTTTGTTTGTTTGTTTGTTTGTTTGTTTGTTTGTTTGAGACAGAGTCTCACTTTGCTGCCCAGGCTGGGGTGCAATGGTGCGATCTCAGCTCACTGCAACCTCCACCTCCCTGGTTCAAGTGATTCTCCTGCCTCAGCCTCCCGAGTAGCTGGGACTGCAGGTGCGCACCATCAGGCTGGGCTAATTTTGGTATTTTTAGTAGAGACGAGGTTTCACCATGTTGGCCAGGCTGGTCTTGAATTCCTAACCTCAGGTAATCCACCTGCCTTGGCCTCCCAAAGTGCTGGGATTACAGGCATGAGCCACCGCGTCTGGTGCTAACATTCCCATTTTATAGATGAGGAAACTGAGGCTCAGTCAGGTTCCAGCCTTCCCCAATTCCATCAAGTGACTTGGCCTCAGTTCTAGTGTGGGTCTGCCCGAAACCAGTGCGTGTGCCCAGCCCCTCACAATGCACCACTCTGCTTCTCCTCTCAGTCGAAGCAGAGGTTCCTACTTTCCTCCCACAGGTGTGTGGGCAGACACATTGAGGCATGACCCACTCAGAAGTGGAATGCTGCAGTTTCTGAGATGATTGAAACCAAGTTATTCAATTGTCATTTACACCCTTCATTGAGCTGTCAGCACAGAAACTAATATTCCCCACAACTCCCCAGTGACTATATCTAGGCAGCCAGCCTTGCTGCTTCCACCTGCCTTGTACCTTATAAATGGAGATGTGTCAAGAGCATAGGTTGACATCAGATGGTGGCTGGGAATGCTGGGAGCTGGGAGGCCAGGATATTGAGGAAGAGAGGAGGATTCTGCTGTAACATCCGCCACCCCTTTGAGTTGATGGAGAAGATCCCACTGGCTGGGCAGGGGATTCCCTTCTCTTTGTACCCTATCTATTCACATTTGCCTGTTAACTTTCTGAGATAGGAAAGCATAATTCTTGGGTCAGGCGTTTAAAAGAACCATTCAAGTGTTCCTATAGGTTATCAAGCTTTCTATTGGAGAGCATGAAGTCTTTATAACCATACCTGTCACTTAGTGAACACCTGCCAAGCACCTGGGGCTATCAGCGCATACCTTGTTGCATCTGGGACAGCTCTAACAAGGTAAGTGCTAGAATCCTAGTCTCAAAGAAGTTCAGAGAGGTGAGATGAGTTTCTCAAGGATATATGGGTAGTGAGTGACCGAGCCAAGAGTTAAAGGTCAGTGTCAGGCCAATTGGCTATAACTCAGCCTTTAGGCCACGCCACAACTCCAAAGACTGGGGCAGGCACTGGAAACAGAGAAACCACATGTATATGTTTTCAGCCCAATTTCCAGTAGGGCCATGCGTAAGTACCATGGCATGAACTCAGATGGCCTCCAAGCTCCTGTGAGTGAAGCAGGCATTGAGTTTCTCTAGCAAAATTGGTGGGTTCTCCTGCAGTCATCCCCAATCTCCCATCTCACTGACAGCAGTTTGTGTAGCTGGAGTTCCCAAGAGACCATCAGCACTAGTAGCCAGAGCCACTGGCAGATGCAGTTGGCATCTCAGAAAGACAGGACATCCAACTCTACCAGCCAAAGAGCTGCCTGCACTCGTGTACTGGGGCACACAAGGCCACAGTGGGAAACATATTTGCAAAGCTGCACCTTCACTCTTAATAGAAGTCTGACACCTCCAAGTCACAGTCACACTGCTCTGTGTCCTCAAAGCCCTAGGTCACAGAGGACTCTTCCCAGAGTCTTTGAGCAGGGTCTGCAGATCCACAACAGGTTCTCATCCAAAAGCTCAAATGACGTATTTTCTGAATTAAAATCCACATGTCTAGAAGCATTTGTAAGGCTATGCTTTCCGCAGCGATCTACACTTACAAATAACTGTGGTTGTCATATATCATTGGAATCAGGCTTTGAGGCACTTGAAAATCTGACAGCACCATTATTGTGGCTTTTCAAAGTCAGGAAAACGTGTAGATGGGAGAGGGGTCTCATATGTAGGGGATTCCCGAAGATTGATATTTTATTAATAAAATGACTTCTCCATTCTGTCTCATGAAAATTTAAAGCATCAGCTTATTACTTCAAATATGCAGGTCTTCAAATATGCAAGCTGAGTTCTCCAGAAGTCTTGGGAAGACACCGGGCTGGTTGTCCAGGGAATGTTCTGTGGCCCATGTTGCATTGCATTTAGTATACAATGTATGTGTGTGTGTGTACACATGTGTATGTATGTATGTGTGTGCATGTGTTTATGTGGATGTGTGTGTGCATTTGCATTTATGTGTGTGTGTGAGTGAGAGAGGGAAAGAGGAAGAGAGAAGAGAGGAGAGATGATGGTGGCATAGAAGGTGTAAATAGAGGGTGCTAATTTGTTACTGTAAATTCAGGATTTGAAAGTACAGGTGCTTGATCACACTGAGGAACAGGAACCTGAGTCAAGGAGGCCGGTGGGGCAGCCTGGCACCAGGAAGGCACGTGGTTGTCGGCACCCGCCTTCCCGTTTCAAATCCTGGTTCCTGCATGTTCAGGCTATGTAGTTTGACACTTCTCTGCCTTGGTTCCATCTTCTGTACCATAGAGTGATATTGGGGTCCTGAGATGGTCTCTGTGAAGCAGTTAAGGAGACACAGAGTCCCTGGGGGCCCACAGGAGGTGCTGGGTCAGGGGCTACAGGGGTTACTGGTCCTGTTCTCACTTTGGAACTTGCTTCCCTTGGGGATTCCCACTGTGAAGCAAGATCAGGACACTGGTCTCTCCAGAGGCTCAGAGAAGGCCTTGGAGTTCTGGCAGACATGCCTCCCTCCTCCCTCCCGGGACCAGGACTGCCTAAGCTGCTGGGTGGGAGTGTGAGGTCCCCATGGGTGAGGAGCAAGGATGGGCAGCTTCCTGTCTCCATCAGCCCTGGACTGTGGCAGCCAGCTCAGATGCGCCAGTGACCCACATCAGAGGGGTTTGTTACTGGACTGTGGCAGCCAGCTTAGACGTGCCAGTGACCCACATCAGAGGGGGTTATTACTGAGAGAGGAGGCATGGCTCCATGGAATATTTCCCTGGACAGCTATCAGAACACAGTGGTGCAGGCACACAGGGTTTCGGGGTCTGGCAAGATCTGTAGATATCTGCTCTGTGTGTCACCCTAAGTCAGAAAAATACACATCTCTGTGCTCTGCTTCCTCTTTATCAACAAGCTCTGCGCCCTGCAGCGCTTTCTATCCTCTCCAAACCTACATACCCCAGGCTTACATAGGGGCTGGGCTCCTGTGTCAGAATCCCCTGATGTGCTTGGAAGAGGGGATCCCGGCCCTTTTCCAGCTCCGTCCCCTCCCCCTACCTGATCTGCTGACCAAGGTGTGGACCTCACCCCAGGGGATTTTCCCAGGGAGCTGGGTCAGGACAGGCATGTGTGCCTTTTGAGCACAGAAGCATGAACACTTCCCCCTGAGTGGAGCCTCATGCTCCAGAGAGCACATGGAAAGTCATCTATTGCTCAGTGAAAGGTCGGGGGAGGTGGCAGGCAGTGATGTTTGTGGGGACAGGCCCTGCTTTCTCATGGGTGGCAAGGGGCGGCACCCTGCTCCTGGGGCTGCTAATCTTTGTCAGATCTCCAGGGTTGACCTTGGCATACATGGGCTCTCGGAGTGAGGCGGGACTGGTTGATACTGTTATAGCCAGGGGTCCCCAGAACAACCACACAGCCTCCCCTCCTCCCCATGGGGTTCTTCAGGGGGCGTCTTGGTTTGCTAGGGCTGCCGTAACAGAGTACCACAAACCAAGCAGCTCTAACACAGAAAGACCTCTCACAGTTCCTGAGGCCCGAAGTCCGACATCAAGGTGTTGGTTCCTTCCGAGGGCTGTGAAGAAGAGCTCACTCCACCCATTCCCCGAGCTCCTGGTGGTTTGCTAACCATCTTTGGGTTCCTTGGCTTGCAGATGTCTCACCCTGATCTCTGCCTTCATGTTCACACGGTGCTCACCCTGTGTGTGTGTCTCTGTCCAAGTTTCTGCCTTTACGAGAACACCAATAGTACTGAATTAGGGGCCCGCCTTACTCCATTATGACCTGATTTGTATCTGAAACAATCTTATTTCTAAATAAGATCACATTCCAACGCTAGGGGTTAGGACTTCAACATGTGAATTTGGGGGGGAGACGCAATTCAACCGTAAGAGGGGCCATGACAAAAGGAAGCCAAGTCCGGCTCTGTCAACACCTGAGCCCAATAACCCCTCACTGCAGGACTCTCGGCCAGAACTAATCAGGAGACAGGGCCTCACACTAGAGACTTCTGCTCTGCGAGCTGCCTCCCTCCCACGTCCCGTCCTGAGACCATCCACTAACTTTGACTGCGGAGGGGAAGGAGGGAGAGGGAAAGGCATTAAATAATCTGACCACATGGAGGAGGAGAGGCTCCCTTTAGCACACTGTGACCCTGCCCACTAGTGACATGTGACTAGTCAGAACCCTAATGCCCCTTTCCTGGGGGGAGGGCACCACGAAGGGGTGAGCAGAGCTAGATCTGGCAGGAAAACAGGGGCTGAATAGTCCCTCTCTAAAAAGTCATCTAGAAGGGATCTGGTGCTTATCCAGAAGCCTGCCCAGATCTGGAATTAGAAAGAAGTCGTTGTGGCAATATGGAAACCCTTGCCTCTTCTCATCAACAAAAGGAGCTGGGGGCTGTCGGAGCTGGTGTGGATCATAGCCAGCAGCCAGCCACGGCAGGCACAGGGAGCCACCTGCATGGGGCCATGAGAAAGCAGCTCAGCCAGTCACAGTCAAGCCTGGAGGGGGCATTCCAGCTACCCCCCGACAGTGGCCGCTGGCAGCAGCGTCCAGGCCTGTCTTCAGCCAAAGCATCTCTTTGCTTGGAGGCCCTGACAAAGGCCAGACATTGACTTTTCAAAGCAGAAATTGTCATTGTGCACAGTGAGGAGGGGCAAGGGACAAAAGTTCCAGACAGCATATAGTGACCTCATGAAAAAGGGGTTCTTGGAGCCAGAAGGGACCCCAGAGCTTCCTTTGTCATGTCTGCAATGCTGAGATTCACATCTTGGCATGGCCACTAGCCAGGGCTTGGACTGCAGTTAGATGGAGCTGGGCTTCCCATGCAGGAGACCCTGACTTGCTGCTCACCTCTCTGAGCCTCGATTTCCTCACCTGTAAAATGGGAATAATGATTCTCATTCTGCTGGATAATTGTACAGTTAGAGATTGTACACACAAGTGCTTGGCCCAGAGGAGACATTCAACTGGGACTTACGATATCTGAGCCAGGTGGAGAGCTCAGACTTGCCATGAAATCTCTGAGAAGCAAATGCAATAGATTTTACCTCTTTATTATCTAAATGGTGAAATTTTAGATTGTCCTGAATAATTTTATTCTGTGAAATCTACAGAGCCTGCAAATAATTTCGATCTTGCTGGACGGTTTGATGATACGTGGTTCTTTTAGTAAATCCTTTTGGGAGAGCCAAAATGCTAAGCCTGAAATTAGCAAATGTATAAAAAACTATAGACATTTTGGAAAAGCAATTTGGCACCACATAGCAACAATGTGTTGGCATTCAGCTATGTCATTATTATTATTAGGTGTAAATTCTAAATTCAGGTGTTTTTTTTTTTTTTTTTGTCCCTTTGAATTCATCACTTCTCAAAATAGATTTCTTAAAAGTACAGATTTCCTAAATGTTCACAGCTCCATTTCCCCATTCAGGCTCCCAAGCATATGAGAGGAGACATAGCCACAGTCCCCCACAGGGTCAGAGGGCAAAGGTAGACAGTGGTGCTGAAAATAGAATGCCAACTAGAGGGGCCTCAGAGTGGACTCCTTGAGAGCCTCTTCCAGAAAGGGGCATTTCTGTGGAGGATCGTGGTCCACAAGCTTCCTCCTCCTCCTCTTTGCCAGCTCTACAGCCCAAAGAAGGCTTAAGCATAAACAACTAAAGATAGCAGCACTGAGTTCCAGCTCAAGCTCAGTTCTTTCTGTACCTGGGTCCTCACCTGGGCAGATCCCCAAGCTGAGAGCCACCACCACCTTCTATCTGCAGGCACTCTAGGTAGAATACAGGTACTAGACCCCCAGTCAGAGGGGAGTATAGGTGCTGCAGCTTCCATGGCCACTGACTTGCTGTGTGATGTCTGGCAATCCCTTTCCATCTCCGGGCCTCAATTTTTTTCATATGACGATGGGTGGAGAGAGTGATATGTCATCTCCAGACTCTTTCCTAGCTCTCTGGGTCTTTTCTATTTCATGTTAATGCTGGATAATGTCCAAATATGGCCAAGGGTGCTGGACACACTTGAGAGAGTAAATGGCCTGATTTGGGTGGAGGGCAGGATTCTGTTGAAGGCTTTCCCTGAGCTCATAACATGGTATTTGCACCCTCGCACGGAGCTGTCTGATGGTACCGAGAGGACTCTGAGATACATGGGCTGTGTCTTTCCCTGCCCCTCCCCCAAAGAATGAGGGTCCCTTTAGGATCCCCTGACCGCAGCTATCGTCGAAGACCACCAGGATCCCAACCCAGGGAATAGGACTTCGTGGCCAGCATTGTTTCCTGTGCATGACATACTTTGAGTTTTGCAAAATGTTTTCACAATTGTTCTCAGCCCTTCCTCCCATGCAACCTCCTTAGGAAGACAAGCCAGGATTGGAAGCCAACAATGGGACCAGACTCTTCTAGTGAAAAGATCATTGAGACAATATTGTCCAACCTTTTTGTTTTTCACATGAGACATACAGGTCCAAGGAGTGAACACAGGTGCCCAGGGCCACATGACAAGTCAGCAGCAGAGCTGGCGCCAAAGCCAGGACAGCCAGCTATTAGCTAATAGCTGGGTTCTCGGTGCAGCTTGGATTTCAGAGTCAGATAGACCTGGGTTCAAATCCTGCCTTTACAATTACTGGCCATGTGACCTTGGGCAAAATATTTGACCTTCTGGGACATCTGTTTCCCTGCATGTAGAACAGAGATGGTCATATCTCCCAGGGCTCAGCAAAATCACATATGGAAAGTGCTTAGCACAGTGTGTAAAATAAAATACAGCCTGGAAAATGTTCACTTTCATCATTGTTATTGGTGTAAACTGTTATCATTGTTATTTGAGGAGGCAGTCTCAGATAAATTGAGGGTTGGGCTGGGAAATTGTGGTCCACAGGGCACAGACAGGCCCTGGTCCATGGCTACTCCAGGCGGTGCCTAGCTGTGTCCTCATTAACAGCTTCCCTGTCTCTCCGCAGGCTAGTGGAGCTCTTCTCCACCGTGCCCATCGGCTCCCACTGGGGGGTGCTGTCCAAGTGCTTGGCCTACAGCAAGGCCGCGTCCGACCCCTTTGTGTACTCCTTACTGCGACACCAGTACCGCAAAAGCTGCAAGGAGATTCTGAACAGGCTCCTGCACAGACGCTCCATCCACTCCTCTGGCCTCACGGGCGACTCTCACAGCCAGAACATTCTGCCGGTGTCTGAGTGAAGGACCACGCTCCTGCTGAAGAGTTTAGAATGAGGCAGCGGTGAGAAGAAGGGAGGGAGGGCGTGGGGGCCCCTGGGTGGACACCACCAGCTGCCAGTCCCTGGCACGCCCAGTGATCCTGGTTCCCTGGCTTGTAGAGGCTCCAGAGCCTGCTTCCTGATTCCTCAAGGGCAGACATTGGACACTCACTATTTGTCACCAAAGGATGACTGTGGGCCGTGTGCTGGCCTTTCTTTCTAAGAAGCTCCTTTGAGCTCCTGGACTCACCTGAGGCTCCCTGGGGGATGACACTCAGTTCTGTCACTGTCAAGGATGCAGAGAGCTGATGGTAGGTGGGGAGCATGGTGTCCACCTGCCTGCTGACCACTGGGCGCTACTCCATGCTGAAGAAAAGTGACAGTCTCCAGGGGACATTTCAGCCATGCTGAAAGGGAGGCTGGCAGTGGTCATTTGGCCCGGATCTAACATGGCACCTCGTCTCCACAGGGTAGTGACGGCTGCTTCAACCCAAATATTATTCAGCTGGTACTAACGACATTGTGCCCAGCTGGGACTCTTGGGCTCTGTGCCTGAGGGAAAATGTTTCACAACTAGTGGCTGCCCAATTGCTGCTGACCAGTTGTCTTAGAAATGGTCAATTGGATTCAACTTGTGTCCTCTCCTTCCCCCTAAAAGCGAATGTTTGTGTGTGCAGACAATCTCAGCATGAAAATGGTTTAAATAGGCTGGTCCTACATGTATTAGGTTCTTTCAAGTTTGACTGGGAGGTCACATTTTTCTGATTTACAAGTCCCAATTGTTGGAGCTCAGTAAAGGCAGGAGGAAGGTGGCTGGTTAGTCCCCCTCCCCGTTTGTGACCTGAATTTATAGGAAGTGTTTCACTTTGTCTTATGTATCTTGTCTGGCATGTCCTGGGAGATGGATGGGCAAGAACTGGCCTGAGCAGGGATTTTTGCCTTGATTTTAAGTCACTGGGTTCCATTGTCCTGGCACCTCCATTTCCTTAGTTTCTGTAAGTCTATTAACAGAAAGTAGAGGCTGTTCAAGGTTATCAAGAGATTGCCCTGTGCTAATGATGAGACAGTGAATTTCTTTTTTTTTTCCAAGATGGGAGTTTCACTCTTGTTACCCAGGCTGGAGTGCAATGGTGCAATCTCACCTCTGCCTTCCGGGTTCAAGTGATTAAAGACAGTGACATTTTTATGGAATACTGCACCTATAACACATATGCCAATCTGTTAGCAGTCCTGACTTGATTTAATAAAAACCAAGGAGAGCCACCCCTGCTTTCTGGCCATCTCTTCTTTGTCTACCATTTCTAATTGACTTGCGAATACTCACAGCAGTTCTTTTTTCTTTTTTCTTTTTTTTTGTTTTTGAGAAGGAGTCTCACTCTGTCACCCAGGCTGGAGTGCAGTGGCGTGATCTCAGCCCGCTGCAAGCTCCGCCTCCTGGGTTCGCACCATTCTCCTGCCTCAGCCTCCCGAGTAGCTGGGACTACAGGCGCCCGCCACCACGCCCAGCTAATTTTTTGTATTTTTAGTAGAAACGGGGTTTCACCGTGTTAGCCAGGATGGTCTGGATCTCCTGACCTCGTGATCTGCCCACCTTGGCCTCCCACAGTGCTGGGATTACAGGCGTGAGCCACCGCACCCAGCCCAGAGCAGTTATTTTTCAATCCTCCACTCTAAGTGATTCCTCCAGGGTGGAAAGCACGGGGAGCAATGGAATCAGATGGCTCATTCTCTCCTTCCGGCTCTTTACATCCTAACTTTGGAGGTGTAGAAGGAAGGATGTGGTCCAACAGGAAGGAAGTGAAAAGAGTTTATTGGTTTTACTTCTAGGCAGTCCCAATTTTTAAAGGCAGACAAGTATCTGCATATTTATTTGAAAAGATGTCTTATTAACTCTTAGCTCCTCAGTTAGAAAACAATTCACCTGGCTTAGTCTTTTCTAGTTTCAAAGTTTCCTTGGAGACTAGAATGGAGACAGGTGTAGCTTCCAAGGAGGCTTTGGCATCGTGCGGTTGCTGTCAGAGATGGGCTCGTCCCTGCTTGAGGAAGCCAATGGGGCACTATCCTTCCCAATTTCATGATCTGGGGCGTCATGTTGGTAGCTGGAAATCAGCCACGGTGGGAGTGTTTATACCCTGAAAATCAGCAAATGCTGTAAATCAGGCCTTGTGCCCCACAGAGAGCTGATTGTGAAACATCTACTAGCACATCACTGCCAGACATGACTGTGTGTCACTGAAACAAAATTGCTCTGGCTCAGAGCTCCTTTGGCCACTCATAGTCCAGTAGCTACAGACATTTGCTTCCTGGTGGCAAGCAGCTGTGCACCCTCCATCATCCCAACCCCAGAAGGACCACTGGGATTGAAAACCAGCAGAAGCCGAGCCAGGATGCACAGCTGAATGGGAGGAGAGTAGTTCCCTTCTCACACAAACACTTTCAAAGTTGGGCAAAAGTGGCCCAGTGCATGAGGTCAGTCGACAGCCAAATTCCAACAGCAAAATACATTTTCATCAATATCACTTTGGGAGAATAACTGTGGCACACGCTCTTTCTGCTTTCTCTGTACTGTATAGGCAACATGGTGTCCTCCCAGTAGCAACTAGATCTCTTTTACCTCTTCTTTAGCCAAGAAGCAAGATCTGTCACCCACAACACTGCATATCTTGAAAATATGCTTTTCATAATTTTCACTATACCTCTAAAACCAATCGTACCGGCATCATGTAGACAAAAACTCCAGATAAGTCGATTCATTGGGCATTTTCATTATTATTTGGACACATGAATTAAATCCCAAGGGAAAGTGAGAAGAAAATTACTGTATTAGCAACCAGCGTTAGCCAACTCTGCTGTAATCACCTTTAGATAAATGTTTATTTTCATCGCTATACAGTCTATCAAATTTGCCCCCAGCTTTATTACTCCGAATTGAATTATCTACCTCATTTTAAATTTAATTTATCAAAGGTAACATTGTTTTCTCAGGTATAACACATAGAAACACCAAGATTTTCAGCATCTGAGTCACACTAAACTACTTGCTTGACTTCACTGTAGGGTGAGACTTGACCTTTAAGGCCCCAACTCTGGTGAACTATTGGACTGGGTAGAAACTTTTCAAGAAGGCCATAAAGGAGGGGCTTTCAAATTCCTAAATCCACATATAGGGCTGAGTTCCTAGTCCTACACAATCAGAATTTGCCTTTTTAAGTCACCCTGCAACTATTCCGGCTTTTTATATGGCACCTTTCTGAGGGAGGGGATTTTGCAGTGGAGGGACCTCCAAAGGGAACGTCGATTTGCATGTGTGCCGTGGTATTTAGGGTTTGTCTCGCGGTAAGCTCACCTCTCAAAGATGGCTCACCAATCACCTGCCTGTTTTCACTTAGAAAGCAGGCTCGGGCAGGAGGGAAAATGGATTTGAGCCATCTCAGACCAACTGTATCTCTTCTAGGACTCAGCTCAGCCTCCTGTCTCCATGAGCAATAAAACTCTCCTTGTGTCTGTGAGATTCATTTTCTTTTTCATGGTGCCTTTCTTTCTGAGAAAAGATGGAAACAATGGGGCCAGGTTCATGTCCCTTTTACATGCTTGGGTGCAGGTAGATGCGGCCTTCCCATGGCTGCAATGTGATTCTTGGAGGAACCAAAGTCTGTGCATTGTTAGAATTTAGCCCAGATGCAGGATAAACTAACTTGCCTGAGTTTAATGAGGATATTTTACCAGGTGCCAGGAATCCGTTGGGTCAGTTCCTATCCTCTGGACTGGGAGCAGCATGGGAAAAAGAGGTCCAAGACATATTTAGGGTCTCATGTGTCTGGAAGGGAGCCATTGGCTCTTAAATTACTATTCACAGAAGCCACCATGGAAAGTTGTTTAAAATGCAGATTCCAGCATCCCCTCCTCAGATATCAATTTCAGCAGGGCCAGACAGGACCTGGGTTTCCGCACTTTTTATCATTGATGCCCAGGTAACTGATAGGAGTTGTCTTCAAACCATCCCCTAAGGAAAAATGATCTTAGACACTTGGATAAATTCTATAGAAAACTGAGTGTTTCTATTAATAACTATCTAGGTTTCAATTGTCTTGTATCCTTTCCCTAATTCTCCAAACAGTTCAATCTCCAGTTTTATTCAATGGCTGGGCCATTTTGTTCTTGGAGGGACAAAATTGATCTCTCCATGAAATTGTAAAAACCCATCTTCATTACTTTCTATGGGGCTCCAGGTCATAAGGATGAGATATATTTTGGGTGCTGGCAGAGGATGGCAGTGCTGGCTGGCTCTGAGCCAGGAAGCTGTGTTAGAGGAAGGGACCGTGGCATTCAGAGGGGTCCTCTTGGGGGCACTTGCTTGGGTCTTGGATCAAACTCAACTGGGGCAGCCTGGTTGTGGGAGGTGATGACGTCTGCCACCTCTGCCACTACCCAGAGCTCGTCCTGCCCTTTTCCCAGCCAGCCTCATACACAGGAACTGAGCCAGGCTGAAGCAAGGTCAGCAAGAGACAGTTCTGCCTGCCAGTCTCTGGGTGTGGGTCTCTTGTTGGCTCCCAGCTCATCCCGTGTGGCTGATTCCTCCAGGTCACTTGGAGCAGCCAGTATTGACAGTGTCCTAACAGCTGGTGGGTATGAAGGAAAGACTAGACACCAGGCTGTGGACTCACATGGAGCGCCCTGGTGTTGGCTCTGGGATCTGGGCTGGGCTGGACCTGGGGAGAGGGTGGGTGGAGCTTGGCCTCTGCAGTTTGCACTTGCAGGTCCAGGGGAGAAAGTTGTCTGAGATCAGTGTTTAGGGGTAGTGTTTCCCATTAATCTTCATCATAATCTTTTGATGTAGGTGCTGTTATTTTCTCTACTTTACAGATCTGGGAGGATTTGAAGGTTCTGGAGACAAGGAGGTTTTGGGGAGAATGCAAAACAGGGCAGGGGTCTCAAGAAGGGAAGACCAGTGACTATGGGGAAACTGAGTGTTTCTATTAATAAGTGTCTAGGTTTCAATTGTCTTGTATCTTTCCCTAATTCTCCAAACAGTTCAATCTCCAGCTTTATTCAAGGGCTGAGCCATTTGGTTCCCAGAGGGACAAAATTGATCTCTCCATGAAATCACCTGCACCTCACTCTGGGCAGCTCTAGGCTCAGCAGATGTTTTTCTGCCATTAGGAAATAGCCCCTTACTCTCAGCTCCTGCTCTAACACCCATACCCACCAGCTGGGCCTTGGGACCTCTCCCGTCATATGGCTCCCACTTGCTTGGGAAGGAATTCTCTAGACTTCTCTTACTCTGTATGTTTCTAGGGGAATTCTGAGGGAAGAAGCTTTGCAGCAACCTCTGTGCCCAGAACATATGGCTCGAAGCCCTTTGCGCCAACAGAGAATGTATCTAACTAATTGTTTTAGTGTGTGAGGCTCATTGTCAACCTGGATTTCCCTGAAACTCTGGACCAGCAGCCCCCAGGAGCATCAGTAGGACCCAGCATCTCCCTGGCACCAAACTGGACCGCTTTGCACCTTGCAGCCAGGAGAACTGACTTAGAGGGCCCTGGTGTTGGCTCTGGGACCTGGGCTGAGATGGATTCGGGGAGAGGCTGGGTGGCGCTTGGCCTCTACAATTTGTTCTTGCAGATTCAGGGGGGAAAGTGGTCTGAGAGCAGTGTGGTTTGTAAGTTCCCTACCTTCCCCGCTGGCTCACACTATCTCCCCAGACCAATGGCCTATTAGCCCCCAAAAACTTAGTCCAACCCCAGGCCAGCTGGCTTTGCTCTGCTGTGGCCTAAGTTCTGGCCTGGTCAAAGGAAGGTGGCAGGAACCCCAGGCTTGCTCCTGCCTCCTCGCACCTCCTTCCACAAATGCAGAGTGAAAGAGTAAAAGCCAGACACTTTTGGGGGCTGACTGTCTAGAAAGGAGGAATCAGAGGTCCCAAGGAACACAGTCGTGCAACTTCCTAGGGAATCTGCATCAGGAGAAAGAAGCGGCTAGGACACATGGTGGCTTCGCTCAGCCTGGCTGAGACATCACTGTGCAGAGGAAGAGATCTGTCAGGGGTCCGGAGGAGCAGAGTCCTGGAGCCTCTGGGAGGGCGGCATGTGGCAGCTGCAGGCTCTGGCCCAGAACTGTGAACACACCTGCCGTCACTCTCCAAAGATTTACTGAACACTTACTGTGTGCCTGGCCCTGTGCTTTGTCAGGCTCTGGGGAGACAAGTCATTACTCTGCAATGTGGGAAGCAGGGCTGCCCTGGAAGTGTGTACTCAGTGCTGTGGGGGTACAGAGGGAGGGCTGGAGGACTTAGCTGGTGGGAAAGGAGGGTTCTGGAAGGCTTCTCAGAGGTGGTGGCATTGGGCCAGAACTTACAGTAGGGAAGAGCATGTGGCAAGGCATAGAGGAGATGGGAGCCTGCCTGGTGAGGGGTCCAGTGGTGACAGAGCTCATTTTGGGTCCAGAGATGGTGTCAGGTGAGGGCTGAGAGGGAGGGCAAGTGCCACTTGAGATGGGCTTAACATGATGATGATCTGTGGCCAGTGGGAGATGATAGAAGTCTTTGAGGTTGGGAATATCAGAATTAGGTCTCTTTTAGAAAGAGAGGGCAAGGAGAAAATCCATATATTCTTAGCTACCAAAAAAGAGAAGGAAGAAAGAAAAGAAAGAAGAAGAGAAGCAAGACAGAAAAGAAGGAAGGAGAGAAGGAAGAATGGGAAAGGAAGGAAGAAGGAAAGAAGGAAGGAGAGAAGGAAGAATGGGAAAGGAAGGAAGAAGGAAAGAAGGAAGGGAAAACAAAGGAAGGAAGGAGAAAAAGGGAAGGAAAGAAGGAAAGAAAAAAGGAAGGAGAGAGTGGAGGAAGGAAGGAAAAAGGAAGGAAGGAGTCCTAGCCACTTCTTTCTCCTGATGCAGATTCCCTAGGAAGTTGCACGAAGAAGGAAGGAAGGAAAAAAGGAAGGAAGGAAAGAATGAGAGAAAGAAGGAAGGAAAACGAATCTCATTCATTTTGAAGGGCATCTGCATTACACAGCATGGGGAAGGAAGCATAATTCACTCTCAAGAAACCAACCACATCAGCCAGGGCACATCTTCTGACAATATCCTGAGGGGGGTGAATGTTTGTCTTCAGTAGGGGAGTGCCACACATTTAATATCAATGCCGGGTCCTGATGGGCACTGCCACATACCCCTGGGACAAACGGAAAAATCCACACTGCAGAAACAAGCAGTTGGCAAAAGCTGTCCTCATGCTACTTGGCAATTCGATCACCCTCCCTTCACTTCTACCCCTATCTCCGGGTGTTGCACAGTTTGCCCGTACAGTGTGTCATGTAAATAGCATCTAGCACTTAAAGGTCAAATTTGATGAGTCTAATCAATCTCAGCAGTGTTTTAGTTCATCACGTATACCCATATTTAAGGACTTTTAAAGTAATTTGGATTTTTGATGCAAAAGATGATATGTCCCCCTTGGGGCATGCGTATGTTCTTAGGAACACCAGTGTGTGGTATTTCCTGTGTCCTCTCACGCATGCTCAGCATGTCAGTGTTGTACTCATTCCCTGGCACGGAAAAATTGTTGCACATCTTTAATAGAAGCCAAAGTCCATGATTTGATGGTTTCAAGAGCCTAAAAGCTATATTTGGAGAGAGGAAGCCTACTCTGAACTGTGAGAGTTAGAGTATCACCATCAAGGCCCAAGGCTTCAGTGTTATCCTGGACAATCCTCAGGGATTGGGTTTGGTGTCAGGGGAGTACTGGATGCCATCATATTGACACTCAATTGATTGGGTGACCCAAGATGGTCAGTTTCCTAAGGACCAGACCATAGTGACTGCTCATGCATCGGCTAAAATACCAAACGTTCTGCACCAAAAGACTCAGCTTGACATTGCCTTGCATTCAACTCATGTATTACCAAATCTTTGCTTGAAGTATTATAGTAATCAAACCCTCTGCTCTAACAACCTTCGAATGTCAAGTTCCCTTGCAAGCTGAAATTGTTCCAAACCTCAACACTCCTGTTTTACAACAAACATGTAAATACAACCTTTTTTGGAGTGCAGAAACATTTGTGGAGTCTGGTGTGCCGCCAACCCCATCAGGATTTCCCCAGGGGAAAGTGGCTAACTCTGGATCACAAACAGACTTGGAAGTCCAGCAACAAATCAAAAAGGTGCCTTGCCTGACCCCCATTACCACCTGGGGTGGTTTTTCTAGACACTGGAATAGGCCAGACTTAATTTTCTCAGGCTCATCTGGGAGAAGGATCAAATCCTGCCATCTGGATGTGCATTATTCATGCTGGTGTTTGGTGAGGAAGCTCCTAGGAATGCATAGATCTCTCCTTCTGCCATTGTATGTCGTGCGTAGTGGATGCCAGTAGACAACTTTAGCCACTTCCGTACGTCCTTCTTTATGGAACACCCTCATTTCCCCACATGGAGGCTTTACTCTGCCCAGTGTCCAATGGGAGAACCATCCCTTCCCTTTAGTGAGAGGACAGTTGGCTAAATGCTATTCTCAGTGCTCCTGGAGGCTCCTAGTAATGAGGGCACTGAACACCAATTCTTTACATTCCTTGAATTTTCATAGATTCGTATTTTTTTCATGTTTGTGCAAAGTGGGGTGAGGAACTCACACCAACCACAGCTTGGGGCATCCAGAGAGTGGCTAGTAGATGATAGAAGGGAGTCCAATTAAGGAAACCCAAGGTATGTGCCAGCTGGTTTAGCATTCGATATGGAAATGCACTTTATATTTATTTGCACACGTCAAGAATACTTCTGGAAACCAGGATTTAGAAAAATAAAAGATATTTCATTCCTGGGGACAAAGTGACCTGCAAATGATTGGCTTCTGTACAATGCTGTAATCTCTTAATGTCAGACTCTTAGGAAAATGGGTGGGACATCTGTGTGTTTGTGTTGGAGTGAATGTGCCCATAACCCTGTGCTCCTGTGTGCCTGTGTGCCCATGATTATATGCATATGGGTGAATGTTTCTTTGCCTGTGATTATATGCATATGGGTGAATGTTTGTGTGCCCATGGTTATATGCATACGGGTGAATGTTTGTGTGCCCATGATTATATGCATACAGGTGAATGTTTGTGTGTCCATGATTATATTCATGTGGGTGAATGTTCATGAACAGAAACAGCTACACTCGGAGTAGAAAACAAATGAAGCAAAAGTTTAGCATCCTCTCATGTTTGTCAACATCGTAGTTTTACGTTTACTTTCTTCTAATCTATTAAACATAAATATGGCTCCATTTGTTTAGTATTACCAGAAACCCTCCCAATACAGCAATATTACCTTCTGTGTAATCCACTTGCCAACAGCTGTTTTCTGTTGAAATGGGACTCAAGAATTTTGAATCCAAGGCCAACGCTGCCTGCTCTGTTTACAATGGTTTGTGTTTCGTGAATACATATCAAATGTTGTAATATATTTTTATGATAGAATTGATGGTTAACACAGGGAAAAAGTATATATTGTAATTCTGTCCAATAAAGCCTCCTGTTATAAAATCTCATGCACCTTTTGATGACCTGATGTAAACACATTTTTAGGTACAGGTTAATTGCCAGAAATGTTAGTTTCATGTAATTTCATGGTGACACCAAAGTTTCTATTTCTTATCTTTCCTGTCTTCCAATATTGTACTCCTTTTCTCTTCCATGTCCAGTGCCCTAGGTGCTCCTGCCCACCTCTGCAGCCTTCTGAGTAGTAGGTATTTATCTTTCGGGGGCCATCTCTTAACTTGCCCAAAACCACAGCAGCCCTCCCCTTCCCAAACACCCCTGACCAGGAGGATGTGTATTCCCCACCCTCTCAAATACCTTGCAATTTTTGCCACTTTGGCCCAGTTCCTCAGGCTTTGCTAGATGACTAATTAACTTCTTGGATCTCAGAAACAGAGTAGGAGAGGCCTGGGAGAAGGAGGACCAGACTTCTTGGTTGCCTGCTGTGTGCTTGGCACTTTGCTAGGGGTCTTGGCTATAGTTTCTCATTGAAGAGCTCTAGAGGTGGGGTTTCTCAATTAGTAGACGCAGGGACTGAGTTCAGAGAAGTTAAATGACTTACCCAGGATCACACAGTAAGGGGGCATAGAGATTTGATCCCAGGTGTGACTGATACTAAATTCACATTTTTACCAAATCCATGAAGACGCTTCCTGAACTTAGAGATGATTCAGCAAAGGCCTGTCTTTTACAGTTGGGGAGACTGATGCATAGAGAAGGAACTGACTTCCTGATATCAGATAGTAGAACTTGCATGTCCTAGGATCTTAGGCAAGTTACTATATTCTTTCAAAACTCTCTACTATTTTTCTGGTTCAAATATCAGATCTGCCTCTTTCTATCCTAGCACATTCCCCTTTCTGTGGCACCATTTCCTCCCCTCCAAATAGGGAGAAGGACCCTCTGTTCCTCAAGGTCTTGTGGGGATTAAATCAGCATGGCACATAAAGCACATAGCAGGTGCTTCACATCTGGACACACCAGATGCCCAATCCACATCACAGTGGCTCTCACGGGACTGGGGTCCCCCAGGCCTCAGCTACTGTTTCCTTAGGACAGAACTTCCTGCTCAGCCCAAGAATTAACATAAAATTAATATCCCAACATGCACAGCGACTAAGAGCCAGAGCACACGTTATCAAATTACCAGCATTGCCGTTAACTGGCTGTACCACCTAGAAAGAGTGACTTATCCTCTCTATGCCTCAGTTTCCTTGTGGATAACACTGGCTGGCATCACTACTGAGTCATGCTTCAGGCACTCAGAACAGCAGTTGACACAGGGTCAGCTGCACAGTGAACATTGCCAGTCAGCCTTAGTGCTGTCTTTTTAGATAGCACTCTGTCTCCATAGAGGGGGTATAAAGGCAGACTTGGGAGAGATTGTGGATATGGGGACTTGGCTGGGGCTCCTTAACCTTGTTCATACCCGTAGTGCTCACGACATTGCAGCTTGATCCATTTCTGAGCGAATTTTCACAGCAGTCTCAAGCCTGACACTGGGGCCAGGTATTTGAGCAAGAAGATCCAGATATGATGCAGCCGGGTATCCCGTGGTGCTCGATGGCCCAGCACCCACATCGGACTAACGCAGCTGATTCTAACTTCGCTAGGCCCATAGAGCATGGACATTGCGTATGGGGCTTTACTCCTGGGAAGTGAAGGAGTGGCAGGGGCCCCACAACATTCTTTTAGGGTGGGCTCCAGGCCACTGTTCTGAGCAGACGGACCTCTTCTTGCCCTCCAATGCTGAATTGGGCTGTCTTCAGGGGAGTTGTGAGTTTCCTTGAAGGTCAGCCAAGTCCCAGAAGAAAAAGGAATCAGGAAAGCTGCTGTATCTGGGAATGGGAATGGGATGTTTCAGTCTGTGGGGGCCACTCTCCCCAGCATGGGAGCATCTCTAGTATCAGCTCCAGGGGAAGACCCTTATGCTGACTAAGGCTGTGAGTAGCTACCTACCCTGAACACCTACCCAGTCCCAGATGCTGCACTAAATACTCCAAAAGCACCATCTCATTTAATATCTCAATACTCCTATGAGGTAAGTGTTTTCTTATCCCATTTTACCATTGAGGAGCCTCCAGGGATGGAGCAACTTGTGCAAGGTCACACAACTGCTCCCAGAAAGGCCAGCTCCATCTCTCTAGCTCCTACTGCCTCTCCCTTCTGCAGGGGCCCTGCAGGGAAGGTCGGGGCCATCCAGGGAACCACTGTCCCAGCATCAATATCCACACCGCGACTTACTACTCCCTCTTTGCTGACTTTCAACAAGAGTTTAAGATGGATATTTACAGAGTCACATTCCATCTTGGCTTTTCTAACTTATGTCATTTGGCCTGATACAAGGCTCTTCGCTCTCATAGCTGTAATTTTCTCAACTTTAAAAATAAATCTAGGTGTAAGATTAGACATAGAAACCAATAGAATAGAGTCCAGAAATGGACTGACCCACAGATGATCAATTGACTTCAACAAAGATGCTAGGATAAGTCGGTGAGGGAAAGGATAGTTTTTTTTCATATGGTGTTGGAATAGCCACATACAAAAATAAATAGACCTCCACCCATCCCTCACCCTATGTGCTGAGCTTAACTTGAAATGTCTCAAGACCCAAATGTAAAGATGGAAAATATAAAACTTCCATAAGAAAACATAGGAGAAAATCTTTGCAACTTTAGGGCATGCAATGGTGTCTTTGACAGAATGTGAAAAGCATTAACTGTAAAATTAAAAATTGATGAATTGGAATTTCATCAAAATAAAAACTTCTGCTCTTGAAATATCATTTAAAAAATGAAAAGACAAGCTACAGAATGGAGACAATATTTGCAATACATAGTCTGGCAAAAGAATGGTATCCAGAATACGTAAGACAAATTATCTGTTTAAAATGAGCAAAAGATTTAGGCCACACTTCCAAAAAAAGATATGCCAGTGGCCAAACAAGGATATGAAAAGGTCTCAACATGATTAGCCATCAGGAAAGTGCAAATTCAAACCACAATGAGATACCACTACATACCCATTGAAATGGCTAAAATTAAAGATTGACAATACTAAGTGTTGAAAATAATGTGGAACAACTGAAACTCCCACACATTGTTGGTAATACGAAATGATACAATCACTTTGTATCTTGTGAAAGAATGTTCACAGTAGCTTTATTTGTAATAAACAAGTGTGTACTTTAATTGTACTGGTGGTTATGCAAGTATATACATTTATTAGAGCTCATAGGGTTGCAACACTTTAAATGGGTGCATTTTATTGTCTTTAAATTATGGCAGAATAGAGTTGATTTAACAACAAGGAAAGTTGTTTCTCTTAAAGGTAAACATTAACTTACTATATGACCCAATAACTCTATTCCTAAGTTCTGTTCCAGGAGAAATGCAAATGTGTCTGCAGAAAGAATGTTCACAGTAGCTTTATTTGTAATAAACAAAAACTGAAAGCAACCCAAATGTCCATCAAACAATTGTGGTATATTCTGTTTTATTCTATTTATATGAAATGTTAAAAAAAGAAAGACTAATCTACAATAAGAAAAAATAGATCAATGGTTATTTATGTTTGGGATGGTAGAGATTGTAAAGATGCACAAAACTGATATTTTGGGGGTGATGGAAATATCGTGTACCTTTCTTTTCTTTTTTTTTTTTTTTAAGACAGATTTTCGCTCTCGTTGCCCAGGCTGGAGTGCAATGGTGCAGTCTTGTCTCACCACAGCCTCCGCCTCCTGGGTTCAAGCGATTCTCCTGCCTCAGCCTCCCGAGTAGCTGGGATTACAGACATGCACCACCACGCTCAGATAATTTTTGTATTTTTAGTAGAGACGGGGTTTCTCCATGTTGGCCAGGCTGCTCTTGAACTCCTGACCTCAGGTGATCTGCCTGCCTTGGCCTCCCAAAGTGCTGGGATTATAGGCGTGAGCTACTGCGCCCAGCCAAGGGAATATTGTGTACTTTAACTGTACTGGTGATTATGCAAGTATTTTGTTAGAGCTCATAGGGTTGCAACACTTTAAATTGGTGCATTTTACTGTGTATAAATTATGGCAAAAAAAAAGTTGATTTAATAACAAGGAAAGCTGTTTCTCTCTAAGATCTCTTCTAGCTCCTGGAAACCTTGACAAATATGCAGAATTACCTTCTCCTTGTTATGAAAATTCTTCGCTTTTTCACACTGCCTCAAATTCTCCCAATAAAATGAAATTCATCTATGCTAACTCATCTTCCTTTAGAGCAGGGGTCTTTAACCTTTTATGTGGACCTGCTGCCAGCCTGTGAAAACTATGGACTCCTCCAAATAACACATTTCAAAGGAGGTAAAATAGGTAAGATTTCAAAGGAAGCCAATTATATTAAAATATAGTTACCAAAATATTTTTAAACCTTTGCATTTGCAATATAGTAATATATGTACTTTGTTAGCACATTAAATGACAAAATCTAGTGGCAGCCTAAAAATTACCATAATTCCAAAATATGAGCTGAAACAATATTTCAAATGCCTGCAACAATTGTAAAGTGATATGAAGATGCACCTGCTTTCTGTTGGTGACAAAGTCACAGGCCACCTGACATCCCCATAGTCTATTCCTCACTTGCAATTGAAAGTAATACTAATTTTTTTTTTTTTTTTTTTTTTTTTTTTTGAGATGGAGTTTTGCTCTTATTGCCCAGGCTGGAGGAATGGCGTGATCTCGGCTCACTGCAACCTCTGCCTCCTGGGTTCAAGCAATTCTCCGACCTCAGCCCCCCAAGTATCTGGGCTTACAGACACCCACCACCATGCTCGGCTAATTTTGTATTTTTAGTAGAGACAGAGTTTCTCCATGTTGGTCAGGCTGGTCTCAAACTCCTGACCTCAGGTGATCTGCCTGCCTAGGCCTCCCAAAGTGCTAGGATTACAGCCATGAGCCACTGCGCCCTGCCAATACTAAATTTTAATTAGACGTTAGTGAGAATGAAGACCTGATTTTCCATCCAGCTTCATAGATTGAATTCTGTCTATGGAACCCAGTTCGAGAACCCTGGTTTAACAAGTGATTTATACCTAGTGTGAAATTTTTAATCAAGTTTATTTCAGTTAACTCTGAGACTAGCNTTGAGATGGAGTTTTGCTCTTATTGCCCAGGCTGGAGGAATGGCGTGATCTCGGCTCACTGCAACCTCTGCCTCCTGGGTTCAAGCAATTCTCCGACCTCAGCCCCCCAAGTATCTGGGCTTACAGACACCCACCACCATGCTCGGCTAATTTTGTATTTTAGTAGAGACAGAGTTTCTCCATGTTGGTCAGGCTGGTCTCAAACTCCTGACCTCAGGTGATCTGCCTGCCTAGGCCTCCCAAAGTGCTAGGATTACAGCCATGAGCCACTGCGCCCTGCCAATACTAAATTTTAATTAGACGTTAGTGAGAATGAAGACCTGATTTTCCATCCAGCTTCATAGATTGAATTCTGTCTATGGAACCCAGTTCGAGAACCCTGGTTTAACAAGTGATTTATACCTAGTGTGAAATTTTTAATCAAGTTTATTTCAGTTAACTCTGAGACTAGCCCCTCACCCACATGAAGGTGAAAAGGAGGCTTGGAGCACCAGGTAGGGAGGACAGGGAGGACAGGAAGGGCTCTGAGGATGGGCAGAGCTGGAGAATGGACGCAAAATCAAGATGGGAAGGAGCCGTCTCAGGTTTCATGGGTGTGGTGGTGGGGGGCCTGGTTTAGCTTCTCTCCTGTTCCAGACAGCTCTATAGAGACAGAGTTCAGGGGGGGTTTTCTATGGGTTCCCCAGTCTGGAGTGCCCAGCTCCTGTGGGCCCTAACTGAGGCACTAGAGGCAGGATGGACGAGCAGAGCCAGGAGGGGCACTCCTTTGTGCCCAGGCTTCTAGGTCTTCTGGGTTGGGAAGGATACAGAGCAAAACCCCTTCCCCAACTCACACAGCTCCAGTCAGCTGCTGGCTGTTGGCAGGGCAAGGCCCACCCCCAGAGCCCACCCCCCACAAGCTGTCCTCTGAGATCTCACTGCCACAAGGGTGACCTTCGACCCAGGGTTCTGGGCTTTGCTTCGGGGTGCTTTGCTCTCTGCCCAGAAAAAATCCCCCAGGAAAGGAAAGACAAAGGGGTGGTTACCTGCTGAACTCCCCACAGGTTTACCCTGAACCCAGGCCCAGAGAGGGGAAGGGACCTGGCCGAGGTCACCAGGAGGTTGGGGACATGCTGGTGCCCTTCCAGCCCTGGGCTTCTGCCCTCTCCTCCCCTCAGACCAGCTCCCATGGGAATGTGAAGAAAGGAGGACCACAGGCACCAGTGAGGCCACCCTGGGGACACACAGGTGGTTAGAGGCAGCCCAGATCTCAGACATCATCCAGGGCACTTTTATAAACAGGAAAAATGTGGCCGGGCAAAGAGTAGAGGCTCCTGCTAACACCACCAGCTGGTAGGTGGTGAAACCGCATGTTAGCCCTTGGGTGCATGGTTCCCCAACTTGACCATGTATTAGAACTTGGATTGCTCACTCAAAACATGTCTGCTGGCACCAGGCCTGACCCTACAGAATCAGCAGTTCTGTAGAGGGGCCTAGGATCTGCACTGTCAACGAGCAGCCCAGATAGCTCCAGTATGCAGCCAGGTTCGGGGCTCATGGCACTGAGCCATTCCCAAGTGTAGCCTAGGAAGAGGTCCTGAGCTGTGGGCAGAGGGAGGGAGGAGCTCAGAGAGAGCATCTGGTCCAAGACACTCGATTCACTTCTTTCTTTTTGTTGGTTGGTTGCATCTAAAACTAAGGATGGGTGGCTGGGGTGGGGGCCAGAATTTAGTCTTAGCTGAGCTAGGGGCCAAATGGAGTGTGCTCTGAGGCTTGGGACGGGAGCATGTGGGTGGGACTTCCCATCCCTGACCCCCACACTTACCCTGCTCTTCAGTGGCTATGAGGGATGGCAACCAGGTCACAGGGCTGGACTTTGTGGCCCCAAGCCCCAAGGAGCAAAGCTGGGCAGGGCTTTGGCCTGGATCAATAGCCTTAGGACTCAGCCCACACATAAGTGGGGTGAGTACAGCGCAGGACAGCGTTTGTGTTCTCCAAAATCTATCTTCATTCTGACTCAGTCACCAGGGGATTCTGCACCTGGGTCTTAGCAGAAATGCACCTCTGAGTTTCAGTTTAGCTTCCTGCTCATCACGTCACCACAGCGGTCCATGGAATCTGATGCGTCCCGCAGCTTAGCCCTTCCACCTTGCCCAGCATGCCCTCCTCACCGACAGCCCCCACTCCCAGCCCCTGCCTCTCAGCCTCTAGGGCTGCAATCTGCTTCTGTCTCCTCCTTGGATCACACACATTTGGACCTAGCTTCCTGTTTTGCTCTGGACTCTGCTTTCTCTTGCGGTGTTGGTGTCACAGAGGTCTCAGGTGAGAAACTCCTTTCTGTCATGTGGCTGTCTGTGGAGAAGTGGGGCACCCTGTGGGGAATGGGATACAAGGGGTGTCCATGCACTCCAAGATGTGGCCCCTTGGGTTATAGATCAGTTTTTATCCAAAGACCCTTGTGATGAGTCCAGGCTTGAGTTTAGTACCTATTCTAAGACATGAGTTTGCATTTCTTCTTTCATTGGAAGATGACATTTCAAAAACTTTCCTTGGCCTCCAAAAAACTTAGCACTAGATGATAGAAATCAGCTCATGGGCCCTTTGCTTTTAGGTGATATCTATTGTGTTTCATCCTTGAATATCAATTTGTCGTGCATCCAAACTCGCTAGGTCAAACCTTTTCAATCAATGCAGGGTATACGTCTTAAATTAACTCCATAAAACTTGAGTAGCTAGCATAGAAATTTAAGGAGGTATGTGAGCAGGACGTTATGTCCCCCAGTTCACCTGGCCTTCTTGCACTCAGTGCTTTCAGCAGCTGGAGGGCGTTTTGTGTCATGTCTAAGTTAATGACAATGAAAGGTTGGGAGTGAAATCAGTTATCGGATAACAAATAAGTGCTCTGATGTCTGATGGGTAGAAGAGAGGGGCACTCACTTCCTCAACACATGACCTTGCAGTGAGCTCTCCCCAGGAAAGAGGAAGAGCCCTGGGAAGGTGGGATGGGGAAGGACACTGCGGGAACCATGGAGGAAGCTTGGAGCTCCCTGCTGGAGCATGCAGCCTGCAGGGCTGCAGACAGAAAACCTGGTACCACCCTGGTTTGGAGGTTTGCTGGCTGTGCGAACCTCAACAATTTACTTCTCCTCTCTGAATGTCAGTTTTCTCAACTGTATGAAGGAAACAGTAATAGCTACTTTGGTTGTTTGTGAGGGTCAAATGCAACACACATACAGAAGCCCTAAAAAATGCAAATACTTTTATCCTCAGTTCTGTGCAGAGGCCACTGTGTTTACTTATGTATTGATTCTCTCCATCCTCTCTCCCACCCCTATCCTCCTGCCCACATGCCCTCACCTCCCAGAAGTAGGGGAGTACAGTTATTTGGTTAAAGCAGTTACACTTTTGGGGGTTTGCTTCAGGCAAGAAGACAGTGAGCCCCGGGGATCGTAATTAATGGAGGCAGACTGATTAGAAATGAGCCACTGGATTGGGGTGTTTGCTGATTCATCTTGGAAACACTAGGTCCTGAATCCCAATCGGCTTCTACCACATTGGTCATTGTTCTACGTCTGCACTGTCCTGTGCAGAAGCACCTGTATTTACTTACAAACTTACATATTGATTCTGTTTCTTCTCCTACCCCCATCTTCCTCCTCATATCCTAAGTGCTCAGCACGGTGCTAGGTACACAGCAGGCACTAAATAAATGTTTCTTTAATTAAATTCCCATTAATAGCTACACTGTGTGAATGGTGCTTTCATGATAGATTTTTCTGTCACCCCTTGAGTTTCTGCAGACATTAGGATTCACAGAGAATGCTGTGTTCCAAGTCAAAATATTCATTATGACACATGCTGTTTGCAATTTCCACAATCCAAGTCATTACCCACAATGTGCTCGGGGAGGAAAACAAACCTCTCTTGGAAATGCTGCCGTGTAGTGGTTGGGGTCAGAGCTCTGCCTCCAAATTCCGTGACCTTTCCAGGAGCACTTCTCTGTTGACCATGACCAGGAGGCATTCCAGACTTGGGAGCACCAGCCAGAGGACCCCCAGCCAGATGAGATCCAGTCACACATCTCAGGCAAGGTCAGACAGCCCAGGGCCCCCAGGAATGCAGCCTCCCAGATGTGTGCTAAGGACAGCATGCTTATTTGGAACGCTGGGTTACCCTGTAATGCATTGCAGAAACATGGAGATCCCCCTGTTTGACATTTTCCCCTCTTAATCCCATTTTTTAGAAATAGCTGTGCAGTGCAGAAGTTTCCTCCTGGTCTCATTAGGTGTCTCCTCATAATTACAGGTTTTAAAGCAAGCTCAAGGCAGAGCCTTTCAGAGAAATCAAACCTAACGAGAAAGAGAAGAGAAGAAGAAAATGCGTAGGAGCTGGATAATTGCACGCCTGTGTCTCTAGCGGTGGGCTCAGGCACACAGAGCAGCAGATGGGATCTAACTTGAAGGAAAAATCGAAATGAAATGTAACTCAGACAAATGATCATCAAAGCAAGCCATGAGAATTTCTGGACAAGCCTCTAGCTAGTTATTTGCTTGGTGACTTTACCTAGGTAATTGGTTCCACTGTTTCTCCCCAACCCCAGATGTCACTCAGCTGCACCTCCTCTCTTTCCTCTTGGTGGGGGAAGATTTCTAGAAACTGCTTCTGGGGCTACAGGTCATAGGACATCAGCCAAGAGACAGTTTTCCTCCACTTTGCCTCCCTGCATCTCCCACCAGCTGCTGCACTTTGATCCAACCATCTGCAAACCTACCCAGGGCACATGGGGCTCCTAACCCTGAACTATCACATAGCAGGTGCTAGTTTTGTTTTGTTTTTAACATGGGCTTATGCTTAGAAGCAACTTCAGCATAGGTGAGTAGAAAGCCATGGGCTTTGGAAGCAGAATGACCTAGAATGGAGTCCATTGCTTGCCATCTTTTTCACCTCAACCTTCATTAGCAAACTGTTGACAACAGTAGCTGAACCCTTAGATTAAGTGAGCTATTCTGGAAGGTGCTGGCCCACAACAGGCAGCATTCATGCCACTTAGCCTCTAGTTTCTCTGGGGTAGGCGCCATGTTCAGAGTTTTTAGAACTTCTAGCCCTTCCAGGGCAGCATGAGGCAGTGTGGTCAGTAAGAGGAACCCCATGGGTTTGAGACTCTGGTTGCCAACTCTGTGATCTTGGTCATGGCCCAATGTCTCTGAACCTATGTCTTCCTGGGGCCATCAGGGATATAGAGACATCATCCCAGGCCCGCCTGCCCAGTTCAGCGGATTAGGCTGCCATGAATTCTGGGTAGTAAAGCATGAAAACAGGTTCTATCAACTGTTAAAGGTGAGTCCAAATTAGTGCCTTAGGACAGCTCTGGAAACCCACAAATGAAAAGAGTTCTCAAGAACTTTTCCTGGGGACTCCCTACAGGCTGGCCGCATGACTTTCACACAATTGGTGCCATGGTGAGGGTGATGGCTTCGGAGCTGGAAGAACCATGCTGGCACTAGCCCACTGTGCAACTTCGGCCATGTCCCAAACCTCAGTTTCCTCACCTGATCATGGAAATTATATCCTGATAAGGAACGGTAAATGTTCTTTATGAACTGCAAAACCCATGTCTACGTGTTACTTGTTCTTAAAACTCTTCAATCTAGCCCCAGGGACGTTCTGCTCTCAACATTACTCACTTGTTGGTACTTAGTTTAAAACTTCTGTAGAAGGGAAGATACACACCTTCACTGAAAACCCACTTATGTTCAAGCATCATTTGAAGCAATTAGCTTACTTAACAAGGCAATGTTTAATGAAGATTGTGGCTGGCAGAATAATGGCTCCCTCAAGATGTCCATGCCCCACTCACCAGAATCTGTGAACATGTTACCTTATGTGGCAATGGGGACTTTGCAGCTATGATTAAGTGAAGGAGCTTAAGTCAGGATATTACCCTGCATTATCAAGGTGGATAATGTAATCACAGGGTCCTTAAAGGATGGTAGAGGGAGGCAGAAGAGTCAGAGGGGGAGCTAAGATGATGAATGCACAGCTTAGAATCAGAGAGAGATTTGCAGATGCTATGCTGCTGGCTTTGAGATGCAAGGAGCCAGAAGCCAAAGAATGTAGATGGCCTCTGGAAGCCGGAAGAGCCTCTTCTGCAGCCTCCAGAAAAAATGCAGCCCTGCAACACCTTGGTTTTTGCCCAGTGAGACTCATTCTGAACTTCTGAACAACAGAACTGTATGATGATAAATTTGTGCTATGTTAAGGCCCCAAACTTGTGGTGATGTGTTACAGCAGCAAAAAGAAATTAATTCATAAATAAATGAAAGCTTCTGCAACTTGTGTACAGAAATCCAATATCCCAGGTACAAAATGGGAGAAAATTGGTTCAGCAGCTGCGCTTCGGAACAGAGCGTGATGACTACATGTCAAGATGTGGTGATGATCACAATGGCAGGTTTAGTGTTGATATTTTCATGAGGAGCGACTGGAACAGAAGTAGAAGTGGCCCACATTTACCAAAGCCATTGGGTCACAAGAATAGTGGGTTCAGTTCAGGACAAAACAATTCTAGCAGGGCATTACATACTGGCACAACCTAAGAGCCATGAGAGAGCAGTAACACTCGTCTCTTGCTAGCAGAGAACAAATTGGTACTGCCTCATTGGATGGCAATTTGGCAACGTGTATTAAAATTTTCAACACACATATTCTTCAACTTAGCAATTGCATTGCTCTGAATTCATCACACAGATAACATGTACAAAGAAGTACATACAATGCAGGAGATTTATAAGTGCCTGGTTTGTAGAAGCAAAAGATTGGAAACTACCTAATACCCATCAAAATGGGACCTAGTTTAATAAACAATGGGACACTATGAAGCTTTACAAATAAGCCGGTGGGACTTTCTACACTGATGTGCAAGAATCTCCAAATTTCATTATTAGTGTTTTTAAAAAGCAAGCTGCAGAAGAGTGTGTGTGTTATATTTGTCTAAAACACATTTGTAGACATTGTAAATGCATAGAGTTCCTTTGAAAACATACACAAGAAAGTAGGAACACAGTTGGCTCAGGAAGGAGAATGAGGGATTGGGGGATGTGGCAGATGAGATGTCATTGGCCCTTCCCCTTACCATCTTCTGCATTTTCTCCTTCCATGAACTTACATTACATATTAAAAAAAGAAAGATATAAAGGAAACAAAGGTCTCTGAATCCAGCTCATGTGTGGGCTGTTAAAGGAACCGGAATGCTTACACAAGGCAAAGGACAGGACCAATGGAGAAGATTTGTACTTGAAATAGACAAGACTTTTCTGACCATCAGAGCTGCCTAAAGAAGAGCCAGGCTGTCCCAGAGAGGAGTGCATGTCCTGTGGCTGCTGGGGCTATTGAGGTAGACACCAGATGAACCTTTCCCATGGGGTCACAGCAGAGTCTCAGGTTCTGGAGGATTTTGTAAAGTGCAGAAAGTCCTCTCCGGGCAGCAGCTGGAATCATGTGGGGAACTTGTCAATCCCACTGACACCAGGGTTACCCCAGACCATCTGAACCAGAATAAGGAATATGAGCTCTACTCTGGTCCCATCTAATCTTGCTCCAAATGGAGCTCAGAACCTTCCAATGGTTTCCCATTGTACTTAGGACAAAGATGATATCCTTACCAAGGTCTCAAGTCCTCTTGTTGTTCACTCTCTCCCAGCCTCTTTAACCAATTCTTGTCCCTCTCACTCACTCACAAGGATGTGTTCTGCTATAGTCTGAATGTTCATGTCACCCCAAAATTCCTAAGTTGAAATCCTCACCTCCAAGGGGATGGTATTAGGAGGCAGGGCCTTCGGGAGGTGCTTAGATCCTGAGGGTGGAATCTTCATGAATGAGATTAGTGCCCTGAAAAAGGAGAATCCAGAGAGCTCCCTTGCCCCCTTCTGCCATGTGAAGACACACCAAAATGGTCATTTATAAATTGGGCATTAGGACCTCACCAGACACCAAGTCTGCCAGTTCCTTGATCTTGGACTTCCCTTGATCTTAGACTCCAGGACTGTCAGAAATATATTTCTGTTGTTTTTAAGCCATCCAGTTTTAGATATTTCATTATAGCAACCCAAATAGATTAAGTCACAGTCCAACTGCTTAGTGCCATGGACTTATCCGAAGTACCACTAACACATTCACTGTGCCTATTGACTATTCTTGGTTATTATTTTTTTTACTTTGATTAAAAACACAAGTGCGCTTGTTACTTACTTCAGGTGTTGTCTAGGACCAGGGGCGGCCAATTATCCCATTACAGAAACAGTGTACTTGGAATAATGACTGTGCTTCAGAATAATCCAATTCCATTCACCTGAGTAAAGTAAAAGACTATATTCCTGTTAAGATCAGGCATACTAAATGGCTGAATTCTTATTCGGGGAGAGGCTAGCTTGGGTGGCTAGTGGATGGAAATTCTACCCACTGAGATCAAGAATGGGGTGGGTGGAAATGAGGGGTCCATTTGGAGATATGTGGAGTCTGAGGTGGGTGAGTCCAGGGGACAGTTGATTGATGGTTGTAAAGGAGGGAGAGTTGTAGGGTGGAGAGGAAGATTTGGGAATCATCTAGATTTAGGAGGTGGTTGGAGCCATCCAAGTGAAGAAATTGCCCAGCAACTGTGTGTTCAGTGAGAGAGACTCAGAGAACCTCTCATGGGGTAGGTGGAAAGAGAACAGGTGGAGACTGAGAAGATGCAGAGAGACACGCAGCGAGAACTAGAAGGAGCAGGGCCACAGGAACCCATGTTGGAGGAGCTCCAAGCCTGAAAATGGGGCAGAAAGCATCAGTAAGGTAAGGCCACCCCGATGATGTTGGACAGTGGAATGAAGACAGCGGGGACTATGGGACTGTGTCAAGTGTGGTCTGGGCAGCAGAGTGGCAGTGAAAGTCAGCACAGAAGACAGAGACGTGAGTGGGAGATGAAGGACTCATCTCCCATTGGATGGATAAAAACTGGCTGCTCCTCTCCGCACACTAAACAAAGTGAAAAAGAAAAAGAAAGACAAATGTTTCCATTTTTCCAGCCCCTCACTGGCCTGGAGGCCTCTTCTTCCAACCTCATAGATTCTATGTCTGTGTCTGTGTGCCTGTGTGTGTGTTGTGTTTAAGTCGCTTTGCTTTCAGATTCTTGCCTTAAAACTATTTAAAACAGGGGAAAAAAGTAATGCATCCTGTATCAGTCAGGGTTTTCCAGAGAAATAGAACCAATATATATTAAGAAATGTATTTTAAGGAATTGGCTCATGTGATTGTGGGGGCGGCAAGTGTGAAACTTAGGCTGGAAACCCAGGCAGGAGTTAATGCAGTTGTCTTGAAATAGAATTTCTTCTTCTCTGGGAAACCTCAGTTTTTGCTGTTAAGGCCTTCAATGGATTGGAGGAGGCTTTGCCCCATTATTGAGGATAACAGTCTTTCTGATTTAAAGTCAACTGAGAGTAGATGCTAACCACATCTACAAAACACCTTCACAGTGACACCTAGATTCTTGTTTGATTAAACAACTGGCTACTATCGCCTAGCCAAGTTAATGCATAAAACTAAACATCATACATTCCAAATCGTGCAAACTGCTAATTTCCTGCCTAAGCTTTATCACTGACAGTCTCATTTCTGTTTAACAAGATACTGGAAAATGGAACAAGAACCTGGGGTAGGGTTCCTCCTCTGGCCCCTCAATAAGTCATGGGAGAGCAGAGGTGGCTGCAGTAACCGTGCTTTCTAAGTCAACGTTCAGCTCTTTCAGAGAATTCACCTCCCATGGCCTATAAGGCACAAGGAAACCTCTTATTTACCCAACAGTTAGAGTCTCGAAGTGACTTTCTCCACGACGTGTTAGCAAGCAGGCGCTTTCTCAGGGACAAACATTGGGGAGCTGATAAAATGCTCCCTCCCACGCTCCGCTCTCGTGGTGGATTGAACAACAGTAAATTGGTTCAGAGTGCTTGTTGGTATTTCCCCGCCTTTTTTTAATGTCAACCTATTAGCAGCTCTAAGGGATGTCCCTTGAGGGCCACACACATATTGTCACAATGGAAGTGAGACGCTGCTGAAACACCCACACAGCCGCCTCTGTAAGATGCTCTTCCTTCCAACTGAACCTGGCCACTCGGGAGTGAACCAGACAGCAGGACCAGCTACCCCTTGGGCAGGTCACTGGCTTCAGACCAAGACAGAGCAGATGGTGGGGCTGCAGGGGGCTCCTTGGGATTCCTGTTTGCCTGCACCTCACCAGTGGGCTTGCTGCTTTTACCTCTGTGCAGCTGTTCTTCTTTTCCTGGCTTTTAAAATCAGTAGATGCCCAGTGAGCAGCACCCACAAGAGGTGTGGCTGCAGGTCTGCCTGGGACGTGGATCTTCATTTCTCAATCTGACCTACTGGAAAGACCCAGTGGCTTGTGGGAAAATGATCAACCTTGGGCAGTTAAGGGCCCCCCTGACTGATTCCGACAGTTGTTAAGCAAACATAATTTACTTACTTTTTCCTGTGTGGTACTCTCATTTCAGTGTTACAAGAAAAGAGTAGCACCTCTAATCCTGTTGCAATAAAAAGTTTGAGATTAGGGCTGGACACAGTGGCTCATGTCTATAATCCCAACACTTTGGGAGACTGAGGCAAGCAAATTGCTTGAGCCCAGGAGTTCGAGACCAGCCTGGGCAACATGGTGATACCCCATCTCTACAAAAAATATAAAAGTTAGCTAGGCATGGTGGCGTGCATCTATAGTCTCTGCTACTCAACAGGCTGAGGCAGGAGGATAGCTTGAGCCTGGGAGGTTGAGGTTGTAGTGAGCTGTGTTTGCACCACAGCACTCCGACCTGGGTGACAAAGTGAGACCCTGTCTTAAAAAAAAAAAAAAAAAAAAAAAAAAAAGTTTGGGATTACTGAGATAAAATGTGGATCCATTAGACCAGGGATTTTTATCTGGGCATCCATAGACATTTTGGGATTTATGAATTTGGATGGTGAAAAAACATTTATTTGTTTACGCTAACTTGAAATGTAGCTTTCCTTCAATCATGAATGTAAGTGACACTCAAAAGTAGCATTAGCAGCATGTATGACTTTGTCACTAATAATAATCATGGATATTTTCATATCACATTACAGTTGCAGAATTCTAAAAATAGCATTTCTACTCATCACTACTTCAAAATTACAGCAATATGAGTTGGCTGCCAGATCTTGTGTTTAATGCATTAATAATGAAGCACACATATTACTATATTATACATTTGTTTATGAAAATATTCTTATAATTGCACTTTAAGGTGATGGGTTTCCTTCTAATCCTATGTACATTATTTTGTGCACTGTAAAATATGTTTTTGAGGAATCCATGACAGAGATTCCAAATCTCTGCACTGGATCAATGGTTTTCAAACTGCAATAATAATCTGAGCAGTCACGGGTCATAAAGTCAACTTAGCAGGTTGTGATGGCCCTTTTACTTTAGGAAAACAAATGAATAAAATAGAAAGTATCTGAGTACATCATGTACTAAAGATACGTCAAACTTTTACTATTGTGTGGTAAGTGTGTACCAGTTGAAATGTTTAAAAATCATGAACCTAGACAGCAAGGGTTATAAAGACAGGAATCATGTCTATATTTTATTCATCATTGCCTACCTCTGTAGTACTTCGAACAATGCTTGAAGGTCATACGCATATTTGACTTCTCCAGAAACATGAACCAATAGAAAATACAGATATATGAGAGGAGATTTATTAGGAGAATTGGCTCAGACAATTATAGAGAGGTCCCACAACAGACCATCTGCAAGCTGGAGACACAGGGATGCCACTAGTGTGGCTCAGTCCAAGTCCGAAGGCCTCAGAACCAGGAAAGCTGATGGTGTCACTCTCAGTTCCTGGGCAAAAGCCTGAGAACCCAGGGAGGGCTGGTGTAAGTCCTGGAGCCCAAAGGCCAAGGAGCCCAGAGTTCTGATGTCCAAGGGCAGGAGAAGAAGGGTTTCGCAGCCCCAGGAGAGAGAGAGAGAAAGAATCCACCATTCCTCTGCCTTTTTTTTCTTTCTGGGCCCCCAGATGACTGGATGGTGCCCACCCACATTGACGGCTGATCTTCCCCACTCAGTCCACTGACTCACACACCAATCTCCTCCAGAAACACTCTCACAGATCCACCTAAAAATAATGCTTTACCATTTCTCTAGGTATGCCTTAATCCAAACAAGTAGACACCTAAAATTAACCATCATGATCAGTTCTCATCAAATATCTGTAGACTAGAGAAATGAAAAACCAAAGGGTAATAACCGTATGTTACATTTCTCCATCAAAAATGGTTATAAAGCCATTCAAGAAAGATTTTTTGAGTACTTACTGTGGGCTAGGGGATGCACCTGGTAATAGAATTTCAATAGCGAAGAGTCTCAGTTTACCCTTATGAAGCTTTTAGTCTAGCAGAATAAACAACTTCATTCAGTTTGGGCAAAAAAACAAAAAAAAAAAAACCAAAACTGTGAGTCTAAGATGTTAAACACATATTTTCTGGGTACATGCTGTTTACAAAGACACTGAGAAGGCCACCAGGCAGGTCATGTGGCCTTTTATGTGGAGGATCCCAGTGGACCCTGATGGGAGAGCAACCAGGTTCCTACGAGGCCAAAATGCAAGGCAGAGAAAGCCAAGGGTCACGGAGGAAGTGTGCCCAGAAATACAGGCACAGTTGACAGATTAGCTCTTAGTTATGTCCTCACTCAGTTTCAAAGCTCTTGAACCTTTTGCGGTAGCAAACAGTTCCCGAAGCTAGGGATAGGGTGGGAGCTGGAGACCAGGCAGATAACAGAGCACAGCATCACTGCTGGTAATCACTTGGGGTCACCTGATGCTCCATGTGGCCCAGAGCATCCGGGCTCTGTGCAGGGCAGGGGCCCAGACTGAGATGTTCCTGCTTAAAGACTGGGCTCAGTAAAGTCACGCTATGAGATCATGTATGAACTAGGAGAAAACCTGCCCAGTAGGACTGAATGCCATGAACCCCATCTACTTCATACTTGGCTCCAGCAGGGACTATCTTTTTTAAAGCCTCCCCTAAAATATTGTTACCAGAAGCTGATCCTTGGAGAAATTACATCACTGGTGTAATTCAACAGACCTAAGAGAGAACATTTCATTTATAGTGCACCCAGGTCCTCAGTACCCCCTAAGACCTTGGCAGAAACAAACACAAGTCCTCCCAGGAGGGACACGCTATGTGATTGCTCAGAACTCCCAGAAAAAGAGTGTCCGTAAGTATGAGTCCCCTGTTTACAATAATTACAAAATAGCAAGACAACAAGCCCTTTGATCCAGAGTCAGACCAAACGACACATAACAGAACAGAGCTACAATGACTCTTAATAATGAAATTATCCATTCCAGAATATACAGTAAGTAAATGCAGAAGGCATTGTTAACATGAATAAGGTACAAGAGACTATAAAAAATGACCAGAAGCAAGTGTAAATTTTGGAAATTGAAAATATAATAATAGGAATTAAGATAATAATGGAGAGGTTTAAGTCCAGAATTGATATAGCAGAAGAGGTCACTGTGAAATGGAGGATAGATCTAAAGGATTTATCCAGAAACCATAACAGAGACAAAAAGAGATAAACAAAAATATAAAGGAGAAATTAAGATGTGTGGAAGGTAAAGTAAGGCTAGTCAACAGATAGGTTTTGAAGTTCCACAGGAGATCATGGCAAGATTGGGGAAAAGATGATACTCAGTGAGATTACTGCTGAACATTTTCTGCAAATAATGGGAGGAAAAAATCTAAATTCCTAAATCCTTTAAGCTGGTCTGCTAAAAAGAATCCACTTCTAGATGTGTGACGTTAAACCTCAACACCAAAAACAAATAGAATGGCTTAAAGCAGCCTGAAAGAAGAGACAAATTACTAACAAAAGGAAAAAATGGTTATACTGGGAGCAGATTTCTCAATAGCAACAAAATATTATTCCACCATCTTTGGAAACCAGAAGATGGTGGAATAACATCTTTGGATAAATAAAAGAACGTTAACCTTGTACAGCCAGTGAAACTGCCTTTCAAGAGTAAGAGTGAACTACCTACATTTAGATAAAAACAGAACATTTACCACCCAGACTGGGACTAGGTGAGGCAAGTGAGGTGCCTGGAACATAAAATTTGAGGAGGATTCATTCTCAGTGATGTGAAGTTTAGGATTAGTGCCTGAGAGTGAGGGATAACATTGATATGGTTTGACTGTGTCCCCACCCAAATCCCATCTTGAATTGTAGCTCCCACAATTCCCTTGTGTCATGGGAGGGACCTGGTGGGAGGTGATTGAATCATGAAGACAGATCTTTCCCATGCTTCTCTTGTGGTAGTGAATAAGTCTCATGATCTGACGGTTTTATCAGGCAGAGTTTCCCTGCACAAGCTTTCTCTTGCCTGCTGCCATGTGAGATGTGCCTTTGCTCTTTCTTCATCTTCCACCATGATTGTGAGACCTCCCCAGCCATATGGAACTGTGAGTCAATTAAACCTCTTTCCTTTATAAATTACCCAGTCTCATTAAGAAAATGTGGCACATATACACCATGGAATACTATGCAGCCATAAAAAAGGATGAGTTCATGTCCTTTGTAGGGACATGGATGCAGCTGGAAACCATCATTCTCAGCAAACTATCACAAGAATAGAAAACCAAACACCGCATGTTCTCACTCATAGGTGGGGATTGAACAATGAGATTACTTGGACACAGGAAGGGGAGCATCACACACCAGGGCCTACCATGGGGTGGCGAGAGGGGGGAGGGATAGCATTAGGAGATATACCTAATGTAAATGACGAGTTAATGGGTGCAGCACACCAACATGGCACATGCATACATATGTAACAAACCTGCATGTTGTGCACATCTACCCTCGAACATAAAGTATAATAATAAAAATAAATATATAAATTACCCAGTCTCAGGTGTGTCTTTATCAGCAGCATGAGAACAGACTAATACAAAGACATTTACTTTAATTTTACCTCCTAGGTGCCTCACTCTAGTCCTGACCTTGTTACCACCAAAATACCCCACTGAGGAACTTCCAGTGAATATATTTCAAGAAAAAAGAAACTAACCCCAGGAAGAAGGTATGAGGCATAAAAAGAAATGAGTTAGTGAAATACAAAATGTCTAGACAAGTGTAGATAATTGTGGGAATAGATGAAAGTAGAGTGGAAACGGGGAGAGGTTGGGGAAACCCAAGGTCTTGACTAAAGTCGATGGAGACTCAAAGCAAGGTGGTATTTCTCAATGGGACTCTGGGTCTATTTGGGAAGAAGCACCAAGGGGAGGAGCTAAGGAATTGGCTGGGGGTATGAGAGAAAGAGCCAAGTCAAGTAGAACAGTTCTAGGGTTTTTGCCGAAACAGAGGAAGGATGGAATTGCCACCCACACAATGATGGGAAAAAACTGCGGGAGGAGCAGACTGGGTAAGGACCGGTCTGGGCTCAGCTTCCACCAGGCTGGCTGACCACAAATCCTCCTGTGAATGGGACTTCACTGTTAAAGGCTGGCTGGGGCCACTTGGTGGCTGGCATCTGCTAACTTTTAAACTCCAAGGCTAGACTGCATCACAACTTCAGTTACGTGAATGCAAATGGCTTGGGTGCAAGTGCTTGGCCTGTAGCAGAAGCAAAGTAGGAGATATGACCTGGGTCTCATGGAGCTTGGTCTTAGTGTTGTCATGGGTGTGAGGCTATCCTGGAGATTTGTCCTGCGTTAACCCTGGGCACATGAGGTGGCATTTCACTGTGATTTCCAGGGGTACATTGCTTCTCATAAGACAGGACCAACTGTGCACATGTCTGGATACACACCTGCACACACACACCACACACACCACACACACCACACACCACACATTGCCTATCTGTGATCTCACATAAGAGCCCCTACCTGTCCCTTGACTGCAAAGGAAAGGTGTTGAGGCTTCAGAAGCTCAGTCTGTCTCCATCCTAGTCTCCATGGAAACCTTGAAACCAGACAGGACTAGGCCAAGCTGAGTTATTTGTCTCCTAAATAAGGAGCTACATCAGAGACCAGTCCCTGGGGCTACGAGTTAATAAAACAAGAACCTTTCAAATAGACATGCACAACACTTCTCCACCTTTAAATACTGGGGCCTTGTAGACTAGGGGCAGTTCCTTCATGGAGAACCAAATGTGCTTCTATGTCAGTATAGCCAGTGCTGGGCTGATGCCTGCAGAGGTAGGAATATCTATTAATGTTATTGGGCCACTCTTTGGTAATGATAATACAAATAAAATAATTATAGCTATGACTAGTTGAGCACTTCCTACGTGCCAGACAGTGGGCAAAAGGCTCTACCTAAAATTATGTTCTGTAATCTACACAAAGTATTAATCTTTCTTTCTGTAAATAACCTCAGATTCCCAGATTCACTCATTTCTTCCCTCTGCTGAGAGTTCCCTGTCGTCCGGATGTTCTGGGGCTGCTGCTTTGGGCTTCTTTGCCCTGTGCCCATTTGCCTTTCTTCTGGTAACTGCACTTTGACTTTCTTCTGGAAAAGCTCTTTCCCACTCACTGGGTGGTATTGTTTGAGAGCTGACTACATCCCAGCTCCATGGCTGGACATATGGCCAAGGTCTGGGTGACTGGCACCTTCCTTGGTCATAGTCATACTATTTCACAGCTGGACACTTGGCCCAAGTCAATCCTGTGAAGAGTAACACCAGGATATTTCCAGAAAATATTTATAAACAGGCCTTGTGTTATACGAGAGTCAGTAAGCTAGCAGGATGTAAGTTTGGAATTGCCAGGAACTTATTTAACTGTTGCTCTATAACAAGCTACCCCAAAACTTAGTGGCTTAAAGCAACAACTACATTATTAACTTCTATGATTTTGTGGCTTGGCTGGGATCAGCTGGGAGGTTCATCTGCTGCATGTGATGAGGGTTGGGCTGCAGCCATGCAGGGGCTCTCCTGGATTAGAGCATCCAGATGGCAGGTGAAGCAGGCTGTTGGCTGGGAGCTCAGGTGGAGCTGCTGACAGGAAGGTCTCTGTTCTCTATGCAGCCTCCTCATGTGACTTGGGCTCCACAGTTTGGCCAATGAGCTCCAAGATCAAGCATTCCAAAAGGTCAAGTCCCAGTATGCAAGCACTTACCAAGCTCTGCTTGTCAATTCAATAATGGTACGTAAATGAAATCATACAGTATGTAGCTTTGAGCTTGTCCTTTTCACTCACAGAATGACCTTGAGGTCCACTCAGGTTGCTCTGTGTACCAAGAGTTCATTCCTTTTTATTACTGAGTAGTATTCTGTGGTTTGGATGGACCACAGTTTGCTATCCATTGGCTTCTTAATGAACATATTGGTTCTTTCCAGTTTGGGGCTACTACAAACAAAGCTTTTCTGAATATTCCTTCTTATACACTTCTTTGTATCAACATACATTTTCATTTCTCCTGGATAAACATCTATGAGTAGAATTGCTGGATTATTTAGTAGGTTTATGTTTAACTTTTTAAAACATGACCCAACTGTTTTCCACAGTGTTGGGCCATTTTACATTCCCACCAGCAGTATAGGAAAATTCTAGCTTCTCTACACCTCAACACTTGGTATGATAAAGTTTTAAAAAATTGTAGTCATTCGCAGAGTTGTTTTGCAGCATCTCAGTTGGTTTTAATTTGCATTTTCCTAGTGACTAACAATGTTGATTGTATTTTCATAGGCTTATTTACCGTCCATATATGCTCTTTGGTATAGCTTGTTCAAACTTTTTCCCCATTCTTTATTTGGGCTCTTTCTTTTCTTATCGTTGAGTTTTGAGAGTTCTATTAGATTTTTTTTTTTTTATAAGATATGTCCTTTGTGAAGATTTTCTCCCAGGAATAGATTATAGACCTAAATGCAAAATCTAAAGCCATAAGACTTCTAGAAGAAAACAGAGGTGAAAATGTGCGGGACTTCAGGTTAGGCAAATATTACTTAGCTGCAAAACCAAAGGCATGTTTCACTGAACAACAAAGTGATAAAATGGACTTCATCAAAATTAAAAGCTGTTCTTCAGAGGACAATTTTAAGATAATAAAAAAGTTGACACTATTTTAAATTCATTTTACAAGTAAATATGTTGAGCTGTATGATGATTGACTGATTTGCTTAACTTACCTAGGAAATGAGCCTCCAGGCCTTGGGCCTGGGTCTGAGTCATTCTAAATCACATGCTTTTAGTTATTTTCTAGTATTTCCTGCAAATGTACAAAGGCTTCCATTTCTTCTTTAGAAAATGAGAGCAGCTCTGTAAAGCACTTCCCAGTAACTCAGAGGGGGCAAAACACTCAGAAATGTTTCCAAACTCCAAAAAGAGAAGAAAAAAGAAGAGACACATTTTGAGGGGGGAAAAAATAACACCACCCACACATATAACCTAAATATTCAGAAAAATTTCATTTCATCAATATACTCAAAATTGTATCATCAGGATGCCAACTGTTGACTCTGCTACTTGGGAGGCTGAGGCAGAGGGACTGCTTGAGGCCAGGAGTTTGAGTCCAGCCTGGGCAGCACAGCAAGACCCCATCTCTATTTCTTTTAAAAGCCTTAAAATAATAACCCCTTCAGCCCCTTAGGAGGAAATGGTGAGGTCTACTTTAGAGAAATGCTTTCCAGTCAAGCCTTCCAAAGGGGGGTCTTCCTTCACAGTCTCCCAGGCCCCCACTCTGTGAAGATGACCGAAGCTCTAAGCCTGGCCCGTGAATAACTGCCAGGAAAGACTTAATTGCATAAAGTTGGCTGACTCCTTCTGGTACCAACAGCAAGGACCCTGGAGGAGGAATCCACCTCTCTTCCCTTCCCTGACTTTACTTCTAACTCCTCAGAACAAAGTTGGGTCTCACTGTGGGTGTAGAGTCCACTCTGAAGCTCCGTGGTCACCTTCTAAGTCTGCTAGGGTTGGCCCCTGAGGATGCAGGCCAGGATTAAGAAATAAACCTGAGTGCTCCCCACACAGTCCTCTCCACTGAGTTCCTGTACAGAAGAAACGAGGTTGAGATAAGAGCCAACGGTGATTCTGAAAGGGAAAGGAGGGCACAGGTGGGGAGTTTGTGGAAGAAGCTGGTGGAAGGGAAACTCTCAAGAGTTCCCTTAACTGGGAAACCTCAAGAGAGGTTAGTGGACAAACACAAGTGCAATAGGGGGTGAAGTGTGTGCGGGAGCCACTGTTCATAAGCACCTGGCTTTATGGACACGGCACTTTCATCAGGATTACACCAGTCCTGAAGAACTTTCTGCAGATATACTGTTCTCAGAGAAGAATTCACAGCAGTTAAGAAGCATGTCAGGCATTTTATAAACATTATTATATTTAATCTTTTAACAGCTCTGAAATGTTGGTGTTATTATTCCCATTTAAAAGATGAAAGCATTCAAGCTTATAGAGGTTAGGATCTCAGGTTTAACAAAGTATCAAATCCAGACTCAAATTCAATGATTCCTCTGTACCAAAGGGATGTTTCTGCCCTAAAGTGGGATGAAAGTCACTGGGAAGGCTCCCAGGGCCACGCAGAATCAGCCCTAATTAACACGGAAAGCAGACAATGCTGACTTGCGGAAGCCCACAGAAGACAGGCGGGCAGGGCAGAGGATCCAATGGGGTAGCTGAGAGTGGGTGAAGGGCTTCCATGGGAAAAGAGAAGCAGGAATTGGGGAGCGCATCATAGAGTGCCTAGGTCTCTGGTCATGCTGCCTGACATGAAGGGCTGGTGACACGGAGCTTTCGCTCTGGGACTCTCTGCTGCAGGCACTGCAAGCCAGCCTCAGGCACGAAGTGTCCTCTGGGGACTCAGGAAGAGTCAGGCTTTCCTGCTTGGGGGAGTTAGGTCCATTTGCTCCTGGGAAGTCCGGTCCAGCATGCTGACACCTCGGGCGTCTTCTCCCTAGCCTCCCTGGACTTAGCTCTTTGTTGAAAACAAACAAGTACCCAGACTACCTTCAGTCCCAAAGACTGCCAGAATCCCAGGCTCCTATGGGGACCAGCTGGCTCCAAATCAGAGGTAGCACCAGACCTCCCTGCCCTAGAATATCTGACTACCGCATGCCTGAACGTGGCCAAGACATTTCCACAGGGAACATGAAAAGTTGTGTTTCTAGTGCCTAAACCTGAATCTTTGATCACATCCAGTGTCAGGCAATAAGATGAGAAATCAGCACATGACCAGAGGAGGTCAGAATGACCTACCTTGTCATCCATGCCTGTGCTTTTATCCTGCACTAGATCCTCAAGAAAAGTCTTCAGTCAGATGCTCCTGTGCCCCAACCCAGAGCAAGAGTCATCTTGACATTGCAAAGTACAGTTTTACACAAACATTCTGAATATAAAAAGAAACCCCACAGCCTGAGTTTTGGTGGTAGAAGCATACTATTATATGTTCAACGGCTTCTTCTCTTCTCATTTTCTCAGACACAGACTCAGGAAAGACACTCAACCAGCAACGCAAAGAGTCATGAAGAGATTGATGGGATTTGGAAAATACAAGCACATAAGGTGCATCTGTGAGCTGAAGCCATAAGGTGGAACATGGGTGGAGGAGAATGGGAAAGAGGATGATTCTACAAAGGAATATCAGGGGGTTGCTCCCAGAAAAAGATGATTGCTGGGCTACAAAAGCAGCACACGGCTCTGTGGAGACAGGGATTCTTGCTGTCTTCTTGACCACTGCGTCACTGGCACCGTGTGGTCAAATGAGTATACGTTCCATTGACAGTGCACTTGACCGGCAGCATGATCAAAATCAAAGAAATGTGTCAGCTGAGCTTGGTCCCTCACATCCAGCAGTCCCCAAGTCCCTGCTGCCTACTACCTTCAACACAGCATTTCCTTTAAGGCCATAAAATGTCAAAGGGGAAAATGATTCTCCCCAGGTTGTAAGGGGCCCAGCAGAGATAAAAGTAGGGAGGACTGTCTGCCGACAGGCACTGCTCCTGTATACCCAATATGATGCCATTCAATTTTGGAGAGTGTAGTTAACTTGGGGGATCAGTACAGAGACCCCCCATATACACAGGGTACAGCATGGGGTATATCCATCACGGCAGGAGACAAATTTCCCCACGGGACTTATAAAATTTTATGAATCTGACTCAAACACTTAGAGCTTAAAGGGAACACAGAAGCCTGGCTATGTAAGGTAGTTTTATCTAAATCACTTATAAGAACTTGACGCAGCAATGACCAGATCACGTTGTCCCTGCTCCCGGTCAAGCGTGCTGTCAATGGAACACACACTCATTTGACCACATAGTGCCAGTGACGCAGTGGTCAAGAAGAGAGCATGAATCCCTGTCTCCACAGAGCCGTGTGCTGCTTTTGCAGCTCAGCAATCACCTTTTTCTGAGAGCAACCCTCCGATATTCCTCTGTAGAAGCACCCTCTTTCCCATTTTCCTCCACTTGAGTTTTTAGGAAGGGTAACCTCCTTTTCCTAGCCCCAAGGTAGGGCACATGACCCAGGCCTGGTGGGTTGGAAAATTGTAATCTCTGTACCAAAAAAAATGGGACAGAGATGGGCATGCTATCCACATTTGGAGAATCCCTGGTCAACCCAAAGTCTTTCTTGGAATTATTGAAATGAAGTGCTTTCCTCTCCAGGTCTTTTTAAGATGGTAGGATGAAAGTCTGATGCTGCTAAGACTTTACCTCTAATGCTATGTTTTGAGAATTCCTTCAGTGTGAAGCAACTTCAGAAGAAACCAGAGACAAGATGTAAAGAGAGCTTCCCAACGACATCATCTATGCCCAGATCCAGCCATGCCTGATTTCCACACACCCCTTGAAGGTTCTGTCTCCTTCGCCAATGAATTCCCTTGTATCTTAAGCCTGTTTCAGTTGCTTTTCTGTAGCGTCCAGTGGAAAGAGCCCTAACCTCTATAATGAGGATGACTCTGGACTTGCAAATGGAGCCTCCATTGGCAAGCAAAGTCAAGGAACAAGTCAAACGCCTCCCACCCACGGTACCCCAGTTTTCCACTTACACTTCAACTACCCCCAGCTTTAGTTCCCACCTCTCCATCCCCCCATAACCAGCGCTACTTCCCCTCCCATACTGGCCCTCACTGGACTCCTAACAGCCCAAGTCCCTCTGCTTTGCCAGATGTCCCTGCCTCTGTCCCTTCCCCTTAGAATGATTTTTGGTGCCAGATACCACAACTCTGGGAAAGGCCTCCCTCATGCTCCCTTCCCAGACCTCAGGGGACACCCTTCCCACCCAGCCTCCCTGCCAGGAGAGGAGAACCAGGCAGAAGCAACACAGTTTCTTACGGAATTTTTCTAGGACAGAAAGGCAAAAAATAAATAAATAAATAAATAAATATAATAAATAAATAAATAAATAATAAAATTCCACCAAATGAAGAACACAGAACACAGCTTTTCTATTTTGAATCGGTAAAACAGTGGGGGGTTACAAAAACAGTTTAACTACAAAAAAATCTTTATTTGAATTGCTTGAGAGGACTGTGACTTGTTCCCCCAAAAGTTAATAAAAAAATAAAAGTGATCCTTGTAATCTAATCTCTTAGAGCTCATATTTCCCCGGGACAGCATTTTAGGGACTGACTCCAGCTATAACCAAGTTAAAATGCTTTAGAAACATTGTATCAAACAACAAAAGTTCAAATAAAGATGCCCTCCTTTTTTTCAGGCTTACTGACAGGATTTTAGAGGCCTAGGTTATATGCATTGGTTCTTCTGGAGGTAGAGAGGAGAAAAGAAAAAAATTAACGGTTGCTTCTAATCAGAGGTCACAAACCCATGTCCGCAAACTGAATCTGACCCTAGACATTATGTTTATTTAAATTAGTGGCCAAGAATGACATCCCTGCAAAATCCCGGTTTCTGGCTTTACTGGAGGAGTCAGCAGAACTGGAAACCCCGGGATACCTTTTGCGCTGTGCCCTTGTGCTCAGTGAGTCTGGCATTTCCGGTAATTTTCTCGCATTCCCACCAGGTACACTGGTTTGTTCCCCCTATCCGTAATCTCATCCGGATTGACAGTAGTGGCACCTCCCTTGGCAACCAGGCAATCAGGTGGCACATACAGGTTCTATGAGGAGTGACCACAGCCTGGGTGCTGGGAGAGAAGGTGGCGGGGTGGAAATGAGCTCTTCCAGCCAGGCCCTCCCGCACCCCAGCTTGGATCTTCTCTCTTGAGGTACTCCCAGCCTCCCTATGGAAGCGCAGCCAAGCTAGAATGTGCCCCTGGACTCTGGGCCCTCTGTTTTCTCTACCTCCACCCCTCCCCTCCTGGGGCTGGAGCAGCCGCACACGCAGGCTTTAGAGGTCAGCCTTTCCTGGGGAAGACAGTCCTGGGCTGGCCCAGATACCGCTTCTCCTGAAGAAGGATTTCAGTCAGACTACGGGGATTGGGAAATCCTAATTCAAATCATTCTTAACAATCTTAAGAAAAGGAAGTTCCACGACCCTTTGAAACAGCCCACAATTGAAGATCGGATGGCTGCTGTTCTGCACCTTGCTAAGTAGTTCACTGGCTTCTGGCCCGGCGCCCCCATCTGCTGCCCCAGCTTGAAGAAAAGCAAGATGGCGCCTCCCTTCATCCAGAACTACTGTCTGGCCCAGGAAACCAGGAGGGCGGGCGGGTGGCTTACCTTCCAGGCAGTGCATGGGGAATTGCAGAAAGGGTTCTCCCTGACCTGGTCTCCCACTAAGGTCTAGTCCTCCCGGGACTTTGGGCTTCAGGGAGGGGCAACTCCTCATGGTGTGGAGGCTGGGAACAGGCAAGTGACGCTGACGGAAGGAAGTCCCGAGAAAGAGCCTTATATTGCTCTCGCCTACAGTTATTTTTCTATTGGCTGATATATGTTAAATACAAAACTCATGTCAGGAACCAGAATATAAATCAGCCTCTGGCATTTATGCTGAGTGGGATGACTAATAGTCACTTAAATGTGTAATCCAATCCTGCTAAATTTTCAGTAGCTCGATGCATCCCCAGGAGAACGCAGAATTTCTTTGCAGGACACAGCTACCACCACCGACTGTTTTCTTTCCCACAGAAGGTACATTTCTGTTCCAGAAACATGTATTCCTTTGTGTAGAAAACTTTGCATGAGGCCCGGCGCGGCGGCTCACGCCTGTAATCCCAGCATTTTGGGGGGCTGAGGTGGGCAGATCACTTGAGGTCATGAGTTCGAGACCAGCCTGGGCAACGTGGTGAAACCCCATCTCTACTAAAAATGCAAAAATTAGCCGAGCATGGTGGCACATGCCTGTAATCCCAGCTACTCGAGAGGCTGAGGCACGAGAATCACTTGAACCCAGGAGGTGGAGGTTGCAGTGAGCCGAGATCATGCCACTGCACTCCAACCTGGGTGAGAGAGTGAAACTCAGTTTCAAAAAAAAAAAAATTGCATGACATACGACATACAAAACATAGGCCAGGACTACAGAGGTTAACTAACTATATTCTCTGGTTGGTCAGACCACACAAGGCAAACACCCTGTACTGAGAGACATCGTTTGGAAAACTTGGTACACCTTCGAATCCATTTTTAATGTATAGAAAAATACCGTGCTTATCTCCAAGGATTATAACCAACTGATAATATGGAAGCATATGCTCCCCTGCTGAGCAAATGGATGACTTATGTTCCTTGCTCATCAGTACAAAGAAGAGGTAGAGTGTTTGATTGCTAAGACTCTAAGAGTGGAAGAGCATCTTACCTAAAAATGAGCTTTTAGAATGCAGTAATAGTGCCCTGGTTTGTTTGGCTAAAAGCCAATGGATTTCATCAGCTCGGCACAAAGAAACGTCCCAAATATGAGAGAGATGGACAGGGAAGATGGATGGCAGCCTGGCTGATTTCAAGGCCAGGAGCCATGGCCTGAGCCACCATCCTGTCTCGTGAGGGGAAAAAGGACCATGTTGTAAGCACTGGTGGCCACGTGTAGCATTAACATTTTATGAGCAGTAACTGGGAGAGTTAGAAACACTGGATTTGAGACTCGACATTGCCACTAGAACCTGTAGTGTGGAATCCCTTCGAGCAAGCCCTAGAGTGCCTGAAATGGTCTATCGCTATCTCCTACAGCTGCTACTCTGTTCCAGACCTTTCCCATCTCTCCCCTGGACTGGTGCAGGAGCTTCCAGCCAAATGGCTGCTCCTCTTCCCAGTCTGCCCCCTGCTAACTCCATCCTTCCTGCTGCTGCCAAAGCTTCCTCCATAAAACATGGAACAGATGAATTGGAGAAAGGCCAGCCATCCTTGTCTCTATAGCATCTCTCAGGATTGCTGAACCACATATGTGTGCATGTAGATGTGAATTTAGCTAAGTGTTATGTATGAACACATGAACCATGGATCCCCACCTAGGCAGACCTTACAGAGATAAGGTATATTTTTTCCCCCAGGACATTTCATTCTCCTGCAGTGACAGGTCCTCCATCTCCTAATCCCACCATCCTCTGGCCCATCAGGAACACTCAAGGTTTACCCCAGCCTCATCTCTCCCTCCAGAAAGCCACTTTCTTGGACAAAGATGCTTACCTCCCACAGCTCTTTCTCCATGTCCTTCTTGAATGACTTCTACATGCAAGGTGGCTGAGTATATCACACACTGGACAAGGGATTACCTCACCTGACTCCCTCCACCTGTGACCCCGTGCTCTCATCTTCTGTACAGTCACAGCAAACCCACTGGGACTGAAACAGCTAGAGAAACTCGAAGACCTAGCAAATACCATTTTGGTGAGGACAGAGACATTTCCCGTTTCCATCTCTGCTTTATACCCTGAACCTCACACAGTGCCTGGTAAACAGTGGGTGTTTGTAAACACTTGTTAAATGAGTAAATCAATGAATCGGTGTTCACCTCACCCTTTAGTCCTTTTCCTGCCCTCCTGTTACCCAGTGGCTTAGGATTCCTTATAACCAACAGTGCATCGGGGAGGCGCAGGCAGAGAAATTCCTGGGCCTTCACTGGTCCAGGTCTTGAAATGGTGAATTCGGAACATCTTTCTACTCAGTTGTCCCATGCACGGGTCATTTGTCTGGGCTCACCTTGCAAAGATGCCTCGCTTGGTGTTACAGATGCCTATGGTGACCAGCACGTCTCCTCAGTTCTGCCCGAGGGCTCTGCATTGCTGGCTTTTCTCACTGGGCCCTTTGTGGGCACCCAGGAGCCCACCAGGCTTCATACAAGTGTAGCTTGAAAGTGCAGGGAGTGAGCACCCTGGGGACAAGCCTTGGCCAATGGGAGGGGAGCAGGGAACAAAACGTCCCATCCTGCACATGGCCATAGCAAGACCGTAGCAAGAGGCATTCCATAGGCTCCCGCGACTGTTCACAGTGAACTTCATCCTAGCTTCTCCCCTGCCATGTCGCTTTCTCTGTTCCCTCCCTCCTGCTTCCTGGAACCACCCCCCAAATTACTCCCTGCACTCAAGTTATCACCTCAGACTTGACTGTTGGGAACCCCCAAACCAAGGCACACAGACAAAATTTCCCAATTGTGGATATTTTTGCTCCAAACTCCCATCTTGCAATTTTTTCAATTATCTGTCCTTTACTAAATACCAGTCTCTCAAAATTTCTGCTGCTTGATAATTGGAAAAAAGCTCAGGCAAGTTCCTGGCCATCCCCAGGCCTCATTTTCCCATCAGGAAGCAGGAAATAAGCACACCTGTCTCCCCCGTCTCCCTGCCTGGCTCACTGGGCAGGCAAATGTGTGGGAGGTGATTGTGAAGGTACCAGATTTGCCGAATATACACTTGCAATTAAATCCAAAGGCCTGTCCCACAGTTGCTTGACTTTCTTAAAAGGCCAATTTATTCTCCTTTCTTAAGAACTACACAATTTTTCCACTTCATTTATTAAAATAAAGCTCTTTAACTTGCATGTTTTTAGACTGAAGGAACCGTGCTCTGAAATGACGCCATCACTTCTCAGTGAGAGCCTGTGCTCCCTGTTCTTTGTGCTTCTTGGGATTGCAAGTGTAGCCTTTACAAGTGCTCTATGGGCCTGGAGCAGGCATAGGGCAAGGCTCACAGCTGAATCCAGCAGTATCACTTGCCTTCCTTCTTCAGCATCACCTGCCTTCCCCCACCTTGGTTTTTTTTCCTTTCTAATGTGGGGTCCTCTTATAGCTCCTCAAATACAATGTACTCATGTCTTTCAGAGCCACTGCACAGACTGTCCCCTCTCCCTAAAGAGGCCCCGCTCTTATCCTCCCCATCCCCTACCCCACTCCAGCCAGCCAGGAGAACTCTGGTTCATCTTCTACATCCAGATGAAAGGTCACCTTCCTTGCCTGTCAATCCCCCACCCACCCACTGCAGTCATCAGAGAGAGCTGACCAGCCTCTAAAACATGCCTTCGAGGTGCACATACATGCCTTTGCTGTCACCTGTGTTAGAACCACAAGGCTGGAGTCTTTCCACCTTAAGATGTCCCAATGCCTATTAGATGGGACCACAGCAGACACTCAAGAAAGGCTTTTCACACCAAAGCTCATCTTACAACAAACCTGCATTTTAAGGGATTCTGTGATGTATTGATTAGGAGCCTCTTTGAACCTCTAGGGAGAGAGTAGAGGTGATTTGCAGGGAGAACTTGAACATTTCCACACCTCTGACCTTACAGGCCTCAAGAGCACCAACATCCTGTTCTGATGCTGTGTGATCCCCGCTGCTCCGATAGTACTGTGGGTGTTGGCACAACAGACAGAGCCTGAGCTGGAAAGAGATTCTCAAAACAAAAGCTAGGGCTGCAGGCGAAGGACGTTGCCAGTTAGCAGCACCTGGAGAGAAACTGTGCTCTGAATCAGAGTCCATATACCACTATCCAGAGGCAGTGGATCCTGAACAATATACTCCTGTAAGCCAAGTGCATGGGTTTGGTTTGCCTCCTCTGTACTAAAAGGGGTCAGGGTAGGGTATGCACTTAGCACGGCTCCACCTGTGCAGCCCTCTGTGAGGTAGCCTCACCTCCTCATTTGCATAATGGAGCTGAGGGGAATTTCCTGCCTCCCCTAGGGGGTTGCTGAGAACAAATAATGGATGTGCAAATCCTCTATAAATTGCAAAGTGCCATGTAAATGAAAAAAATATTTACCCTATAGTCCTAAAAAAAGAAAAAAATGAGAGCAATAGAGTTTACTCCAAAACATGAATTTTTAAAAGCAGCCCAGGATCCTCCTTGAGGAGCCAGAGCAGAATGAAGTCACTTGCTTGGAATCACACAGGCAGTGAGTAACAGAGTCTGAATTCAAATCCATTCCTCTTTCTTGTGGAAATAAAGACCAACCAAATGGGAATGAGCTGTTTATTCTGAGCTTGCTTCAGCAAGGGAGTCAGTCACCATCACTTGTGTTTTCGTAGAAACTCAAAGGGGAAAGGCAGGGAGAGGCCAGGCACAGCGGCGCACACCTGTAATCCCAACATTTTGGGAGGCCAAGGCAGGAGGATCACTTGAGACCAGGAATTTGAGACCAGCCTGGGTAGCCTAGTGAGATCCCTATCTCTACAAAAAATTTAAAAACTAATTAGCTGTGTGTGGTGGTATATGTCCCTGTAGTCCCAGCTACTCAGGAGGCTAAGGTAGGAGGATCACTTGAGCCAAGGAGAACAAAGCTGCAGTGAACCATGTTTTCACCATTGCATTCCAGCCTGGGAGACAGAGTAAGGCCCTGTCTCAAAAAAAAAAAAAAAAAAAAAGGCAGGCAGAAGAGTGGGAGAGCTTCATAGCAGAAGAAAGGGAAGCTTCCTGTGGGCCTAGACCTGAGGCTGCAGGCACAGGAAGCTGTAGATGGGCTAAGAAGAAGCAGAACATTCTATGTCATTGGTTACGGGAAAAAGAAAAATCTAACCTTCTCTGATTGGTCCTAAGTTGGAAGCAGAGATAAAACCTAGGGAAGCGGTTCTTTATTATTTGAGCCTTGGTCATTTTGAACAGACTGTTACAGAGGTTACTGCGTGGCTTCTTGGATTGCAATAGGCATAGTGGCCTGGCTTCCTGCAAGTCTGACTTACAAATAGTAGGCTGGTTTCCCAGGCTGGTTTTCTGACTGGTTGCTGCAGGTCATGGGTCAGAATTCAATTGTTATAAATTGTCAGGCCTTCCTTGCACTGTATATTCAGTCTCTCACTTTCCTGTATCACCTGACTCAAAACCCACTGCTTTCACAAACAGGATGTCTTTCTTTATCAGGGTTTTAGGAACATAGATAATTTCATCCTTAGTGAAAGAACTAAGCAAGCAAGTGCTCTAAGAAGCTCATGACCTTTTCTGTTATCCAGAATAAGTATCTCATAAAGTTCTTTGTTTACTGATCAACTAGAAGAGAGGAAGCAATGTTTGGAAATAGCATGTTTTCATACTCTGTAAATTCAGAATTGTCCAGGATCACTGATAGGTATTTACCAGGCTGAAAGTTTCCACCCAAATGTGTGAACGCAGCAGCATTCACAGCTCCAACAAGGTCAGTGTACACAAACATTTTTATTCTCGTCCTCTAATTCCCTTTTTTTTTTTTTGAGATGGAGTCTCACTCTGTTGCCCAGGCTGGAGTGCAGTGGTGTGATCTCGGCTCACAGCAACCTCCGCCTCCTGGGTTCAATCAAGGCACATGCCATCGTGCCCGGCTAATTTTTTGTATTTTTTTTTTAGTAGAAACGGGGTTTCACCATATTGGCCAGGATGGTCTCAATCTCCTGACCTTGGGATCTGCCTGCCTTGGCTTCCCAAAGTGTTGGGATTACAGGCGTGAGCCTTCATGCCCGGCCCTTGTCTTCTAATTCTAACAATGGCTGTTGAGTTATGAGGTGAGGCCTAGTGACAGCTCCGGCAACGTTAGAAATTGTAGGTGATTGGGGGAGGATGCTGGGAAAGGGCCTCAGTACATAAAGGAACATCTGAAAATGGCTGAAATCAGTCCAGTAACACTGTTATTCTTTTTAGTCACCGTGTAGTGTTTTGGCTTCTGGTATCTAAAGTTCTCAGGCAGATTAAATTATGAAAATGTAAGCAAAATTGTTCCTGCGTTCTGTGTTACTTATGGGTTGGAGATGTTGACTTTTGCACCATCAGACAGACCTGAATTTGAGTCAACCCAGAAGCTCTTTGAACTTTATCTTTTAGGAATTTTTATGAAGGCTTCATTATATAGATATGATCAATTATTAACTCAGTCTGTATCCCCTGTCCCTCTCCTGGAGGATGGGATGTGGTGCTGGAAGTTCCAAGCTTTTAATCATGGCTTAGTATTTCTGGTGATTAGCTCCATCCGGGAGCCTACTAAGAGTAGCCTCCTTAGAACAAAAGGTGCTCCTATCACCCAGAAAATTTCAAGGGATTAGGTGCTTTGTATCAGGAACTGAGGTCAAAGACCAAACATTCGAACAAAAGATGCACCTAGCACCTCTATGGCTCAGGAATTACAAGGACCCAGGGACAGAGACCAAATATATATTTCTGATTGTAAATCACAGTATCACAATATTGCTCTCCCCAAAATACTCAGGGTCCTGTTCTGAAAGATGCAGGGGATATTAGGTAGAACCTTAGGTTGAGTTCCGCAGAAACAGCTTCTGGGATAAGGATGTGTGTGAAAGAAATTTATTGGAAAGTGAGTCCAAGAAAACCTGGTAGGGGCATGGAGACCTTTGATCAGAAAAGGAAGGCACCAAGCAAAGATGTGATGCCAAAGAAAGTCCCACCAAGGGAAACCCTGGCTCAGTCCCACGGGGAGTTCAGGGGACAGTATAGGGTCCAACTCAGAATATCCTGATCTAGGAGCGAAAGAGTTGGGGTATTTATAGGCTCACACCACATCAGCCACATCAGTCATTGGTGTGATCACTTATTGGTGGGGGAGTGCTCCAGGGAACAGCGTTCCCAGGCACTATGGCTCTCCAAGCACAGGCAAAGTGAGCCCTGAAGGCTGAGGGCAGCCCTATGCCTGGAGGGGCCAGTGCCCTCTCTTGGGAGTAAGAGCTCACCTCTCAGCAGTCTTTTGTTTGTCCATTTGTCTATGGAAAGGAGATAATAATTTTGTGCCTACTAGGAAGGACAACAGCTCTTTGATACTTGGACCTGTGAGTTTTTATGAGTAGCGGCTAAAATGGTAGAATTGAAGCTATAAACTGTCTACAGGATCATAAGTCTAGGTGTCTGTAATTCAGAAAACTACCTTTCATTGTGTATTTGATGTTTTTCTATATCTAGAGGGTATTCATAAATTAAATTTTAAAAGTCTCTTAAATTAGAGGAGCTAGGCTGGGCACGGTGGCTCATGCCTGTAATTCCAGCACTTAGGGAGGCCGGGGCTGGTGGATCATCAGAGGTCAGGAGTTCAAGACCAGTCAGGCCAACATGGCGAAACCCCGTTTCTACTCAAAATACAAAAATTCGCCAGATGTGGTGGTGCGTGCCTGTAATCCCAGCTACTTGGGAGGCTGAGGTAGGAGAATCGCTTGAATCCGGGAGGCGGAGGTTACAGTGAGCCGAGATCACACCACTGCACTCCAGCCTGGGCAACACAGCAAGACTCTGTCTAAAAATAAAAAAAATTAAAGAGCTATATTTTGGTTGGAATACAAACACTTCTAGAAGTGAAATTTTCCTAAATTACTAGAAAATAAGGACATTAAACTTTGAATACTTGAAGTCTGTCAGTCAAAGCTCACTTAAAAGCATTTTAGGAATCCACATAATTAAGGTAAACCTTTGGCAAATGAAACTAGCTTAATAATTTTGATTAATAACAAGGCAGCTATGTCCTTCTAATTAATGCTACGTATAACATGAGCTAGATTTTATTCTACTATACACAGTGTTTCCTAACTTTATTCAGGTTTACTGCTCAAATAAGCTAGCATTATTCCTAGATAATGTTTAAGGCTACAAAAAAAGTAAATTTGTGTTCAACTAAATAGAATCATTATTCTGATAGACTGTACCCAGACATGCCTCATTTTATTGTGCTTTGCTTTATTGTGCTTCATAGAGACCTCATTTTTTATAAATTGAAGGCTTGTAGCAACCCTCCATTGGGCAAGTCTGTTGGTGCCATTTTTCCAACAGCATGTGTTCACTTTGTGTCTCTGCGTCACATTTTGGTAATTCTCACAATATTTCAAGCTTTTTCATTCTGATTTCATCTGTCATGGTGATCTGTGACTAGTGATTTTTGATGTTATTATTGTAATTGTTTTGAGGCACTATGAACTGCACCCATGGAATATGGCAAACTTAATCAATGAATGCTGTGTGTGTTCTGACTGCTCCACTGACCAGCCATTCCTCGATCTCTTTCCCTTTTCTCAGGCCTTCCTATTCCCTGTGATACAATGATATTGAAATTAGTCCAATTAATATTCTTACAGTGGCCTGTAAGTGTTCAAATGAAAGGAAAAGTCACACATCTCTCACTTTAAACCAAAAGTTAAAAATGATTAAGCTTCATGAGGAAGGCATGTTGAAAGCTAAGATAAGCCAAAAGCCAGGTAACTTGTGGCAAACAGCCAAGTTGTGAATTCAAAGGGAAAGCTCTTGAAGGAAATTAAAAGTGCTACTCTAGCGAACACATAAGTGTTAACAAAGCAAAACAGCCTTATTGCCAATATGGAGAAAGTTTCAGTGGTCTAGATGGAAGATCAAACCAGCCAGAATGTTCCCTGAAGCCAAAGTCTAATCCAGAGCAAGGCCCCCAAATCTCTTCAAGTCTATGAAGGCTGAGAGAGGTGAGGACGATGTAGAAGAAAAGCATGAAACTAGCAGAGGTTGCTTCATGAGGCTTAAGGAAAGAAGCATAACATAAAAGTACAAGGTGAAGTGGCAAGTGCTGATGGAGAAGCTGCAGCAAGTTATCCAGAAGATCTAGCTAAGACCACTGATGAAAGTGGCTACACTAAACAATATATTTTCAATGTAGACAAAACCGCCTTACATGAGAAGAAGATGTCATCTAGGACTTTCATAGCTAGAGGGAAGTCAATGCCTGACCTCAAAGCTTCAAAGAACAGGCTGACTCTCTTGTTAGAGGCTAATGGTGACTTTCAGTTGAAGCCAATGTATATTTGCCATTCTGAAAATCTTAGGGCCCTTAAGAATTATGCTACATCTACTCTTCCTGTGTTCTATAAGCGGAATAAAAAAGCCTGGATAACAGTACATCTGTTTATAGCATGGTTTATTGAATATTTTAAGCCCACTGTTGAGACCTACTGCTCAGAAAAAGAGATTATTTATAATACTGCTGCTTATCAACAATGTACCTGGTCATCTACAAGCTCTGTCAGAGAAGTACAAGGAAATTAATGTTGTTTTCATGCCTACTAACACCACATCCATTCTGCAGCCCATGGATCAAGAAGTAATTTTGTCATACAAGTCTTCTTATTTCAAAAATATGTTTATTAAGACTATAGCTGCCATACATAGTAACTCCTCTGATGAATCTGGGCAAAGTAAATTGAAAACTTTCTGGGAATAATTTACCATTATAGATGCCATCATGAACATTTGTGATTTATGTGAGGAGGTAAAAATATTAACATCAACAGCAGTTTGAAAGATGTTGATTCCAATCCTCATGGATGACTTGGAAGGGTCCAAGACTTCAGTGGAGGAAGTAACTGTAGCAGATATGGTAGAAACAGCAAGAGAACTAGAATTAGAAGTGGAGCCTGAAAATGTGACTGAATTGCTGCAATCTCATGATACAACTTTAACTGATGAAGAGCTGCTTTTTAAGGATAAGCAAAAATAAAAAATAGTTTCTTAAGATGGAATCTATTTGTGGATATGACGTGAACATATTGCCACATCAACCCCAACTTTCAGCAGCCACCACCCTGATCAGTTAGCAGCCATCAACATTGAGGTAAGACCTTCCACCAGCAAAAAAATCAGGACTCCTGAAGACTCAGATGATAATTAAAAAATAAAGATTTTTTTTTTTTTTTTTTTTTTTTTTGAGATGGAGTCCTTGCCTCTGCTACCTCAAGGCTGGAGTGTAGTGGCACGATCTCGACTCACTGCAACCTCCGCCTCCTGGATTCAAGGTATTCTCCTGCCTCAGCTTCCCAAGTAGCTCAGACTACAGGTACATGCCACCAAGCCTGGCTAATTTTTGTATTTTTAGTAGAGACGGGGTTTCGCCATGTTAGCCAGGCTGGTCTCGAACTCCTGACCTGTAGTGATCCGCCTGCCTCGGCCTCCCAAAGTGCTGAGATTACAGACGTGAACCACCATGCCCGGCCAACAATATTTTTAACGAAGGTATTTACATCATTTTCTTAGGCATAATAACAAACAAACCAGTTTTGTTTGTTAACAAACAAGTATGGTGTAACAAACCAGTATGGTGTAAACATAACTTGTTTACACCATAAATGCACTGGGAAAACAAAAAGTTTGTTTCACTTGCTTTATAGTTTGTCAGCCTGAAGATACCTTCCAAGATCTTTAAGTAATTTAAACCTTTGGATGATATTAAATTGCATTAAGTAACAGATAATCATTGGATGCCTAGATTATTCCTAAGATGAATACTGAAACACTGGTTATTCAGCATAATTTTGAATTTATAGGTGTTTGCTTCTTAATTTTTAAATGCTCAGGCCATATTAGTGAGCATGTACATTTTTGCTGTTTGTAGCGTTTTTTTTTTTTTCTTTTTCTTTTTTTGAGGCGGAGTCTCGCTCTGTCGCCTGGGTTGGAGTGCAGTGGCCGGATCTCAGCTCACTGCAAGCTCCGCCTCCCGGGTTTACGCCATTCTCCTGCCTCAGCCTCCCGAGTAGCTGGGACTACAGGCGCCCGCCACCTTGCCCAGCTAGTTTTTGTATTTTTTAGTAGAGACGGGGTTTCACGGTGTTAGCCAGGATGGTCTCGATCTCCTGACCTCGTGATCCGCCTGTCTCGAGAGGTAGGTATATGGCTATAGAAACTGTTGCATCAATTAAGGAGTTGTTAATTTGCTAAAATGCTGGTATGTGATAGCAGTTCTCAACTAATGTTTCACAGTTTGCTCTATGAAAGAGACACTATTTACTTTAGTTAAAATTGTAATTGATAGAAGTTGTTGAGACTATGCTAGAAGCAGCACTAACAGAGAAATACAACAGTGTGTGCTTGTCTTTTAAGGAAAACAGTAGTTTGGTCCTAAAGCAACATTTCTCAGATGTTTTTGGTATCCAGATAACTTACACTCATAAAACTTATGAAAGACCTTATAAAACTTTTGATTTTGGGGTTATAACTATCACTGTATTCTGTATTGGCAATTGAAACAGATAATTTTATTTTTTTAACTTTTATTTCAAGTTCAGGGGTACATATGCAGGTTTGTTTCAAAGGTAAACTTGTGCCATGGGGGTTTGTTGTACAGATTATTTCATCACCCAAGTATTAGCTGTTTTTCCTGATCCTCTCGCTCCTCCACCTTCCACCCTCCAATAGACTGCAGTGGGCATTGTTCCCCTCTATGTATCTATCTATGTGTTCTCATCATTTAGCTCCCACTTATAAGTGAGAGCATGCAGGATTTGGTTTTCTGTTCCTGCATTAGTTTTCTAAGGATAATGGCCTGCAGCCTCATCCATGTCCCTGCCAAGGACATGATCTCATTCTTTTTCATGGCTGCATAGTATTCCATGGTGTATATATGCCACATGTTCTTTATCCAGTCTACCATTGATAGGCATTTAGGTTGATTTCATGTCTTTGCTATTGTGATTAGTGCTGTAATGAACATTTGTGTGAATGTGTGTTTATAACAGAATTATTTCTATTCCTTTGGCTATGTTCCTAGTAATGGGATTGCTGGGTGGAACAGTATTTCTTGTCTTTAGGTCCTTGAGGAATTGCCACACTGTCTTTCACAATGGCTGAACTAATTCACACTCCCACCAACAGTGTTTAAGTGTTCCTTTTTCTCCACAACCTGACCAGCATCTGTTATTTTTTGACTTTTTAATAATAGCCATTCTGACTGGTGTGACATGGTATCTCATTGTGGTTTTGATTTGCATTTCAAAACAGAATTTTTAAATGCTTGTTTAGAGATAACTTGAAGAGAACAGCAGTGAATATATTGCATGTTAATAACATCTTAGTATCATTAGTCAATCAGTCCTGACCTCACAGACTCCTGATACCTATCTTCAGGTAAAGTGTCAGTTTATTCCAGAATATGAATGAGCTTGTGGAGAACCAACTTGGAAAGTGAATTTTATTTGCCTTGGTTCTTAATTCCTGAATTGAGAAACTCTTCCTGAGGCTCCCTACTTTGTATGGCTTGGTATGGCTATTTGCATAGTAGGAATCTGTCCTCCTTTTTCAGTTGGATATAACTCGAAAAATTGGTTATGCAACCGATATGGTTTGGATCTGTGTCCCCACTCAAATCGCATGTTGAAATGTAATTCCCAATGCTGGAGGTGGGGTCGGACGGGAGGTAACTGAACCATAGGGGTGGTTTCTAATGGTTTAGCACCATCATCCTAAATGATAGAGTTCTCATGAGATCTGGTCATTTAAAAGCCTCCCTCTGCGCTCTCTTTCTTCTGCTCCAACTATGTGAAGTGCTGGCATCCCCTTCACCTTCTGCAATGATTGTAAGTTTCCTCAGTCACCATGCTCCTGCCTAGCCTGCAGAACTGTGAGCCAATTAAACCTCTTTTCTTTACAAATTACCCAGTCTCAGGGGGCTTTTTGTTTGTTTTGTTTTGTTTTGTTTTTTTGAGACAGTGTCTCACTCTGTTGTTCAGGCTAGAGTGCAGTGGCATGATCACAGCTCACTGCAGCCTTGACCTCTTGGGCTCAGGTGATCCTCTCACCTCAGCCCCCTGAGTACCTGGCACTGGAAGCACACGCCCCCATGCCCAGCTAATTTTTTGTATTTTTAGTAGAGATGGGATTTTGCCATGTTGCCCAGACTGGTCTTGAACTCCTGGCCTCAATGGATCCTCCTGCCTCATCCTCCCAAAGTGCTGGGATTACCGGCATGAGCCCCCTCACAGGCCAGGCAATTCTTTATAGCAATGGGAGAATGGACTATTACAGCTACCAAAGTCTTGCCTGGAATGTCATATTTGAAAATGATGCCTATTTAATGAGGTATGGTTATGGTTTTTTAAAAAACAGCCTTGGAGTGAAATAATCTATACCATACAGTTCACCTGTCTAGAATATACAATGGCTTTTCAGAGTTATGCAGCCATCACCACAATCAGTTTTGAAACACTTAACCACTAAAGGAAGCCTGTACCCCTTAGCCTTCACGCACCCCAACACCTCCTCAATCTCCTATCACCCCAGCCCCAGGCAATCACTAATCTGCTTTCTGTCTCTACGGATTTGCCTGTTCCAGACAGTTCATATAAATGGAACCACACAAGAGGTGGCCATTTGTGACTAACTTCTTTCACTTAGCATAATGTGTTCAAGGTTCATCCATGTTGTAGCGTGTATCAGTATTTCATTCCTTTTCATTACCAGATAATATGCCGCGGTCTGAATATGCCACATTTTGTTTATCCATTCACCCCTTGGCATTTGGGTTGTTTCTACATGTTGGCTGTCATGAATAACACTGCTGTAAACATTTGTGCACACGTTTTATGTTGACATATGTTTTCATGTCTATTGGGTATATACCTAGGACTAGGATCACTGGATCATATGGGAACTCCATAGTTAACATTTTTAGAAACTGTTGGTCTGTTCTCTAAAGTGGGCTGCACTCTGCTCTAACAATAGCCCACTTTTGTTTCAGATCATTTCCACGTTGAAGGTCTAAGCATTTCAAATATATTACGTTGAATTGGATCCCCGCAACAATCCTAAGAGGCAGACCTTACTATAGGCGTTTTAGAGATTTGGAAACAAGTCCCAGGGCAATGAGGTGACTTGCTCAAAGTTGCTCAGATGGTAAGAGATGGCACTAGGACCAAACTAAAGCTCATCCAACCCAAAGCTCCATCTTTTCCTTTTCGATCCCATCCCCAGGGAAGTGCAGTGAGGAGGGCTTTTTTCTTTCTCCAGTGGCCTGGGGCTGCCTTTCTCCATAGGCCTCAAGGCCCCGTCTCTTGCTCCCACCCCAGCCCCGGTGCTGTTTTTCCCTGCAAGTTGGCAGAAGGCCCAGAGCTGGAACCTGATATTGTGGAGTCTCTGGACTTCCAGGAGCTGGAAAGGAGCAATGCCCAAAGGATGGGATCATGGCCTTTGCTGTCTTCCCCTAGTCCCCACAGGGAGCCTGACAGCTGTGCTCATGCTTGGGGAGGATGAAGAGCATGGCAGAGTCAGACAGGGGCCATTATTTTCAACAAAAATTCATTGAACACCAACCCCATGCAGTAAGGGTTTCCATGGCCAGGAAACCTGCTTCTGTAACTGATTGCTTCCCTCCTGGGCTCAGCTCCCATTTCCCTCACCACTCAGCTAATGCAGGCTTCAAGAGCAAAGTAAGGAGTGCGTCAAAACAGCTTCTTCCATCCTGGTGATTAACTTGGAAAAACCATACTACAACATCTAACTACACACATCTATGCATGCCCTCAGCCTTTCCTCATTTGAAAAAAGGGAATCATAATATTTACCTCTAAATGTAGTTGTGAAGATGACAAGGGGTATTAAATAGCACACTGCTGGGAACACAGTACCTGAAAACAGTAATCAGCAGCTGCTCTGCATCTCAGTACTTGCCATGTGCCGGGTGCCTGTCTAAATGCTCTTCACTGGAGCCCCAGGATATGCAAGGTAGGCCCTGTTTACTATGCCCATCTTTTTTCTTATTTTTTCTTTTGAGACAGAGTCTCGCTCTATCACCCAGGCAGGAGTGCAGTGGTGTGATCTCAGTTCACTGCAACCTCTGCCTCCCAGGTTCAAGTGATTCTCCTGCCTCAGCCTCCCGAATAGCTGGAATTACAGGCGCGTGTCACCACACTTGGCTGATTTTTTGTATTTTTAGTAGAGATGGGGTTTCACTGTGTTAGCCAGGATGATCTCAATCTCCTGACCTCATGATCAGCCCACCTCGGCCTCCCAAAGTGCTGGGATTACAGGCGTGAGCCACCGTGCCTGGCCTACTATGCCCATTTTATAGATGAGTAGACTGAGATTCATAAAGTACATAATTTACCCTAGGCTGTGCAGGGACCTAACCTGTGTCACTATACTTCCCTGGGGATGGGATACAGAAGGAAAAGATGGAGCTTTGGGGTGGATGAGCTTTAGTTTGGTCCCAGTGCCACCTCTTGCCAACTGAGCGACTTTAAACAAGTCACCTCATATCCCCAGGACTTGTTTCCACATCTCTAAAATGTGTATAGGAATCTCTGCCTCTTAGGATTGTCATGGGGATTCAGTTCAATGTGATATATTTGAAATGCTTAGACTTTCAGCATCAAAATGATCTGAAACAAAAGTGGACTATGGTGAGAGTGGGATATCTCCTAGTTATTTTTTGACTTTTTAACAATAGGCATTCTGCCTGGTGTAAGGTGGTATCTCATTGTGGTTTTGATTTGCATTTCAAAACAGAATTTTTTAAATGTTTGTTTAGAGATAATTTGAAGAGAACAGCACTGAATGTATTCCTCTCCGACACTTTGCTTTACTGACTGCTATCCTGAAGGCCTTGGAGGTGAGGGAGGCGGGTGGGTGCTGACTCACAATGATGGACTGACATTTCAGTGGATACTCACCACTCAGCCTTGCTCAGGGAGGCTGGGCGAGGGCTCCAGAAAGTGGCCTTCCCTGCAGATGTTGACACATGTGTGAGGCAGGGACAGAGTCCACTATCCACAGCACCTGTGAGCACTGGGTAGAACTACTGTCCTCTTCCTCTGTCAGGCTGGCCCTCGAGACAGATTAGATAACAAGAAATGCCAGGGTGGTGCTGATCCCCGCAGTGCCCAGCACACCAACCAGGTTGCAAAGGATGTGGAAGCTGCACATAGGGCAGGCGTTACCAACTGCAGATTAAATCGGGCCTTACCAACCGCAAATCGAATTGGGATTACCAACTGCAAATCAAAACTGTCAGCTTTTGGGAAGTCAGGACATCATCGGCTCTTAGGTCATCTCAAGCCGACAGGAAGCTATGATAGCAAAGGACATCCAGAATCAGGCCCGATGAGCTTCCGCCGGCTCTGCTACATATTCAATCGGCTCCTCCTTAGCAGATTCCCCAGCCACCTTCATCACACAAGGCCTCCATCCTTTGTCCTCTGGTTGCTGAAATGCACCCATGGTTCCCAATGTTCGGTCACTGCCCAGCGTGTGAGCTGCTCCTGGGAAAGTTGGCCCTGCAGGTCAAGAGGCTCAGCCCCCTGGCCTGCGCCCAGACCTAATTACAGGTTCCCAGGCAAGCAATGGAAAGAGCACTGTCCTGAGAGTTCAGCCTCTGCATGAACTGAAACGGGACTTTGGACACTTCATGCCCCTCCCTGGGCCTCATTTTTCCTGTCTCTACCCACAGGGGGACTAGACTAGCTTAGGGATGGAGACAGCAGGCATCCGTGCCCTCACCTTTGCCATACCCAGAGCAGACATAGGTAATCATTAAGCCAGCTCTCTGCCTCAGAATTCTTCTTAACACAGAGCTCCAAGCAAGGACTACCGATAAACCAGAGGTGGCCTGCAAGAGGAAGCCTAGGTGCCATCCCCAGGCTCGTTGACTTCATGGCTGCCCCTCAGCTCTAAAGACCTGCCATTGCCCTCTGTATACACCGGAAGATACTGGAAGGCTCTGCCGCATGTGTTTCAGCTCTCTGAACTTTTTTTTTTTTTTTTTTTTTTTTTTTTTTGAGATGGAGTCTAACTCTATTGCCCAGGCTGGAGTGCAATGGCTTGATCTTGGCTCACTGCAACCTCTGCCTCCCAGGTTCAAATGATTCTCCTGCCTCAGCCTCCTGAGTAGCTGGGATTACAGGCATGCACCACCACGCCCGGCTAATTTTTGTATTTTTAGTAGAGATGGGTTTTCACCATTTTGGCCAGGCTGGTCTCAATCTCCTGACCTTGTAATCCACCTGCCTCAGCCTCCCAAAGTGCTGGGATTGCAGGCGTGAGCCACCGCAGTGGTCCATGAACTTATTTTCTGATTTTTCCCTTGATTTCCTGTGCATTGACTGGGAAGTTGGGGATGTGTTTGTCAGGGGCATCGACAGACAGGAGGAAGAGCCCCCATGGTCTCAGGACAGGTCACCCTAGTACACAGAGCTCAGTAGTAGAGGCAGATTTGGGCTGCTGTGAGCCAGGCTCTGCCTCCTTCTGGCCAGGCCTGCTGGGTTGTGGCTCCGTAAGCAGCAGCTCCCTCCACACTGTGACCACCCCATGGGATCAGGGACACAGCACAAAGTGGCATGGACATGTGGGCTTCTTCAGGCAGGATGGCAGCCTCTAAAGCTGCAAACCTGGGATTCTTTCCTGGTATGATTGTGTGCTAACACCACATGACAGTTTCAAGGTGTTGTAATGCCGTTGTGTACACTGAATAATGCCTGGAGTTTCCTGGTAAAGACCGGGCTCCAAAACTCATAGAAAGTGGCCTGTGATTGCTGACAAATGCTGATTTGAGCTCCTGCTCTGCACAGCTCCTTAAGTGCCCCTCAACATAAAACAGACATGAAAGAGGGTGATGCTGCTGCGGCCCTCCTAGGACCCGCGTGGGAGGATGAAGACAGTAGACAGGCACTGGACTCCGCCAGAAAGAGACATACCACGTTGGTTGATTTTATCCTGCAGAAAAACATCTCAAACAAACAGCCTGTCAATCTGTGGATGTGTTTCTACTCAGTCAAGTACCAGATTTCACTTATAAAAATGAAGACTCTTGAAGAGGTAAAAAGACACCAAAGAAATTCAAAGTATAGCTTTTCAATTTATCAAGTCACATTTTGTGAATTTGTTAAGGGAATCCTACAAAGACAGCACCACATGGCAGAGGCTGGCTCAGCTTCACATGTGTTCATGGTGCACCTGCTGCAGTGGGGAGCGGCCCTGCAGGAGTGGGAACCAAGGAGGACGCAGGTCCTGCCCTTGGGAGCTTCCAGACCAACAGCGGAGAGGACCCGAAGTAACACAACCCCTCTGAGAGGCCCTGAGGGCCCTGCAGATTTGTTCAAAGGAGTGAGAAATCACCATGGTCCTGAGAAGGGAAAGGCTTCCTGGAGGAGGTGGCATTTGAGACAGGACTGGAGAGAAGCAGGAGGGTTTTTCAGCTGTGTGCAGAGACCCAAGCTGAACCTAGGGAAAGATATAGGAGGGTAATTCCGACTGAAAAGCAGGAGAGAAGGCAAGTAGGAGAGAGGTTCCGGGCTCCGAGTCAAGGAAGGTGGTGTGGGCTTGAAGGTCCAGTGAGGAGCCGCTGTGTCATGGAGGGGCCGAGGAGAGAAGTGACTCCAACAGAGCAGAGCTTTAGGAATCCAGGATGTCGGCTCTCTGCCAGAAATCATCGGATGCCACAGCCAGCCTGACCTTTAGAGTCTATGAAGCCTGAGGGCTTTACTTTGCAGGAGTAGATGAGAGATTAGAGAGGATGCCTGACTTCACATCACACACCAAAGAGTCCTGGCCAGCCCTGAATGCAGAGCCCCTGCCTGTGATCCCAAGGTGCCTGCAAACGGGCTCAGTTTGGTGACAAGGCTGCAGGGAGGGCCTAGAATGGCATGGACGCAGTAGGCTGTGTGCAGTAGCGCTGCAAGTTCCAGAGCTGACTACTGGAAATGAGTCCGAGCCATCTCGGCACCAAGGGCCAGGACCTGGCTTCTGGGTCAGCATGGCAGGGACTGGACAAATCCACAATCTTCCAAGCAAATGTGGGATTGCTCGGGTTTAAATTGTGGGTCCAGGACATGTCTCAAGGGCCCAGAAGGGTCACTTGCACCATCATCTCTTTCACCCTCGCAACTCCACCTTCTGAAATACAAAGGTGGTTTATAGTTTTAAATGCTTTATAGCACCACCTCCATATCTACTGCGGCAAGGGTCAGATTTTCCTACCATGGGCTTAGTTGAGATCTGTGTGGTCCAATATGTAGCCTTTAGCCACAAGTGGCTATTAAAAGTCAAATTAAAATTAAAATTCTATAATACGAGAAACCCAGTTTTTAAGCTTCACTGACCACCTTTAAAGTACTCAATAGCCACACATGGCCAGTGCTGTGGCGTTCGACAGCACACAATAAGACCTTTCCATCACCACGGAAAGTTCTATCAGCCAACAACAGCTTATAGCAGGAGCTGACTATGCGACTATGCCCTAGCTTGCAGGCCAAATCCAGCTGCCACCTGTTTTTGTAAATAAAGATGTACTGGAATCCAGTCATGCCCATTCATTTCTTTCTTTTTTTTTTTTTTTTTTTTTTTTTTTGAGACGGAGTCTTTCTCTGTCATCCAGGCTGGAGTGCAATTATGTGATCTTGGCTCACTGCAACCTATGCCTCCCAGTTGAAATGATTATCCTGCCTCAGCCACCTGAGTAGCTGGGACTACAGGCACGTGCCACCACACCCAGCTAATTTTTATATATTTAGTAGAGACAGGGTTTTATCATGTTATCCAGGCTGGTCTTGAACTCCTGACCTCAGGCAGTCTGCCCACTTCGGCCTCCCAAAGTGCTGGCCCATTCATTTCTGTACTGTGTATGTCTGCTTTTGTGCTACAATAGCAGAGCTGAGTGGTTATGACAGAGACTGTGTGGCTTGCAAAGCCTAAGATATTTAGTGACCCTTTTAAAGAAAAGTTAGCTGACCCTGAGTATAGATTGTGCAAAAGCTATACGAGAATCTTTTCTCTAAAGATGCTCACAGGCATCTCCAAGAGCCAATAGTGGGTCCCAAACATGTGTCTCTCCTAGGAAGGAGGCAGGGAACATAGTGCTGTCAGCATCAGTGCTGAGCTTAGTCGGGGTGTAGGATGGCCACCCCCAAGCAGGCACCTTGTCTAGGCTGACCAACCTCAGAAAGAGGTAGTGGGGTGGCTGCAAGCCTACCCAGAAAAGCCAAACACACCAGAAGGGTCTTCCATTTGCTTTCTTTATTATTATTATTTTTTTCATTTTTCCCAGGTCAATGAGGCAGCAACATTAACAAAAACGGAGACACACTTTTTTCTTGCAAGATAATTCAATAATTCTTCCCAAACTGATGCTCCACAGATAATCCTAAGAGGTTTTCATTACAATTAGCCTAATTTGGAAGATCTGGCATTCCACATATCAAAAATAACTCCCAGACTGACATGAGGCCAGCCCATGAGCACGCAATTCACACAGGGCAACACCTCAAGCAGAGAGAGGGCTTCAGGCCACCCCCGCTTCTGGCTCTTTCCAGTCCTAGCAGGTAAAAGAGGAGATCCAGGCTAAATTATCTGGCCCCTCAGGAAGGCTGGCACCTCTGGCTTTCCCTACCTGGGGAGACTCCAGGGCTACTGGATCAGCAGAGAGTTTGGGGGTTCTTTATGGACCCAGAATTTGTGCAAGAAGCTCCATGCTTGCTGCCCAACAAAACTCCTGAATGATCTCAGCCTCTCTCTCCTTTTCTGAACACACTTCTTTGTTGAAAAAGGAGACTAAATGGATTCAAGAGGCTCACTGATGTGCACTTGGCAATGACACTATTGTCAACAGAACACAGAATTTGTCTGTAGCAGCTTGCAATGTCCCAGGGCCAGAGAGGGTGGATTCTCGAAGGATGCCTGGGAGCATCTCAAATGGTAACATTTGGGACAGCCCAGCTGGGGAAATGCTGCAATTTTAGCTGTGCAAATTGCAAATGCATGTGGAACCTTTGCTGTCACGCAAACAGGGGAAGCAGCAGAATCCTTTTCCAGGCAGCCAGGAGGCTCTGAACAGACAGGCTCCCCTCTTTCTCTTTCTCTCTCTGATTCCCAGGTTGGCTTGCTGAGTTCTCTCACTCCCATCAGCTTTTCTTTGCTGCTCTGTCCAAGTTATTTGGATAAATGGGAACAAAGAAAAGAAAACAGCCTCAGCCTCCAGCCTTCCCTTTGGGGACCTGCCTCACAATGCACACTCTCTTCCAGGCACTTCTTGAATTACAGAGGGAACAACAGTGAGCGAGTCCACTATGGAGCCACTACCAAGTTGGTTTAATTTGCGTGGGTCCCAGATGGGTCTCCAGGGCCCAGGAGGGTCACCCACGCTGTCGTCTCTTCCGCCCCCGCAGCTTCAGCCTCCTGGCTGGCAGGCTGACGGGCTGCTTCCCAAACTTCTCCATGATCTCTCGGATCCTGGCCATGTTGGTTTTGCTAAGTGTGAAGTCACACCGTGTGGCCCCCATGTCATAGCCAACCATACAGTTCTTGGTGGATGCAGTGAAGCCTTCGGCCTTGGCTGTGACCACATACTCTCCAGGGTTCAGGAGGCGCCAGTAATCCCCATCGTTGGCTGTGGAAAAGAAAACCAGGGGAGACTCAGAGCAGCTTTTGCTAATGCAAATCCCGCCAGCCCTCCTCCAAGACCAGCTCCCTAGGCCAGAGGGAGACTCTCAGGCTGGCAACGTGGAATCCTAGCTCCTGCAGATGCAAATTCTTAATGCATTTGGAAGCCAAGATGCTTTCCTCTCTGAAAGCTGCCTTAATGGTTTTAACAGGGAAGGGAGGTATAGGCTTCCCGCAGTGTCAGTACACAGGAGCAAAGCTGGAGAGCCGATCGCTAATGCTCCTTGCTCTGTGACAATATGAGCCATTCATTATGAACTTGAACTTCCAAACGGTATGCCCTTGTCACAAAATGCCATCTTGAAAAGCCATCAGTGCAGGGCCTCCTGGCTTCCTTAGCGTGGCTGCAAGTACACAATAACCATTTTTTAAAGGCGTGGGCTCTTCACTTCTGGAAAGAGAAGGAAAGGACTAACTGGGCTGAGGTCAGATGACCCAGGAGAAGCCCTGGCACCTGTACCCCATTCCCTGGCTGGGGCCTGGAGAGACTTGGGAGTTGCAGGGGTATCTATACATGGATGCTGCGGGGCAGAGGAGCCTTAAGACCACATGAGACCCAGGCTGGAGCTGAGGTGGTGCCCATGCACCCAGGTAACTACCTGCCGATTACCTCCCAGGCACCTAACATGACCTGGGTCCATCCTCAGCTCTAGGCTGGATCCCTGTGGTAGGTGCAGTGGTTCATGCCTATAATCCCAGCACTTTGGGAGGCTGGGTGTGGTGGTGGGTGCCTGTAATCCCAGCTACTCTAGAGGATGAGACAGGAGAATCGCTTGAACCCAGGAGGCAGAGGTTGCAGTGAGTTGGGACCATGCCACTGCACTCCAGCCTGGGTGACAGAGTGAGACTCTGGTTCAAAAAAAAAAAAAAGAAAAAGACAGGTTCTAGGCTGAGATCACTCCTCCCAGAGAGCCTACAGCCTGGTGAGAACATTTAGATCCACAGCATATCAGAGACCATGAGACAGAAAAGGAGACACCAGAGGCCATCCCGGCGAACACTACCCACACACAGAAAGACGAGGCTGGCACTGGCTCACTGAACCCTCCAAGTGACTCTGTGATACAGGCTGCACGCTTATTCCCTTTTCTATGTGAGTAATTTGATGCCCGGAGAGGTGTAGTATCCTGCTCCAGGTCACACAGCTAGTAATCAGCAGTCTTTCACTTGTGACAATCTGAACGTCCTGACCAGTCTAAAGTTTTGGAGCCAGGTAGAGAAAAGGTTGGGTTTGATCAAGTACTTAGTAGTCCCTGGACAAGGTTTGCTTGTCTTAACAAGTCCTGAAGTCTTCTAATGGATGGAAGAAAACTATGTATGTGTTTGTTAATATACATCTCCCATATACACCGATCTCCAACACTTTGAAGCATCATGTTGAAATCATGAACATTCTAATCCCAATTCATCCGAGACACCCAGTGCAATACGCTGAGCTCACAGGAGCACAGGACGTGACGGGAAGTGAAATGTGGAGGCAGTCGTTTACCACATGTACATCATTAAGGAGCTGAAAGGAAAACAGGACTCATTTGACAGACCCAGGTACACGCTCAGGTGGGCGGCTCCCTGGCATATGTCCTGGATCTTTTTTAGTGAAATGGCAAGTTCTTCAACTACATAAAATGCCACTTCATACCTTTTCAGGAGCACATCGACAGCCTGAATTCTACCAGCAGGTGACTCAAGCCTCACAGTAAAGTTTGTCTTTGGAGATCTCCCTCAGGGTTCCCACAGTCCCTGACAAGCCCAAGTGAGCCACCTCCTCCACGTGCCCTCCCTGTCCTCTCCCCTCTCCCTGCTACCGGGCAGCGCATCTTTAAGAGTGGAAATGGCCTCTGCTTCCTGCCTCGGCTCTGTGTTAAAGCTGTAGGCACCTGTAGAGCCTGTGTTTTCCTCTTCTGTGCTCAACACGCATGCCGTTTATCCTCCTGGATTAAACACCAAACAGGTCAGAACATTGGTTCATCTGAATGGGCTGGAGAGAAGTGAGCGACCAGGAGAGCATGCGGCTTACTGGCCTGAGAAGCGGGGAGTATCAGGTCTCAACTACCAAGGGTACTCAGAGGGGATTAGTTAAGGCCAAGAGCCTGCCCCCACCAACTGTTGTGGGGCGCTGGACATTGGAGGCCCCTGGAAGCAGACCTCTCAGTGGGAGCACCTGACTTAATGGCACTTGGAGGTTAAACACCTCAGGGAGGGGGCAGCCTAGGTTCTCACCAAGGGAGGTCCTCAGTAAGCTGAGCAGTGAAAGAAACCCACAATTAATGGTTATCAGCATAACTGGCTCAAGTTCATGTTTCTAATAAGAAGCCTTTGTGATTCCCCTTGTCCCCGAAAAAGCCAGAAGAAGCTCTCCCTGCCCCCTCCCCAGTCCACCCTCTGTGCTGTTGCTGGCCTTCTTGTACACATCATGGTGCTTACTCCCTAAACCTGCCATTATCCCAGGGCCACATGGTGATGAAATCCAAAGTCCTTGTGTGGCCGGAGCCTCTGAGGTCCCAGTTCCTGCCCATCCCTATTGTATCTCACACCCCTTTGTGCCAGCCATCCTGAGTGCCTTGCAGTGGTGTCTCAGGACACACACATCTTACACCTCTGGGTTTTGCATATACTGTTCCCACTGCTGTTCCCAACTCCTGTGCCAGGTCCACTTCCTTTCACCCTTTGTAAAGTCAGGCCTTGCAAGATTCCTTTTAAATGCCTAGAGTTCGATTTTTTGTTTTGTTTTGTTTTTTAAGACAGAGTCTCACTCCATCGCCCAGGCTGGAGTACAGTGGCTTGATCTCAGCTCACTGCAACCTCTGCCTCCCGGGTTCAAGCAATTCTCCTGCCTTAGCCTCCTGAGTAGCTGGGATTACAGGTGCGTACCACCATGCTTGGCTAATTTTTGTACTATTTTTTTCTTTTTCTTTTTTTTTTTTTTTAGTAGAGATGGGGTTTCACCATATTGGCCAGGCTGGTCTCGAACTCCTGACCTCGTGATCTGCCCGCCTCGGCCTCCCAAAGTGCCGAGGATTACAGGCATGAGCCACCATGCCAGTCCTAGAGTTTGTTTTTAATAATGAAAGCTATTCTTACTAATTTTCAAGAAATTTGTTCTGTCCTTGTGGCCCTGTCAGGTAAGCCCTCTAATTTTGAAGAGAAATAGACAAGCAGGTGGAGACAGTGTTCCTGTGAGCCTGAGGGTTCACCCCATTCAGATAAGGGCTCAGTGCTTAGAGCAAAACCCAACGCAGATCCTGTGGGCCCCTTCCACATCATTGCGCTCCACTGGTCCCACCCAGCCTCTCTCCAGCCACACAAGGCTTCCTTTTGTTTCTTGATTCTTGACTCTGAGCCTTTGCAATTACTGTTCCCTCCACTGGAATGCTATTCTTTGCTCTTCTAAAGGCCAGCCTGTGTATGTCCCCTTAGGGAGGGACCCTTCTCTGGCTTTCCCATCTATCTGTAAATATCACTTGATTTATTTTTTTTCATGGCACTGATCACAGTGCGTAGTAAACTTTTAAATCTTCCTTTGGAATTATCTCTAGGTTTCCTTCACTAGAACGTGTACTTTTAGAGGCCATACTTGTTTCACTCACTGCAGTATTTCCAGTCTGGTGCACAGTAGGAGCTCAATAAGAAAGGTCAAAAGAATGAATACAATGATCAGGACTGTGTGTGGGTTCACACAATCAGACGGAGGGGCGTTGGCCCTGTCATCTGAAAGCTTCTACTGCGGAGATACAGATCTGCCTGATGCCCTCATTGGCCTGGCAAGGCACACTGTCCTCAGTTCTTGGCTATTTTCCCAATGTCTTCCTTGAGGCTCTCATTTTCTCTTTTTCTGTCTCCAGCCACTGGGAAAGTCTGGAATCACAATATGAAAAGCAGGAGATGCAGTGTTGGGCTGCTGTCCCCATAAGTGCTCAGGTCTGTGTTCAGGGTGAACCTTCTAGGGAGTTGCAGTGGAAGTCAACACATAATGGGCATCCCAGGCATTCATGCGTGCCAAGCCTGTCCCACAGACTCTGGCCAAGCAATGGATGGAAGAAGTATGCAGACACAAGTATTTTGCCTGAGCGTGTGGCTAGGGGACTGCACGACTTAGCACCACTGACAAGAATGCAGCCCCCATAAACCAGAAATGTTTGTATTTATTTAGTACAGATTTAATGACAAAGGCTTGGAGCAAACACAATTAACATTGTCGACCACCCCGAGTAGAAAGCAGTCCTGCAGACAAATGATCAAAGGTTGGTTTCTGGAGACATAAGTAAACAAATTCATCTAGATAAATTGCTTTACATTCCCTTGTTATCTACTCTGCCCTTCTGAAGTGTTTGCAAAACCTCCTGACCTTCTAAGAAGGTTTCTGTCTTTCCTTATAATTTCTCCCACCACCCTGACCAATCTCCTATACATGGGCAGAAGGGGCAACTCAGGTCTAAAGAATGTCCACACGAGCAGGTCAGGTCAGCACCCACCAAGTAAAGGACAGTTGTGTGGAACGGTGAGCCGGGTGTCTGTCCAACACACTGATATGCATCTAACTCAAAGCATTCCTACCAGCTTCCCTCCCTGTGGAATTCCATTTAATACCTCTGTTTACTTTATGCAAAATCCATCCCAAAATAAAACTTGTCAGATCACATAAACCTCAGACAGAAATCAAGGCAAATTCAGAGCTTTTCTTGAGAACCGAAGATTCTGAAACAGAATAAAGAGCCGTGTGTAAAGTATGGAGTTTATCTGTCATGATAATACACTGGGAAATTATTTATAGCGGGGAAAATCAAGGGAGGGAGTTGCATTTCCCATTAGCTCATCAAAACTGTCTCCTTGATTGCAGGGGCTTGAAACTCAGCACCCATGAGGCAAAGTATTCCATCTTGGCTTATGGGGCCCCAGGGTCTTTTTATCTCCCACTCAGTTCAAAACTCTTATGTTTTCTCACATTGCATACAAAGCACTAAATAGTCAAGGAATGTTCTAGGCTCTTCTAGAATTGTCATTTCAAAGGAGCTTCATTTGTAATGTTTAAAATACAAATCCTATGCAGAACCACATCACACAGCCTTTCATGCATAACGATCGCCAACACTCTGCGTGGTCTCTGGCACATTACAGCTATGCAATCTACATTTGCTGAATTAATTAAGGAATAGTGAATAAATGTATGGAAAAAATGAACACCTATGAGGGGCTACTATGTACAAAATTCCATGGTATTCAGTGTGAAGCCTCATGGTTCATGGCTATAAGATTAGTGACAAATGGTATGAATGTTCAGAAAACATTATTAAGTGAAGAAATCAGTAACTAGATGGGAAAAATGCAATTTATGGCATTATACAGCAATCTACAATTTTGTGGCATTTTAGACACAGTTCACCCATTTGCATATTTGGTCTTTTATGCCAGGCCCACTGCTAGGGAGCCTGGCAATGAAGGGTACGTGGGCCAGGCCTGAACCCCAGCCTCACTTCATCCTAATGTCCCAAAGTCTGCTTCCTGGCAGGTGGAATGGGATCTTTTGTTGGCACGACAGGATCATGGGAACAGTTTGCAGAGAAGGAGCCTCTCCTCCCTGATCAAGAAAAATAGCATGGAAATAAAGGAAGGAGCACCAGATTTGAAGTCTCTAGCGCTTGGCTCAAATCATAGCTCTGCCACTCACTGGGTAATCCTGGAACATCGTGGACTGTTCATCCGCCCATTCATCAACAAGTATTTATTGAGCATCCACTGCTCAGAAGTGGCCAGGCACGGGGGCTCGTAATATACTGAGGAACAAACCAATCAAACAGTCAAGGGCTCCTGACCTCGTGGGGGCGAAGAGGCAGAAACAAATAACGAGCAGAGTACACATGAGCCTATTACGTGATGTGTTAGAAGGGAGATGTGCCACGGGGAAGGGACAAAGTCGGAGCAGGTAAGAGGGACCAACAGGGCAGCAGGGAGGGTGCCATGCTCACAGTGGTCAGGGCTGGCTGCAGTGAGATGGCGCCATCTGAGCAAAGACCTGAAAGGCAGGAGGCAGGAACCCAGGGACCCCCCAGGGAAGAAGGTTCAGGTGGACAGAGGCGCCGCAGTGATGACCCCCTGTGTGGCTGTCAGTCCACGAGGAGCAGTGGGAAGTCAGATCATGGGACAGTCAGCCCTGTTTGCCTAGGACAGGGGTGGGGAGTGGGACACAGCATTTTCAGTTTTAAGTGGGGCATCCCAGGTCATGACAGCCCTGTGGCACAAAAGAAAAACCTGGACTTGTTAAGCACCTTTGTTTTCATATCACTTTGTAACCAGCAAAGAACAGGGCAGAGTCCTCTGGGACCCTGAGGGGCACCTGCAGGGCATCTTCCAGCCCACCTGGGGGTCAGAGACCTGAAGTCAAACTCCTCTAACCCCTTAACCATCAGTGGGTCACTGCCCTCCTTGAGCTTCTGTTTTTCACCTGAATGAGTGGGAACGAATGGCCTGTCTCCCTCAGAGGGATAAAGTGAAAACAACTGAGAGAAAGCATGTGTGCGCGTTCTTTGAGAACAGATCGTGTGGGGAACAGCTCCTTATTCCTGCTGTTGCTGAGTGATCCAGGGGCAGCCTTCTGCTGTCCTGACGTGGTGTGGCCACTTCATAAGTGCATTTTAAAATGGGAGATTGTTTTGGCATTTTAGGAACTGGAAACCGAATTTGGTTTATAAACCCTGGGTCTTAAAATTTATTTTCTTCCATAGAAAAGAGAGTTGGAATAAGGTGTGAGCCCTGCCTTTTAGAGATCATTCTCTGACCCTCAGATTATCCAAGTTCCTAGAATTTTCTACCCTGCATTCAAAAGGGAATCACGCGTGCTAACCCTGACTAGTTAACACCATCAGACACTCATCCCTTCCAGTGAGTGGGAGCTGGGTCTCCCTGATGCATCTCATCTAATGACAGCATCAAGAAAGATACAATTTATGTGAGGAATGATGCAGTTAAATGACAGAGTTAATACAAGAGAGCTATTAACAGAGTGGCATATAGGAGATGCCCACGTTTATTATTCCTGTTATTCTTATCCTACCCTTCACATTACAGACACCTGAGTCTTCCTAAGACATCACACTCAGTGATTTCCTGTGCTTTAATAGAAAAGTTGCATCCTCTCTGGAGGGGCATGTAAGGCCAGTCCCAACCCACCCTTCCAGCTGTTTTCTTGCTGCTGGTCCCTTCAAACTCTCTACTCCTCCACAAGTCGCCTAGTCTATGGCTTCTCCCTCTCCGGAGCAGCCTGGCTCCCTCCCTCCCTGGCCCCTCTGGGTTTAAGGACACAGGCCACATTCCACCTTGTCTGAGAGCTAGGATGCCTGCAGATGCAACAACTCCATAGACACAGAGCTGCTTCCTCAACTCCGTAGAAACTTCCACTGCACCTGGAGGTCAGCTGGCTGCTGCATGACCATCCTGTGGAAGGGACAGAGAGCAACCAGGAAGCACAGGTTGAAAACCTCCCTTTCAAGGGTCTCTTGAAAAGTGGGAAATTTAGAGGAAGGAGACTGTGATTCGGCTCTGAGTAAGACATTTCCGGCAGTCATTTCATGATTGTAACCCAAGTAAAACACCTAAAAAAAAATGGATATTTCTTACCAAGAGACAGTTGGTACACATTTGCAGTTACCTGTTCGGATGTCATGGTTAACGCCTTCTACGGAGATAATGGCATTTGGGATTCCTTTTCCATGTGAATCTCTCACCAAGCCTTTAATGCCACGATGAACCTGCTCAGCAAACATGAGACACAGGGTGAGGCCACCGACCAGATCTGGACACAACCGGCACAATGGAGGGGGCTGTCAACCCGCCATTGGCCAGTTCCCACCAAGAACTCACACAGCACCAAGTCTTGCTCAGGGGCACGGAACCGAAAAGCAGGTTCATTGCTCGCTGCATTGTCGGGTTCAATTAACAAGGGCGAGGTCTTGGTGTAAGAAAAGTGAACTTATTTCTGAAGCTAGCATTAGGGAACCATCCTGCTTTAAAATGTGCCACTTCTCCTTTGGAGCAAAAAGCTGATACTTATGAGGTGAGGGGGCTAGTGAGCAAGGGCAGGTGTCTTATCTAGACCCTGCTAGCCTGGTGTCTTATCTACCAAACAGTTGAGTTGGCACCTTCCTGGGCAGAAATAAGTTGTAAAAGTGGCCAGCGGGCATGCTTTCAGCATGCCCTCCAAGGCCAGCCCCTGGAGGTGGGTGTTCTGCCTTGGAGCACAGATGAGCTTGCCCTGCAGGGAATGTCTGCTGAGGGGGAAGTGACAGGTTATTTTGCATTTCAAAAAAGGCTAAGTGGGAAGCAGGGGAAAGGAGGAAAGAAAAAAGAAGAGAAAAACACCAATTAAATTATATCTTAGAAAAACAGGAGTCCTCGGGTTATAGGCTTGCCTGGCTCTGTATGGATTTGGAATGTAAACTTCTGCATTTCTTTTGGGTGCTTGCACCAGAAAGTCTTCCCTTAAAATGCCCAGAGGCTTAAAAAATATTAGGATCCGAGACGGTTCACAGAAACACATTTACTAAAACTGAAATTTAATTTTATAGGCATATTTATTTTGACTTTTGGGGACTTGCTGACTTAAAAGTCAGAGGGAAAAGAAACAATTCAAAGAAACCCTCCTACAGATGACAACTCCAGGCATAGACCCTTCCAAAGACTTCACTGTGCCATGCGATGCACTTGAACCTTATGCCTCAGTTTCCCCACTTGTAGAACGATGTGCCAATCCAAGGTGACATTCCATCATTACCAATGACTTTTTGCATATTACGAGGACTAGGCATTTTATCCACAGGAGGCCTTTTGGCTAAATGGCATCATTACTTAAGACTGATTAGGTTGTTACAGTCAAATCCTTCTCTTTACAAAATGCAAAAGAAAAAGAGCCTTCTCTTACAAAATTCCAGGCTGGGAAGAGGAATTCCTTGGGTGAGGTTCCCCTTAGAAGGAAAAATGGACTCACACCCTTCTGTGCCAGGGAAGCTCACTGGGGGCTGAGTCTACCAAGACCATCATGGGACAGAGTCAGATGCTAAATCCTGGTGCCAACCTCTGCCCCCGTGCAGAAGTGCAGCCAAAAGTGCCAGCCAAAGCCATTGGCTGAATGTGCCTTCTGACTGCTGAGCACAACCCATGGAAGGGGAACCTTGTGTCCAGCCTCAGGGTCTTACTTCCAAATGGATGGAGGTTAAGGTGGAGTCAGAATTAACACTTAGAAAAAGCAGGAGCCCTGAGGCTTGACATTTGTTTCTGTTTAATCCATTACTTTCCAGTTAGTCTGTTCCTTAGTGGGGCCTGGATACTGTTTGGTTAGTTGCAGAACTAGAACTGGTGAATTCACTAATGCTGCAAGATGGATGTGTCCTTGACAGCCTACGGCAGGGAGGTGTCCAAGGTTCTCAGTGGAAGTAGCAGCAGCCCCTCCCCAGCTGGGTAGCAGAGCCCAGCGGTACTTGTTAAAGCTGCTCCCAGGTCATTCACCCCTGCCACCTGCAACAGTGACTCTGAAGGCCTGGGAAGGTGTTAGGGACTCAATTGTGTCCCCACCCCACCCCAGCCCCCAAATTCATATGTTGAAGCCCCAACCCCGGTATCTCAGAATGTGACTATTTAGAGATGGAGCCTTCAAAGAGGTAATTAAGTGAAAATGAGGCTGTTAAGGTGGCATCCTCCTAAGAAGAGGAAATTTGGACTCATACACAGAGGCACATGCACAGAAGGATAACCACCATGTGAAGAGGTGGCAAGATGGCAGCCGAGGAGACAAGCCTCCGAGGACACCGACTCTGTGGGCAGCTTGGTCTTGGACTTCCGGCCTCCAGAGCTGCAAGTCTACCTTGTAAGCCACCTGGTCTGTGGTGTTTTGTGATGGCAGCTGGAACAGACTGAGACAAGGGGCCTGGGCACGTTGGCTCAAACACATAGCACCTGTTCCCTGCAGAGCAGCATCAGAGAGCTCAGGAACCAGTTCCAATTGCTCCAGGCCAATGGGGACAATGACCGTTGGTTTAGAGCTCTCTTCCCTGGGGCCTGCTCAAGTGTCAACACAGAGTTGCTCCTCAAAGCACTGAGATGGCCCAGTATGACGACCAAGGTCTGAAGCTCTAATTCCATCCCATACTTTCAGCTACCTGGCAGCCTCATCCCCCAGCTAGTCCCCCTCATCCCAGCCACATGCCCTCAATATACCTGCTCCATGAACACAATCAGAGATTCCCGGTTATTCTCCCACTCTTCGGGCAGTTGACTCTCATGTGGGTATTTATCACAGCCGACGTAGATGGACAGTTCGAAGCAGTTTGTATGAAGGTAGCTGAAATCGTTCAGACCTGCCAAGCCAATGGGACAACAGTGTAACTGAACAACACTCGAAATGGCACTGGGGAATGAGACACAGGGGGAAGCAGAAATGTATAAGAACGTTCGGAAGGCCTTGTTTAAACAGGGAGGTATCAAGTATCTACTACAGACAAAAATTTGTATTAGAGCAAATGTGTGTGAGTTAGAGAGAGTCTGGAGAGAAGATGTAGCCAGAATGGTTTGTGGTGAGGACGGACACATGGAAGTGTGGCTTTGACAAAAAAGCCAAAAGAACTTAAATAATGCTATTTAGATAAAATACTTTATTAAAGTAAAAAAGTTTAAAGCTCCATTTTTAGAGCAAAGCTGTCATTCATGAACACTACAGGTTTTAAGTGTTTGATTAAGTTTTTCTCTACAGTTATGCTGTCTCAGCTATAGCTCTATGACAGTCTTCTATTTTGATTCCAAAAATTGCGATCCTTACCACTGTTTGCCGAGTGCCTCCTATAAGCCAGGATCTGTCCTAAGCACTCTGCAGCCATTAGGTGACTTAATTTTCATCCCAAACCCAGCAGAGGTAGGCAACACAGCACAATTTTGCAAATAGGAAAATTGAGGTTGAGAAGGGAAAGAATCGTACCCAGGACCATGTATGTGTCTGGAAAGGGTCAGCGTCAGGGTTTGGGCCCAGGTCTGCATGCCCTTGCCTACAGCTCCGAATAGAGCATCACTGCTTGGGGACTTGTAGGCAAACCCACTCCCTCAGTACACCTGAAAGCAGACAAGCCTTCTGCCTCCTGGCGTGACAACAGCAGGACAGGAAGCCCCAGCCTGATGTGTAGTGGGTGTCTGGACTCACTTCCTAGGGCTGCTGTTACAATGTAAATTACCACCAAATGGTTGGCTTAAAGCAATCGAAATTTATTCTCTCACAGTCTCAGAGGCCAGAAGTCTGAAACCAAGGTGTCTGTGGTCCCTCCAAAGCCTCTGGGAGGGGGAGCCTCCTCTAGGGGAGGAGCCTTCCTTGCCTCTTGCAGCTTCTGGGGGCCCCTGGCCTTCTTTGTCTTGAGGCCACATCACTAAGCTCTCTGCCTCTGTCTTCACATGGGCTTCTCCTCTTCTGTCTTGCTTCCAGGTAACACAGGGTGACCCCATCTGGAGACCCTGAATATAATGATACCTGCCAAGACTCGTTTTCCAAATAAGCTAACATTCCCAGGTGTGGGGTTTTGGAAAGCAGACATTATCTTCTGGGGAGGCCACCACTCCACCCACTCTACTAGCCAACATTTGTGAAATAGATGAGTGTTTGACGGCTTGAAGTACCAGTGGCTTCCTTCTCAACATTTTTGTTTTCGAACAGGATGATGATTAGCAAGCTGTGCTCTGAGTGACTCACCCAGTAGAAGGCCCTTCTGACCACCCTCCCTGGGCTCTAGGGTCGGGGTCACAGAAAGCAGGAGTGCTGTGTGCCTTCGACAAATTTTCTTCATTCTCACTCAGTGCACCAGAAGGAACCCTCTCCTGCAATGCTCAGTATCAAAGCCGTGGCTTTGGGGTATCAAGAGCAACTCTATCAATCTGCTGCCTGGTCACTGAAGTCAGAGGCAAAATGGCGTTAAGTATACGGCTATTCTACCCAATGCCAGATTCGAACCATCCACATGTCATCAGCAATGGGCTTCTGATTAAGCCTGTGATGAAACACGGCGTGTTTGCAGTGAGAGCAGTGGAATAAAAAGGGTGGGACAGAGCTAAGTCAATGGAAAATCCTTCACGTGGGCCCCCGTCTCATTGAAGGAGACTGGTCAAAATTCCTTCGGTCAAACCCGCAGTGTGGAATTACAGACAGTGCAAGAAGGCCAGGGCACAACAAGCCACCCGTGAGCACAGGTGTCAGCTTTCCGGGAGGGCTGAACACCTGTCTGCAGAGAAAACGATGGTCACTTCCACTCTTCCAGTCCTCGTTAGCGCCGAAATAAATGCGATATTTAAACATTCTGGAGTGAGCCTGCCATTTTGCAATATGTGTCTTCAGAGCACAGGAAGTTTTAGAAGAACTGGCAAAATGAGAAACCAGAGGGAAGTGGAGAAGCCTGGGCCATGCTGTCTTGCTGCTGCCCGCCAGCCTTCCAGAGTGTATCACCTTGCTGAGAACACATGGCCAGAGACAGGCTTCGAAAGCAAAATGCTACTTCCTGTCTGAAGTGTGTGAACAAGGGGCCACGATGTGCCCCAGATAGCTCTTCACAAGCCTTCGGTCCTAGCTGGGGTGGTGAGATATTCCTTTGTGTTCTCTCCCTAACTGGCATCCTTCTCTTGTCACCAGCTTCAGCAGGGAAGGCACAGCCACATTCCTTACAGCTCTGTGCATCTGATGCAACCACAACACCTTCCTTCACTGTGGAGGAGAAGGTGCAGGGTTGCAGGAACAGAGAGGCTCAAAGGCGTCTGGAGTGAAAGCATACATACTCCAAACAATGTACATTTCAAAATGTATTGACCCTTGCTCTCGACTGGGCCACTCCCCATTAACTAGTGCCTGGCAGGGCACAGCTAATGAGTGAGAAAAAAAAAATGGAACAAAAAGGTGGAGAGGAGAGGGAGGGGGAGGAAAGGAAATTACAAGTCACATTTCATTAATCTACAAAGCAATGAATCTGCAGACTTCATCACACTGTCAGGAAGATTAATGATTAAAAAGGCTCAAGCTACCACATGGCTCTGCTGCAAGGTCCCAGAAATAATGGAAAATATAATTGATAGAAAAAAATCAAACACTACCTATGTGATTGTGTGGCAGCCAACTTCGCAAAATGTTACGAGTGACCAACGCTGGGGAATCCGGGTGTGCCCATGCCCAATTTAGTCACAGCAGCCACAAGAAATAAACAGGTATTTTACTTAAAGCTTTTTGTAGGTGGGTTTTAGGGCTAAAACTTGAAAAGCAAGAATGCTTTTGCCATTGGGAATTTTTCTTGATAGATAGAGATTTGCATTTTTTTAAATTTTATTTTATACAAGGTAAAACCATGATGGATTTAGGTAAAATGCCTCCACTTGGTCTGTAAAAGGCAAAAACGTCAAGCTTTCTGTACATGTTTTAAAATGCCCAGGGAAACAAGTATTTCTACTTTGTTTTTCTTTTCCCAAAGGTGGGAACATCCTCGAAAAGTAGGTGAAGGCTGAGTTTCTAACAAAGTCAAACAATATTAACGCTTATCAGTACAGTGAAACCGACAATAAGGATGTGCTCATATGAGGTTTCACAGCAGCGTGTTACTGCAGAGGGGAGTCCGCAGGGGACGGGAACTTATCGCGACTGTTTCTGTGAGCCACACATCAAGCACATTCATATCTTCCACCTGCGTAATCCTCACAGCTTCCTGGAGGGAGCTGGTATTACTACCACCATCCTCTTCATCATGACCATTTTTACAAATGAAAAAGTGCAAGGGTTCAGAGAGGTTAAGTAACTGGCCCTGCATCACACAGCAACTAAGTAACAGAGTGGGATTTGAACCCCCAGTCTGATGTGAAAATATTTTGCAAATTCATCATTGGCTTGAGCAACCCTCACAAAGCGAAGGAAGGAAGCAAGAAGCATTATGCCCAGGGTCCTGCAGTCAATGCAGAGGGACTTTGGAAACGGGACATCCTCATCCCTCCGGGTTTAGGGAACAGCCCTGAGACAGGAAACCAAGTGCTTGTCCTGATGTGTGGACCGCGAGGCCTTCTGGCTGCTGTGAGGGAATTTCTGAAGTCTCTCCTGAGAACCTCTACAGTCCTGAGTGGATGCCAGGAGCAATACTTTGTATTCTCCATGCAGCACACAGTCAGTGTTGACCGCAGGCTGTGGGTATGAGTGTGACGGGCCGGCCTGCTGGCCGCTGGAGGACAGCAGGTAAGAATGGAACCGTCTTCACCACAGGTTCAGTCTGCAGCTCAGAGTCCCTGCACAGCTGAGCTTGGGATGGATACCTGGCCCCCTCTGTGGATTTACAGCACAGGACATCACCCAAGAACAGAAGAGCTCATATAGATAAGAAAAACTCAGGCTCCAGCGCCAGCACCAGCATGCTCTCCACCCCTTCACTAGGTTGGGTTTTTTTTTTTTTTGTCTTTGTTTTTGTTTTGTCCACTATTGCCATTCACTCCAATTTTACCCATCTCTGACCCTGTCAAATCTGAATAGCTTTGAGGCTAAGCACAGGCCATGGAGTCAGAGACCCCAGCCCTGTGCCTTTCTTCCTCGAGCAGATCCCTTTGGGTCTCCAGCCCCTGTTACCTCCTTTGTGCACTGGAAAGTGAGACTGGGGCCAGGATGGAAGGAGAGCCTGAGTGCTGTGCTTAGGAAAGTGCTGGCAGGTCCTAAGTGCTCCACCGTGGCAGCCACCACTTAGTGACAATGGGACAGTAGTGATACCGGGAGGGCCAGGAGGAGACCCCTGCAGCGTCCTCCTGCACCTGCAGCCCACTGTCCCCAAGAGGGAGGCTTACTTCCAGCAACGGTGTGCCAGGAGGCCCCATTGACAGTGCCCTCCTCCTTCTGGAACTCCTCCGTGTGGCACACCCTCCTCCGGGCGTCCGTCATGAGGCGGTGCGTGGAGGCATAGGAGTAGGCCAGCCAGCGGAACACGTGGTCGTCGGGAGTGGGGGTGTGTTCCTGCGTCTTCCAGGGGGACCGCACCAGATCGTAGGGGTACGCCACCACCAGCTCGCCGCCCTGCAGGTTGCCGCCCAGCACAAAAGGGATTTTTTCCATCCAGGCTATGACTGCTCTGGTCTCGGCGGCCACCTGTGAACATCCCAAATGGACAAGTAAAATGAGCAGGAAGCTGCTTTCTCTCCCCAGCTGTCAAACAGGGACGTAGTCAAAACAGCAGTGCTTTTATGGAATAATCTTAGTAAAGTTTAGAATTTCAAAATCAATTCTGGAAAAATGTGAAAGAGACTTAGAAAGACTCATAAACCAATCAAATGAATGGGCTTTGTTTGGATCTTGATTTAAACAACCTTGGGGAGGGGGGAATAACAGGGGAAATGTGAGCACTGACCAGATACTTGACAATATTAAGGAATACTTTATTTTGATATAATAATGGTAACGCCTTATGGTTATAAAAAGAGTGCCTTTATTTTTTAGAGATATCTACTGAAATCTTTACAAAGGAAAGGCTATGATGCCTGGGTTTAGTTTTAGTAACCTGGGGGAGGAGGAGAAAGTGAGTGAAGATGTGGACGAAACAGGAATTGGTAAGTGTTAGAGCTGAGATGGGTCCATGGCGATCCTGGGCAGCTTCCTCCCTAATTCTGTATGTTTGACATCGTTTAACAATAACATTTAAGAAAAAAAGAAAACCATGTTAAAAGCTAAAATTTGAAAGTTTGATATGGTCAAGCATTGATCAGTGAAACAAGTATTTATCATAAATTGCTAATCTCTGTGAAGATAATCTCAGTAAGATCAAATTGACAATGACAACAGACATTGGAAATCATTTCACCATGATGTATAGAAAACTGAGTAAGGGATGAGATGGACTTGGGATTCATTAAGTTTTGTTGTTTTTGTTTAAACACCTCAGGGGCCCTGGATTGGACCAATGAGAGAGCTTAGTTCATTATACAGTATCACTGTTGGTCTGTGCTTGGTCCCCCTCTGGTTTTATTTATTTATTTATTTGAGACAGAGTCTTGCTCTGTTGCCAGGCTGGAGTGCAGTGGCACGACCTCGGCTCACTGCAACCTCCGCCTCCCGGGTTCAAGCGATTCCCCTGCCTCAGCCTCCTGACTAGCTGGGACTACAGGCGCCCACTACCATGCCTGGCTAATATTTTATATTTCAGTAGAGATAGGTTTTCACCATGTTGGCCAGGATGGTCTCGATCTCCTGACCTCGTGATCTGCCCGCCTCAGCCTCCCAAAGTGCTGGGATTCCCTTCTGTTATTTATTTCAACATGGAAAACACCTGTGAACCCACCATCCAACCGCAGACCTCCCTAACAATTTCTGTTCTGTGTGCCTACACCATCCAACCTATCCACCCTCCTGCCTCCCACTCAGAGGTACCTACTGTATCCTAAGTGATGTGATTCTCATTCTCTCTCTTTTGTTTTATCCCATATGTGTATACCTGAAAATATACCATTTGGTTTTACTTGCTTTTGATCTAAAAAAAAAAAAAGGCAGGGGCGGAGGGGCGCAACGATACTGCTGGTTGCCTTCTGCAATTTCTTTTTCCTCCCACTCAATTTTGTGTTTCCCAGATTCATCCTGTCGTTGAATAAAGCTATTTTCAGGCTTTTTTTCACTTCAATATGGAGATCCCATTTAATGCATTAATACCTATTCTTAGATGATGGGCGTTGGTAATTTTCAATCTTTTGCTATAATGAAGAGTGTTGCTTTGAACTTTCTTTTACTGTCTCCTGGTACATATGTGTTGGAATTTGTCTTGCACATATCGCCAGAAGTGAAATTGCAGAGGCATAGGATATAAAAATATTCTACTTTACAAGGTAATCAAATGTATACTCATCCACAGTGTATACTCACCCACAATGTACAAGAAATCTGTCCCGTATTCCCTCCTACACTGGGGGGATTTTTACTTTTGCCAAACAATGGACATATAATGTTCTCTCATCTGCATGTCCTTAGTACTAGTGAGGTAGAACATCTTGTCATTTCTATTAATTCTGTTTCCTCCTCTCTTACCTTTGGCCATTTTTCTACTGAATTGTTCATATTTTTATTATTTGTTACTCTTCAGCTTTTAAATTTTCAACATTCTCAGTCATATAATTTATAAATAACTCCTCCCAATTTTAGCTTGTCACAGTTTTCAAATCTTTTGAGGAACAGGCTTTCTTACCTCCATGTAGTCGAATTTACTAATCTTTTATGATTAATGCCATTTGCATCTCACCTAAAATAGCCTTCCTCACACTAAAAGCTATATTCAAAATTTGATGAGATATTGTTGTGAATAATTGTTAAATTTTATCAAACACACCTTTCTATAGACAAATCACTTCATATTATTTCTTTGTTTTCTATTATTTCATTCATTTTTGCCCTTGTTTTCTATTTATTAATTTTAATTTTTTTTTTTTGAGACAGGGTCTCACTCTGTTGCCCAGGGTGGAATGCAGTGGCATAATCTCAGCTCACTGCAACCTCCACTTCCCAGGTTCAAGCGATCCTCCTACCTCAGCCTCCCAAGTAGTTGGGACCACAGTTGTGCACCACCACGCCTGGCTAATTTTTGTATTTTTAGTAGAGACAGGGTTTCACCATGTTGGCCAGGCTAGTCTTGACCTCCTGACCTCAAGTGATCTGCCTGCCTCAGCCTCCCAATGCCCTTGTTTATAAATTAATCTCTCTTTCTTTGGGTTTCTTCTGTTACTTATTTATTTATTTATTTGCTAACTTCTTAAGTTAGTTAACTTTCAGCCTTCTTTTGCAATATAATAACTTAAAGTTATACATTTTCCTAAAGCACTATTCTTTGCTGTAATCCACAAATTTTCATATGTAATCTTTTCATTATTATTCAGTTCTAATTACTTATTAGTTGTCAATATTTTTTTCTTTGACTTATTCTGTAGAAGTTTTTTATTTTCTAAATACATGATGAGGTTTTCATTAATCTTATTATAGTCTTCTAGTTTAACTGTATGGTGGTGAGACCAAGGTCTGTCTAACACCTATTCTCTGAAATTTGTTGAGATTTCCCTTATAAGCCCAGTTTATCATCAATTTTTTTAAATGTTACAGGATTACTGTGAAGAATATTCTCTAATCATTGGTTATAGAATTTTTTTTTTTTTTTTTTTGAGATGGAGTCTCACTCTGTCACCCAGGCTTGAGTGCAGTGGCGCAATCTGGGCTCACTGCAAACTCCGCCTCTCAGGTTCACGCCATTCTCCTGCCTCAGCCTCCCAAGTACCGGGACTACAGGCGCCCGCCACCACGCCCGGCTAATTTTTTGTATTTTTAGTAGAGACGGGGTTTCACCATGTTAGCCAGGATGGTCTCGATCTGATCTCGTGATCCGCCGGCTTCGGCCTCCGAAAGTGCTGAGATTACCAGCGTGAGCCACCGCGCCCGGCCATCATTGGTTATAGAATTCTTTCAGGCCCCTTATGTCAAGCCTGTTAGCCTTGTTACTCAAATCTTTATCTTTGCTGATTTCTTATCTATCTAGTCTATCCACAATTGAGAAAACTATTGGTGATGATAGAATTGTGTAATTCTCCTTGTAGTTCTAGACAACAAGGTCAGATAACTAAATTCTAGTCTAAAAGCAAAGACTGAACATCCAGAGACTCTGCACAATTGTGCTAAAAGGATTACTTAGCTCTGATAGCCTAGTGGCTAAGAAAGCCGGCAACCAAATTCCAATTTTGGTCTAAGTGTTCCTAAAGAATAACATAGCTTGAATTCTCAACTTTGCCCAGTGTCAATAGGATGTTAGGTGGAAAAACAAACAAATGAGCAAAAAACAACTAAAACAGGTGATGTGGGAAACATAAGAGAAGATTTAGAAGACAGAAGACTCAGGGGCCTCCCTAGTCTCCTGCCCACATCAGCACCCTTGGGCATCCTAACTGAACCAAGTGGCATTGCTGCTGTCTGTCTTCATCACCCTACTGCTCACTTCCTGAGGGCTGGATGACCCTGGACTGTCAGTCACTAAAGGAGCCCACCCTGCTGCTCCTCCTCCAGTACGTGGCACCCACATTTGCTGTGCTGGGGGCTGGAACGCCAAGGGAGAGCTGCTGTCCTCTCTCCAGCTCCCTTTAATCCACAGTAGGAGAAGTCCAATCTTTTTTTGTTGTTGTTTGTTTGTTTTGAGCTTGCAATTTGCTTGTCTAAAATATAGCATTTCCCGGCCTTCCTTGCAGTGGCTGATACCATGTGCAACTGAATTCTGGCCAGTGAGAGTTAAGCAGAAGCATTATGTAGAACTGCTTATAGGAAATTGAATTATCTGAGAGAAGAACTTTTTCTTTTCCCCAAACCCTTTCTCTCCTGTTCCTTCAGACACATGACAGTTGGAGCACCAGCTGCCACCCTGGATTATGACCTTGAAGATGAGTGCCACATGCTGACATGGCAGAGACAGAGACAGAGATGAATCCTGGGTTCCTCATGATTACCAGGCTTCTACTTGTCTGGCCCTTGGCTGGCTTCCAGGGTACTTTTACGTGAAGAAAGAAAGAAACTTTTACCTTGTTAAGGCACTATTTTGATTTTTCTGTGGCTGCAGCTGAATCCAACACTAACTTATATATCAATAAAGGTAGAACTCTTGAAGAATGTTTACGATCGAAGAATCAGAGTAAGGAGCTCAACTATGATGCCCAGGAAAGACAATGAGAGGTATGGGAGAATTATTTCTTCTACAACATACTCTTTGTAAAACAAGACCTAAGAAATCTGAGGAAATATTTCTCATCTAATTTCATTTTTCTTTCCAAAGAAACACCACATGTAGTAAACCCAAGGGATGTGCTAAAATAAATATAAGATATATTAAGCAATCAGTAAGGGCTAAGGATAATTTCTTAGTAATATAACCGACAGTGAGAAAGATATGAAAGGTAGTAACAAACATGTGCAATTCAGGGGAGGTTGTTTTGGTTTTGAAGCTCCATGTGTTTGTTAAGAAATATAATTAAATGATTTCTCCTCTACGAAGAATCTCCCCAAATATCCACCTAAAAGGTAGTTATTATCTAGCACACTTATCTGCTTTTGGAGAAAACATGAAAGAAAAAAAATTGTTTCGTCTCTTTCTTAAATGTCCTATCCTCTGCAAATACCAATGGGGGTTAAGCCTGGCCTTTTGCTGCTTTACAGATGAGGGGTATTCTGACTCACCGTGGCATTTTCCGACAGAAACCACTCAGGGATTGCAATATAGTGATTGGGAACTTTCCTGGGGACGTTCTGTCGATCCTCTGCCTCCCAGAGCAGCGTGTTTAAATCAGGAAAGTTGTTGTTGATGTCAATTCCGTCGTGGGTCCAGCGTCCCAGGGACCAGCCTCCCAGCTCCGAGCCCTGGAGACAAGTGAGAGTGTGAAGAATGCAGAGGCTGCAGGACAACGCGGACCCTCTACCATACAAGATGCCTCCATCTCCACTTCCCCTTGGGGAGTGTCTCTAAGCCTCTGGATGCCCTTTGACCCCAAGATGGCATCTAAAGGAGAATATTGAAAAACTTCCTATTAATATCTGGTGGGTGGTAGATAATTCAGTCAAATTACTCCAAAGAGGGAATTCAGAGAACCACCCCTGCCACATGGAAGTGCTTAAAAAGCATTAGGTTCCTTCTTCCACCCCTACCTTCCTCTCTTCCATACTGGCCAGGTGAACCTCTGAGTAGCAATGAACTCATCATTGCAGTATCACTGGCCACCATAGTAATGCATTCTCCCTGCCTGCCCATGATTCTGGCTCACTATTTAGCAATGCAAATTCCTAACTGACTATATCTGCACCAATAAATGCGACCACATTTCTATACTGTAAAGCTTGTATTTGATAGGTACCATTGTTTTAATATAATTTTCCATTTTATTCCTAGGTATTGTGATATATCACTGTCAATACACAACACAACATAATACTAACTATACTCTATGTTCTCTTTATACATAATTCTGTACATGTGCATATTCTATGCACACCTATAACCTAAATATGTTCTATATCATAATTGGAACATAAAATATAAAGAATATATCAGAATAATAAAACAACTTCCTCAGAAGACTGATGAGAAGATTAAAGGCAATAATCAAGGCTAACACATGCCATGATTAAGTGCTTAGCCAACATAAAGTGGTACTACTGGATTCTATTATTGTTATGTATATAGCAATACTGCTGTTCATCTTCACTTCCTCCAGTATGTCGGCACGTCCACCTCTCAAGGCCACCATCATTTTCAGTGCCTGCTTTGCACCTTTCATAAACCTTGTGGGCTTCCCTGCCTCAGCAGAGACACTCAAAAATAAAACTTGTGTGACCAGGCACGGTGGCTTGCACCTGTAATCCCAGCACTTTGGGAGGTCAAGGCTGGCTGATTAACTGAGGTCATGAGTTTGAGACCAGCCTGGCCAACCTCCTCTCTACTCAAAATACAAAAATTAGCTGGGTGTGGTGGCAGGCGCCTGTAATCCCAGCTACTTAGGAGGCTGAGGCAGGAGAATCGCTTGAACCCAGGAGGCAGAGGTTGCAGTGAGTGGAGATTGTGACACTGTACTCCAGCCTGGGCGACATAGGGAGACTCTGACTCAAAAAATAAATAAATAAAGCTCATAAGGTGGAATTTTGCATAACCCTGGAGCTGGGGCCTCGCTGCCCACATCCTATTGGGTGAGATGGGCCAGGGCCATTACCCCTTCGTAGGCCTTCTCGTAGCCATCGGGGTTGAGGGAGGGGAGGATGTGAATCCGCGTCTCCTCCACCAGGTGGACGATGCGCGCATTCCGGGCCAAGTACTCCTGGCACAGGAACTGCACCAGCAGCAGCAGCAGCTCCCGGCCTAGCACCTCATTGCCGTGGGCCCCCGCGATGTAGTGGAACTCGGGCTCACCTTTACTCAAAGACAGAGAGAAGCACAGGTTCATGTTGAAACACTTAGGGCCAAACAGTGCTTGTCACATTGTGTTAGGGGGAAAGTCTTGAATAATATAAGCTTGCCATTTTAGCCCTATTTGTTCTTTCAAACAAACCTCTAAAATGACATCAGGACAACTGTCTTATTCCCAGAGAGTCAGGTGTACAAGAAAATGTGTAGAAAAATCTGACATGACACCTCTCACAGGGTAATAATGTCCATTCTTACTTACCAAGAACAGATCAAATAGCATAGTGCTTAGGGCTTAACATTTACAAGTTGAGCACAAGCCATAGCAATCAGTGCCTCTCTTTTGGGAGGCAATTATTTTTCTTAAAATAACTTCCTATTAAGTTTAACAAAGACAAATGAATATAAGCAGAAAATAGTCCATCAGGGCAAATCAGCAGTGATGCAGTGTAAAGTGGGCTTTCTTTAGGGATTTTTTCTTTCAAAGCTCAGCTTTTAAATCTTAGGGTGCTATGGTTTAATGTATGTGTCCCCCTAAAATTCATATGCTGGAACTTAAGATCAAACGTGAGTATTAAGAGGAGGGGCCGGCCGGCTGCAGCGGCTCACACCTATAATTCCAGCACTTTGGGAGAGGGCTCCAGTGCAGGAGTTCAAGATCAGTCTGGGCAACATGGCAAAACCCTAACTCTACAAAAAACAAACAAAAAAAATTAGCTGGGCATAGTGATGCACACCTGTAGTCCCAGCTTCTCAGGAGGCTGAGGTGGGAAGATTGCTTGAGCCCAAAAGGCGGAGGTTGTAATGAGCCAAGATTGTGCCACTGTACTCCAGCCTGGGAGATGGAATGAGACCGTCTCAAAAAAAGGAAAAATAAGTAAAAGAGGTGGTGCCTCCAGGAAGTGATGAAAAGATTACTCCTCTTATAAAAGGGTTCCAGAGAACTAGCCAGGCACTTTTGACCTTCTGCTCCTGCCATGTAAGACAAGAAGGGGTCTTAAGAGGAACAGCTCTCACCAGGCACTGAATCTGCCCACGCTTTGACCTTGCACTTCCCAGCCTCCAGAACTGTGAGCAATAAAGTTCTGTTGTTTATAAATTTCCCAACCTCTGATATTTTGTTACAGCAGCCAGAAAGGACTAGGGCCTGGCATTTATCAGTGCTGGGCTCAAGCTGACAACACATTTCCTTCCCTCATTGGCAAAGCTGCTGCTTTTGAGGAAATGTGATTTTACCAGAAGATAAAGTTTTATCATTTAAAATAAACTCCTGCCGGGTGCGGTGGCTCACTCCTGTAATCCCAGCACTTTGGGAGGCCAAGGCAGGCGGATCACCTGAGGTCGGGAGTTCAAGACCAGCCTGACCAACATGGAAAAACCCCGTCTCTGCTAAAATACAAAAATTAGCCAGGCGTGGTGGCGCATGCCTATAATCCCAGCTACTCAGGAGGCTGAGGCAGGAGAATTGCTTGAACCCAGGAGGCGGAGGGCTCCAGGAGCCGAGATTATGCCATTGCACTCCAGGCTAAGCAACAAGAGCAAAACTCCATCTAAAACAAAACAAAACAAAACAAAAAACCTCCTGAGAGGAACTCCTGAGACTTTGATGAATGTTCAAGTAAATCGGACAAATCTTTGTACCTAAATATCAGCAGATTTCTAAAGAGCTCCCAGATTTACCAAAAAGAAAAACAGAGAAGCCCATCTCACCTATAGAGGTGCAGGCTGGGGAGTGATTGAATGGGAAATGGCTGAAAACAGGAAATATCTAAAAATAGAATTGAATTTTTTTAAGAAGTGGGAGAAGCTCCTCTAGTATGAGCCATTAACGATCAGGGAATCCTGAAGGAGGAAGAAGTTCTGTCCTGCCCACCTCAGCCACTTTCTTCTTTGGCTGTTGTGGTTGGTCTCAGAGGTGGACGACAGAGAATGAAATATGCTCCCTTTGGAGAGAAGATGGGTATTTCCAGTGTAAATAATTCTATAGTCCATATCATAAGATGAGTGGTTCACAGAGCCAACATGTGCAGAATCTGTCTATGTGAGACAGCAGTGGTGTGGACAGCTGATGCCCTGTGGCATGAATCTTCTCATAGGGTGAACAATCTCCTAACTGTTTACATGGGTACCAAAGATGAAGGGGCCAAGCATCCCAGAGGGGCCCTTCTCACCGACTTCATGCTCCCCAGGGTGATCGGAGATCTCCACAGCATACAGCTTCAGGCCCTGGTGGCTTTTTCCAATGTTGTAAATTCTGGTGATATTGGGACACATTTCATTCACAACTTTCATCAACTGAAAAACAAAGTGAATCCAAAACTCTAAGCATTGATGACTATGCACTAAAAGGACAGAGCTCCCAAGAAGACGGAAACCTCTTGCTTTCCTCCACAGCCTCCCAAGTGCATCCACATTCTGCACACTCCTGCTGCTATCACCTCTACCCAGAACACTCTCCTTATATCCCTCTGCCCTAGATAATGCCTGCTTTCCTTCCAGCACCTGCTGTACCATCACCCCCCTAGGAAGAAACTCCTGGCCATTGCCCCCACCCCGTCCCATACTTTCCACACCCCTTGGTTATGGCTATCACTTCCTGTTATCCTCCAAATGTTTATGTCCCCCAAAATCCATAGGCTGAAACCTAATCCCCAATGCATGAAGAGCTGGGCCCTCTCAGAGGTGATTAGTGTCCTTATGAAAGAGGCCCAAAGGAGCTTCTTTGTTCATCTGCCAAGTGAGAATGCAGCACAACGATGGCCCTGTGAACCAGAAAGTGAGCCCTCACCAGACCCTAGATCTGCCAGTACCTTGATCTTGGACATTCCTGCCTCTAGAGCTCTGAATAGATTTATGTTATTTATAAGCTACTCAGGTTACAGTATTTTAGCATGAATGGACTGAGATACTTGCTGATAGGGTTTGGCTGTGTTCCCACCCAAAACTCATCTTGAATTGTAGTTCCCATAATCCCCACATGTCATGAAAGGGACCAGGTGGGAGGTAATTGAATCATGGGGGTGGTTTCCCTCATGCTGTTCTTCTGATTGTGAGTTCTCACAACATCTGATGGTTTCACAAGGGGCTTCCCCCTTCACTCGGCATTCATTCTCTCTCCTGCTGCCCTGTGAAGAGGTGCCTTCAGCCATTATTGTAAGTTTCCTGAGACCTTCCCAGTCATGCAGAACTCTGAGTCAATTAAAATTGTTTTCTTTATAAATTACCCAGTCTCAGGTATTTCTCCATAGCAGCATGAGAATGAAGTAATACACCTTCCTTAGTTGTGACTATCACCTCCCTGGTTGTGGCTATCACATACTTGGTTGTGATTATCACCTCTCTGGTTATGGTGACATCTTCCCTGATTATAGCTATCACCTCCCTGGTTGTGGTTATCACCTCTCTGCTTGTGATCATCACCTTCTTCGTTGTGGTTATCACTTCCCTGGTTGTGGTTATCACCTCCATTGCCTATAGCTTATCACCACCCTGTTGTGGTTCTCACTTCCACTGTTGTGGTTCTCACCCTCCCTGGTTGTAGGTCATCACTTCCCTGGTTTGGTTATCACCTCCATTTGCTATAGCTATCACCACCCTGTTGTGTGGTTCATCACCTTCACTGTTGTGGTTTCTCACCTCCCTGGTTGTGGGTTCCATCACCCTCCCTGGTTGCAGTTATCCCTCATGGAATGTGGTTATCACCTCTTCTGGTTGTGAAATCAGCCACCTGCCTTGTTCTGGTTATCACTCCCCTGGGTGTAGTTATCACCTCTCTGGGTGTGGTTGTTACCTTCCTGGTCATGTCTATCACTCCCCTGGGTGAGGTTATCACCTCCTGGGTTGTGGTCATCACCTCCCTCGGGTCGTGGGTTAGTCAATTCCCTATTGTGACGCATCACCTCTTTTTTGTAGTCATCACTCCCTCTGGTCATGGTATTCATACCCTTGATTGTGGTTATCACCGTCTCTGGTTATGGTTCTTATGACTCTTATTGTGGTCCACACTTCCCTCATTTTGTGGTTATCCAGGCTCCCTGGTCATGGTTATCAGCTCCCTGGTCGTGGTTATCACCTCCCTGGTTGTGGTTATCACCTCTCTGGTGTGGTCATCACCTTTCCTGTTGTGCGTCATCACCTTTCAGGTTGTGGTCATCACCTCCTTCATGTGTTACCACTCTCCTGGTGTGGTAATTACTTCCCCTGGTGTGGTTATCACTCTCTGGCTGTGGTTCTTATTGGCTCTGTTGTGATCATCACCTCCCTCATTGTGGTCCTCATTCTCCTGGTTGTGGTGCTCACCTCCCTGGTTGTGGTTCTTACCTCTCTTGTTTGTGGTCACCACCTCCCTTGTTGTGGTTTCTCACCTCCCTGACTGTGATCATCACCTCCTCGCTGTAGTCATCACTCCCCTGGTTGTGAGTTATCATTCCCTGATTGTGGTCTCCCTCTCTCTGGTTGTGGTTCATATTGCTCTTATTGTGGTCACCACCTCCCTCATTGTGATTATCAGCTCCCTGGTTGTGGTTATCACCTTCCTGGTTGTGGCTATCACTTCCCTGGTTGTGGCTATTGCCTCCCTGGTTGTGGTTTTTATCTCTCTCATTGTGGTCATCAGGTCCCTCATCACGGTTATCACTCCCCTGGTTGTGGTTATCACTTCCTTTGTCGTGGTTCTCACCTCCCTGGTTGCGGTTCTCACCTCCCTCAGCGGTGGTTTTTACTTTTTAACTATGATTTCCTGCTTTCTTATTGCCCACTCACTACACTCCAGATCATTGAGGAGACAGACTCAGCCTTTTATCTTTTATGCCTGACCAAATAAATATATCTTAATATCAACTTTTTCTCATAATTTAATGAGCATCTACATTGTTGGGTTGAGCAAATACACACTGCTCCTTCCCTCCTGGAGCTTGCAGCACACAGCCAATAAGAGGCATGCAATGACCCAGTTCATTGCCACTAAGTAAGGAGAGCACTGGGTCACCATGACAACAGGAATCATGGGGTTAAACGGTAGGAAAAGCAGGCTTCAGCAAGGAAGTGAAATAGACACATGCTGTTTTCTGAATTTTGCCTTTTTAGTCAGCTCGTCACACTGATAGCTGAGGTCTGGGGAAATGAGACCAGGGGCCAAAGGAGGTACCAAGGGCTCTGCAAGTCATAGGAGAAAAGGTTACCCTAAAGGTCAAAGGCCGGAGACACCCTCTGCCTATATGCCTCTGCCTCATGTCACTGAACGAGTACCTGTGAGTTTACTGCAAGTAGCTGTGATTTGCTAAGCTAAATTTGTTTATCAATACCCAAGTGAAAGAAGATCTGATTCAAAGGGCATGTCTTTATTGAGCCAGGCACCAGACCATGCAGTAGGGGCCAGAGGGCTCCAGGGACAATTTCATGACAGTGTGTTAAAAGACCAGGAAGGAAGCCCAGGTGCTGCAGAAACACACAGGAAGGCCATCCTGGCCAGGGTGGCTGGTGGTCAGGTGCCCATTAGGGAGGCCCGTGGCCTTCTGAAAGCTGAGCTGGAACTGAATTGGTGCAGGACAGAGGAAGGGCATAGCCCACAGTGGGGCGGTGTGGACTTGAATGCTTTCTAGCAGGCTGCCAAAAAATCGGATCAACCGAATTATCCATAAAATGTCCTTGTAAAGTGTAGATAAACAAATCTGTTGCAAATTTTATGGTGGGTTGAAATCTATTAGAACTGGAAATTTGGTATTATGTAAAATTTATGATACGTTGGAGTTATATGACTCTGTGCTTCATATGCCTTTCATAACACAACATTCTGTAATGACTGGGAAGAGTGGTTTAATGAGCATCAAGAAGCGTTTCTAAAGGAGTGGGAAGATTTACTGCTGCTGTAGCTTGGCTTTTATGACATGCCTACGAGAGGTGACAGGTGCAGCCTTGACTTGGAATTCAGGGTCTAACCCTCTTACTGCTCCAGGGGTTAAAACAGGCTTCCCTTTATGACAACACACTTTGTGTCACAATATTTAGCTGAGAGAAAGTTGGCTACAAAGGGTCTTATTCCCAAGAATGCTACAACAGAAACCCATCATAAATGGAGAAGCAACATGCAAAGGACATGTAGCTTCTAGAGTCATCGAAGACAGATACTGCAGGGACAGCAAGGGGCCACATATGAATAGCACCATGTTTTAATAAAAGACACAGTAATCACGTCACCAATTATGTTAACAAGAACAGTAAGAATACGCTCCATTTCTCTACTAAGTCTTATCATCATGACTGGGGGGGGTAAAGTAGAGAAGGCAGAGAAGATTTTTCCCATTCTACAGACTTAGAGACTAAGGCCCAGAAAGCCATCGAATAATTTACCCTGGGTCACCCAGCTGGGAGCAGGAGAAGCCAGGACTTTGGCATCTCAGGGCTCTTCCCACACCCCTATCTGTCCATGAGGGTGTAGTAGAGAAATGAGAACCAGTGCATCCCTGCTGCTTGTTTTATTTGCTGCATACTGTGACCATTCTGATGGCCACAGCATACTTGGCATCTCCTTTGAGACTCCATGTACTAGTCCCTGCTGATGCAGTCATTCTCAGCCAACAGCATTGACCTTAGCAAATCCTATCTGGCAGGCAATTCACCGTCTTACATTCAGATCAGTGACTAGCTCTATGGACATAAAGCCAGGTGGCTCATCACGAACTAGGCAATGAATGCAAGCATTCAGCCCAGGCTGGCTTCCTTCACTGTTACCCCACCCCCTTCCAATTAGCTGCAGGAGAAATGTGCTGTCAGTACTAGTGAGCACGACCTTGACACTGGAAGAAGACAAGCATCACCTTCCCCTGAGATGCACATTTAGCTATGGCATGGGAAGATGCTTGGGCCATGAGTCATCAGAATCACCTCCTTATATTCTACCCACTATCACTGTACTTTCATAGCAGCCACACTTTCCCACCGATGGCACAGTATTGGTTAACAAAGTGCATGCCACTGTGCCACGGTATCATAAGCATCTTTCCCACATGAGAACATGGGCCTTTGAAAAATCTTCTTCTCAGTGAAGTTCCTTTACAATTCTCTCTGCACAGTGGCCCTCTGCAATGCCAGGAAGCATCTCTCCAGTGGCTACCAGCACCATCAAAGACCTGGGTGGCAGCCCACTCTGCTCTTCTCAGCAAGGCAACCGTGAACATCCCCAGGAATGGCGTTTCCCGTTTAAACACAATTAATTCTTGTAAGGGAATACAATTATTCTTGAGAGGGGTCAAAGATGGTTTTTTGGAGTCTGGGTCTTTGTGGTAAATGTTTGGGTCTTGATGAATTCAGTCAGAGTAAGGAATAGAATTTTCACCATGACCTTAGAGCATGTATTCTCAAAAGAGATGACATCACCCCAAGGGGCTGAAAATTGTGGCTAAAAAAGCCTTAGGTATTACAATGCTTTGTGTTCCCCCAAAGCTCAACCCTATCTAGCAAAATCCTATTTCTTAATATTTAATATAATGCAGGGAGGATATTAAGAAAAGAAAAGAAGTCTAAAAACTTTCCCTAGGTGGGTAGTAATGAAAAAGAATGTTGAGAAACATCATCTTAGAAAGTACCAGGGTTTGCAAGACTCTTGGTCTCTTCAAGACTCTGTTTTCCCAACTCTGAGATGGAAATAAAATTTGCATCCTGGTGTCTACTGAATCCCAGGCTCTGCTGCTTCACTCTCTACTGAAGGAGATAGAATCAAGAGCCTCAGTTTCTGGCAAAATATCAGAGGGAAATTTTTCATAAAGATGGTAAAATGTTATGCGCACTGACACTTGTGGCATGTTTCATACTTTGTCTGTATTCATGAAAAGTTATGAATTGGGAGATATCCAAACATTCCAGAGCAGGAAAGAAGCTGAGAAAAGTATGATGCATCCACTCACCAGAACATTCTGCAACCTCACAATCACAATTATGAAGACAGCATGGAAAATGGCTAATGATCCAATATTCGCTGAGAAACACAGGGCCAAGATGTAACTATCCTCTCATCAAAACCGTAGGAATTCTGTGAATACAGAAGTTCAAACACCACATGGAAATGGGGAGAAAATGGAAACTGCCTTTTTTTTAGAGTAGTGGGTTCGTGGAGGATTTGTCTTTAGGCTTTTGGTTAGCATTTGATGCTGACACAATGTTGTTTATCCAGTGAATGCAAGTTTTGTTTTGTTCTGTTTGTTTGTTTGGTTTTTAAAGAGGAGAGTAGGGAAGAGGAAAGTTCTCTTCTGCCATCTTTCCTCATTTGCCTGAGAAACAGGCACCGCACCTTGCCCAATGGAAAATAAATTCCAGAAGAAGGGAAGAGGGAAGGAATGGAGTTGGGTGTATCTGGATGTGCAGGCTTGCTGCTCCGCCCTGGCTTCCTGTCCCCACAGGGTCAGGCTAAGCATGGTACAAGTGGGTGGGTCAGTCATGGTCCCCACAGCCTGATGTCCCCGGCCATCCTTAGGTGCCCTGGAAATCAATGTCATTAGATGGCTGCCTTCCAGCCCATGTCTGCCTATGTTACTTTTTTCTATCCACATCACATTGTCTACATATGGGCCATCAGCCAGTACTTGCTGGGTGTTTGGGACCTGACAACACTGTGACCAATCCAAAGAAGGTCATTAACCTTGTCCTCAAAATCACTTCTTCCTCTTCTCCACAGAAGCACACCAGGCCCCTCTCTCTCCCCAACTCACTCTAATAGGTGACCTCCACTGGGCAGCCTGCCTGAGAAATGCCTCTCTTCTCATCCTTCTTCAGGCCCAGGGGCCAGCCCTCCATACAACTTCCAGAAAGACAGCTCTGTGCACCTAAAGAAACTCCACAGACCCCCGCGTCAGGATAAAAGCCTCTCCTGGCACTCAGGACCAGCCTCCTCCCAGCTACCTGCAAATTGTCACAGAACACACCTGTCGGCTCCGACTTCGTGCCTTCACTCTTGCTGTCCTCTCTACTCAGGCCACCATCCCTCCACCCCTGCCTGCCAGTGCCAGCCACACACGTTGGATGACAGCTGACCCCCTCTGCAACCAAAGCCTCCCAAACCAAGGCCAAGCAGATGGCTCCCTTCTCTCTCCCATCCCCCATGACTGTAAGGACCTCAAATACACACATTGATCAAGTGCACACTATGGATGATAAAATGACAGGGTCTCTTCCCTCATTGCCCCAAGTGAGGGAGACAGGCAATGCACACGTAAACCAGCAACTAAGCAAGAATAAATTGCAACATACGCTATGAAGGTCCTCCGTATTTTCTTGGAACAATTCCCTTTCTCCGCCTTATAGTGGCAATGTCAGGACTTTCTCCTTCCTCTCCTCCTCCCTTCTCCACCCAACCACCTGCAGCTCCCCTCTGCCTGGAACTGTGCCTTGCAAGTCAGTGCTGTCTGCACAAAAGAGTCACATGTCCCCTCATTATCTTCCTCATACAATGCAATAAGGTTTTCTATTTTCACTTCTTGCTTCCTGCTTCTGTTTCTCATTTTTTTGGTTTGTTGTAAATGTCTCTTTCAATAGTAGGAAAAATGAACACGTTTTTCCTGAGGGAGAAAGATTTCTACAGTAACCCAGCAGACTCCATATGGGGAAACTGCTCAAAATGTTGACTTCTTTCCCATCCCCAGGAGCCAGGAATCCAAATGGCAAATCATTTCTGGCTTGAAGACTCTTCAGGATTGATGGGCGATCTCCCAGACAGTCTCTAGTTGATAACTGCTGAGCTGTGGGATCTCACATGGGTCTTCCAGTGTCACCTGAGGGGGCTGCACTGATTATCCAAAGGTATCTCTTGGCTCCAGTAGTGGTCAGAGTTGCCTGGGGTAATGAAGCATACTCCGCTTGCTCTCCTTGTGAGAAAAGAGCCCCAAGTCTCCACGCAAGACAACTATTTACAGATAACAGCTACCTAAAGTCTCTGTGCAATTCACTCATTTTAAAGGCATTTAGATTTATTGTTTTTGACATTAATTGCACTGAGTTGATATCTGTCTCATTTCTGAGCTCAAGAAGCTGTGCTGAGACGTCCAGTGAGCAAAGCGGAGTTAACACATCAGTGCTCCATAAAATGGAATGGCGAGCAGAGCCATATAAATACCCCAAAAATGTAGAGCAGCAGGGATGATTCACAGCCCTCAAGTCCAAACACATTATCTTGATTTCTGAAGAGCAAGACAGCAAGAAGATTTCTTAGCACATCCCACCTCTAAGTCTGTGCTGACAGGTGTCTGGAAGCTGTGTGAGTATCTCAAGTTAGATCACATCAAGACAAACCAAGCTTGTTCATTCCATGGGATTGGAGCTCCGCTTAATTACTCTGACCTCAGAAACATCTTCCACATTTGTACTGGAGGGCTGCTCCCCTCCCTTAGCACCTACAAGCCCTCCCTTTGAGCCATGTTAATTTGCCCTTGGTGGATCCTTGTTCTGTAAATGTATTCAGAAGGACATTTCTGCATGTTCTGTCTCTTCAGATTCTTAACTCTCTAAGGATTTCTCATTTGCCAGCTCCTCCCCATGCTTTCTAGCACCTGCTGGGGGTGGGCGCAGAACAAGATTTCATAGGCACCGCACTTAGCGTAGGTACTGCCTTTTTAGCTTGTCCTAATAAACACACTGTCCCTTCCCCCTTGTGCACTCAGTATGCAAATGCTGTCAAACCTCAGAACTATTGGGTTTCTATAATTAAATCTGGGGAAAAAATCTCATCTGGGATTGTCTTTTCTTTCTAACAATACTAAGAGCTATGAAGCTATCAACCAGTAGTTCTGAAACCTGGCTGGACAGCAGAATCACAAAAGAGGATTCAAAATCTGGATCCCCAGGCTCCTGTCTCCTAAGGATTCTACTTTAATTGGCCTGAGATGCGGCTCGATTATCACTAGCTTTACAAATTTCCCCAGGTGATTCCAATATGCAATCAAGATTGAAACTCTGAGAATCTGAATAATAAGGGGTAGTGCTATAGTCTCTCCGTGCTGTTTTCCCATCTGCAAATAACAATAACAACAGTCCCTACCCTTCTAGAGTTATTAGGACTGACACGGTCATGTACATAAGTTGGTCCTATGTGAATATTTTCCGCTATTATTATCATGTTATCCTAGATCTTTTTTCTTCTTCAACTCTGCATCTGACCAACATCCTTAAATAGCACTCAAAACCACAATAATTCTTAAGATCTACAGTATTAACTGAGAAGAACCTGGATTCAAATTGTGTTTCAATAATCTGCCAGCCAGGAAGCCTTCCTCTGGTCACCTGAACCCCGAATCTTGAAATGACAAGCATTTAATGTGTCTTCAGCACATCAAATGATCATTCAGATCCCTAATCATCAACTTCTGGAAAAAAAAATTTAAGCGCTTATGGACACATAATATGTTGCTTTTTTTGACAAATTCCTGGCATGAGGCTTTGTGATCTGGGTCTTACCTGGCGCATTTCCTTATAGTTGTGGTGTTTAAAATCCAGGTCATCAGTGGTGGTCATCTCATTCCGGCGGTGATAATAGTTATTAGGATCTAGGGACAGAAACATGATTTTGAATTCACTCCCATCCTTCTATCTCCCATGACATCTCTGTTAGAGACACATGGGGACTGCAGGGACAGTGCAGTCCAATCTCTAGCTTCTAAGGTTGGTTCAGAGATGAGAAAACCAAACTGCAGGAAGCAACTTAGGTGTCCGAATTACCCAGTGGTTAAGAGTGTGGAGCCAGAATACCTGGGTTCAAATCGCTGCTCTTCTACTTACATGCCGGATGAGTATGTAAGTGGGCAAGTTACCTGCACAGTGTTTGACTTGGTTTTTTACCCATAAACAAGAAAAAGAATGGTACCTCTCTCAATGGTTTATTGTTAGCATAGATGGGACAAATCTATGCACCCAGCAAGCTGTCAGCACTACATAAATAAATGAATGGGTATCAAGACTCCACACATATGCACGGAGACTTCTGGAAGGATGTGGACCCTATAAGTCTCTTACCCAGCATTCATTCCCCTTCCTTCCTTCCTAAAAAAGCCCTATGTTTGGGAATCCCCTTTTCCCACTTCTAGGAAGATCTCAAGTCCCTAGCTCCAGGGCTCCAACATGACTGGCCAATCAGAACACAGCATCTACTGGCCACTGTCATTGATCCAGATTGAAGGGAAGGACTTGATTGACACAGAGGAGGATTGAGTAACAATCTCTCCCCAGCAGTAAGAATGCAGAAGCACATTGCCCACTCACTACTACGGCCATCTGACCTCAAGAAGAGCTAGCCTCAGGATGACTTCCGTGGTGTAGATGGCCCACAGTAGAAGTCAGAGAACTCCAGTAACACTAAGAGCAACTGAATCAACCAACCCAGAGCCCAACCTTGGACAAGATAAAGACCAACCTTTGCAGCTAAGCCAGTGGGAACTGGGGTTTCTGCTGTGGGAGCTGAAGCACCCTAGCGGATATAATCAGAATGTGTTAACAGAGCTGACCTTTGGGGACTGGGATTCGGGGGTCAGGGAGGCAATGTCTGCTCTTCACTTGATTCCCTTCCATATAAATTGACTCCCTCTCTGCATTCCTGTAAGTGTGTATGGTTTATATAATTACAAAAACCAAGAACACAGAGAAGAGAGGATAGGACACGGAGGAGCAAGAGCAAGAAGGAGGGCAGCCTTGAATGGACCACTCCATCTGCCTTGAGGTCCCCCAGTCAGCCTGGTGACATCTCCGTCAAGAAGATGACACTGGAAATGTGGTGCATTTCCTGCTCTGTTCAACGCTCCCTCCAATGCAGAAAACCCGCTTCCCTAGAAACCGTGTGAGCAATGTGGGAACCATGCAGTGTCTGTTTAACCCAGTGGCTCTCAGGGCCACTCTAGAGGCAGTAAGGGCAGTAGGGGGATGAGCACTCTGTAGTATGTGGAGCAGCGAGGCCAGATCTGTGCCACCAACTGTGGTCCACAGACCAGTAGCATTGGCTGTTCGCTAGATCCAGCCCTGATCTACTGAATTAGAAACCACACTGCAACAGGATCCCAGCTGGCTCTGTAGACATTCACAGTTTGAGAATACTCAGCACGTGTTACATACATCTGCCATCAACTGAGCCAGCCCTGTGCCTGCATCCCCACAGCCACAGGTCACAAGCGCCATATTCAAAAAGATCAAGGTTCACTTAAAGACTGGCTTCACCCTTGAGAACAGAGGCCACTTGCAACAAGTTAAAAATCACATATAGACTCAAGCACTGAAAATACAGCTTTAATATTCACAAACAGTTTTCCAGTCATGCAATTACAAACAAATAACTGTTATGGGAAGGGAAATAACGTGGGAGTACAACTGGCATTTTGTCCAGACAAGAAAGCAAAGCCATTTAGGCTTAGCCAGATGCCTCAGTGATTTATTTCTCAAGCCCTTTCCTTTTGGGAGTAGAGGCTGACCACGCCTCGGGCAAGCTGCCTTCCCCTTGATTTCCAAACCTGCCAGTTTCAAAGCAAAGGTAAAACATGTATTTCGCATTCATTTACACCTAACTTACTCGCAGGCTGTTATCTAAGAGCTATTCAACATGCCCTAAACCTCGGGGGGCGTCTTTTCAAAGGACTTTAAAGCCCCTTTTGTTTTGGAACACAAATTATGCCTTCAAGGTTCTCAAAAAGGATTGAAGAAAAACTGAGAGCCCTAAATACAAAAGAGCACTGTGTTTGGCAACAGGCAACATTCTTCCTTCCTCAAGGTTAATCGGGCTTCTGAAAGGTATGGGTACCTTTTCCAGAACTGTCTCAGAACTTCACAACTTCCAGTCACCCACATTTTGAACAAATACTCCCTTACCTGTCCATTTATTCTGATTGGGCAAAGTTTTATTGAGACCCTCCCTATTAGGAGCCCAGCACAATGAGTGAGGACTGAGCCCAGAGTCGATAGACAGAGCCAGTTAGTCATCTAAGCCAGCTATTCCCGGCTTCCTTCTGTAGACAAGAGAAGCCCTTCCTCCTGTCAGAGTTGTTTGAACCAGAGCGACTCCATCTTGAATAGGAGCTGCGGAAAATGAGGCTGAGACCTGCTGGGCTGCATTCCCAGTAAGTCAGGCATTCTAAGTCACAGGATGAGATAGGAGGCTGGCACAAGGAACAGGTCATAAAGACCCCACTTATATAAAACCGGTTGCAGTAAAGAAGTCGGGAAAACCCATCAAAACCAAGATGGCAACAAGAGTGACCTCTGGTGGTCTTCAGTGCTCATTATACACTAATTATAATGCATTAGCATGCTAAAGGCACTCCCACCAGCTCCATGACAGTTTACAGATGCTATGGTAAGATCAGGAAGTTACCCTATATGGTCTAAAAATGGATGGACCCTCAGTTCCAGGAATTGCTCCCTCTTTCCCAGAAAACTCATTAATACCCCACCCCTTGTTTAGCGTGTAATCAAGAAGTAACAATAAATAGAAGCAGCTGAGTGGCCCAGGCCGCTGTTCTGCCTATGAAGTAGCCATTTTTTCTTTCTTTACTTTCTTAATAAACTTGCTTTCACTTTACTCTATGGATTCATCTCGAATTCTTTCTTGCGTGAGGCCCAGGAACCCTCTCTTGGGGTCTGGATTGGGACCCCTTTCCGGTAACACTCATGTGGGGAATCTATTCCAGGTGCTTCAGATATGCAAGTGTGGTCCTGTGACTCAGGAACACACTTCCTTCCTTCAGCTGGGCACTGGCTCAGAGATGATCCCAGGATCCAAGCCAGACCAATCAGATGACTTTTCTCACAGAGCTTGCAGGAGCACAGACTCTTCTGCTGGAGCCCTCGGAGGGTAGGATGTGAGTGGGAAGTGTTTGTGGCCAACCTGCCAGTCTGCAAGTTAGTGACAGGGGGAGCCCTGACCTCCACACAAAGGCCCTGAAATGTTAGCTCTTTTCTTGCCTGAAGCCAAAGTCAGACCTGCACCTGGAATTTTCACTTATGTGAGCCCGAATTTCTTTACATTTTTCTTAACCTAATTTGAGTAGGACTTCTGACCTCTGAAACAGAAATTCAGGCTGATCCAGTCTATGGGGGCTTTATCCTCACAGAGGGAGCTTTGATCCCTTCCTGTGGTTACTTCTATACCTCCTGTGTATGGAAAACCAGCTGATTCGTCTGCAACACCTTAGTTACGGGGATCAACAGACTCCAGGAGTGGAGCCTGAAACGCTCTTTCCAACCTTACTTCCCTTATTAAACTACTCAAGCATTCTGCTCTGTCCAAATTGGTCTACTAATCCTGCCCTATTATGGGCTGAATTGTGCTCCCCCACCAAAGAAAAGCTATGTTGGAGTCCTCACCCCCAGTGCTTGAGAGTGTGACCTTGCTTGGAGATGGGGTTTTTACTAAGCCTTTTGAGTTCAAGTGAAGTCATTAGGTGACGCCTCATCTGATAGGGAGATTTGAATACGGACATACACAGGGGGAACGCCAGGTGAGTGAAGGCAGAGGCTGCGGTAATGCACTTAGAAGCCGACGGATGTCAAAGGCTGACATCAAACCACCTGCAGCTCTGAGAGAGGCCTGGAGCAGACTCTCCCTGCAGCTCTGAGAGAGGCCTGGAGTGGACTCTCCCTGCAGCTCTGAGAGAGGCCTGGAGCAGACTCTCCCTGACAGCCCCAGAAGGAACCAGTCCTGTCAACACTTCGCTCTTGGCTTCTGGCCTCCAGAACTGTGGCAGGATAAGCTATTCTAAGCCACCAGTTTGGGGCACCTGGTTATACCAGCCCTAGGAAGCTACTACCTGCCCTAAACATCTCTGCCTCCTCACCCCCGAATCCTCCTGTGGTTTTCTTTTGATTCCTCTGAGACCAGTACAAATGTCCGCTGCCCTGTAGGGCCTTCTGGTCACCCTCATCTCAGTCATTTCTTACTCCTCAGACATGGTCATAAAATAAATCCCTCAATCACCTGGACTACCCTTCACCTCCTTTCAATAATCTATTCTCAGATATCCCTGACATAAATTCATGGGAGGCCTCCGGAGACTAAGAGCTCACACCCTCACGAAGCAGCCTCTCGCACTATTTTCAGCCCTAATTGCTAGGAAGGTCCTCCTTTACCAAGCTGAAGTCTACCTGCTGATCTTAATTCATTCCTCTTCAGCTAGGATGACTAAGCCTTCTCCCTTTCATGTACGATGGAGGCAGGAGAATAGGGCCTGGAAGAAGGAAACATAAGGCCAATTCATGCTGACTTCCTAGAACTAAATCAAATGGAAACACTTCAGCTATGACAGGAAATACCCTTTCCATTTACAGAGGGCATACACCAAGTAAATGACTTTGTAACTTTACTTCATCCTCTTCATTTACATAGGGTATACATGAAGTGACCAGTGGAAACCTCTAGAAAATTCTGTAATGGGGCTCTTGAGCCCCCACGCTCAGGCCCGCCCCCACCCTGTGGTGCGTACTTTCATTTTCATTTTCAATACATCTCTGCTTTTGTTGCTTCATTCTTTCCTTGCTTTGTTTATGCATTTCGTCCAATTCTTTATTCAAGATGCCAAGAACCTGGACACCCTCCATCAGTAACATGACGGTCCTACAGATTTGGAGGAAATGTAGCCTATTTTCCCCTAAGTTGTCTCTGTTCCTGCCTAAACATCCCTATTCCCTGCACAGCCCTCATGATGATTATTTCCAGGGCTCTCACTACCCCGGTTTCCTCCTCTGAACACACTCTATTTTATCTGTCGCTTCCCCAACCTATAGTACGTGGGACTCTAACATGTGGCCTAACAACAAAGCAACCAACTTATCCCGGTTTTTCCCAGGACTGTCCTGGTTTTAAACAGGAAGCATCATGTCATTGGAACCCCTCAGTCCCTGGCAGCCTGGGTTGGTTGGTCACCCTCTCCAACCAGCTCAAGCAACTTTGGCTCGGTATCTCCTTTCCTGTGACAACTTAATTATGTGGCTTAAATCACTTTAGCTTTTTAAGGATCACAGCTCTGACTCGGCAGATGCATGCCTGCAGATGTCTTCTAGTTAAAAATTTAATTATTAATTGATCAGCCTGTTATTTTGCTGTCTTAACGACCACAGTATATGAGAAAGCAATCTCATGATCCCATCTTAGGCTAGATATGACCTACATTTGGCCAATGCCCATTGATTTATGCAGATGTAGCTTTAATCTTGAAGCAAAAAGCTTTTACTGACTTCATCCTATTGTTCACTGAACACTGCTACATGCCCAGCACTGTGTGAGATGCTGGGGAAATAAGCATGAAAGATACAAGGCCCCCAGCCATGAGGGGCTCATTCAAGGCTCATGGAAGGAGTACACGCATCCGCAGACAGAGACAGACGTGTGGCAAAGGCTGCGTTCCTCTTCATCTTCTGTTTCAGGAAGCAAGCACATGTGTGAGAGAGAACAAGAGACAGAGGCCCTGCTTCCGGCTGCCTTCCCTGAAACACGAGGCCTAAGCTCTTCGGCATCAGGCAGCTCAAGAAGACACTGACCCCATACCCGACAGCAAACAATTGGACATTCCCAGGACCCTATGCACATCCACAGGTTGTTCAGAAGTGAGAAATAAAAATAAAATTCTAAGCCCCCAACTGACTGAATGGACCACTTCTTGGCCAAGAGAATCCCAGAGAAACCTTGGAAGCTGAGTTCACAGCTACAATGGATGGAGATGGGACACTCCTCATTATACCCCATTCCTCGCTGCCAGTCATTAGGCTTTCTACCCTATGGGCTAAACAGAAACCAGTCCTTTCAAAAGACAAGATCCTTCCCAGGCACAGTTTATCTTCCCAAGCACCAAAAAAAAGACAAGATCCTTCACCCCCTCTGAGACGTTGCCTCCTCTATTCCCTTTTTCTTCAAATGTTCACCTATCTTATGTCAAATGTAGATTTACCGGGCACTAAAGTCTCCCAAAGATGTCATCATTTGCCTCAGTGCCAACCTGCCCCCCTTCTTGTAAGGAAAATGTATAAATACTAAATCTCCTGAGAACCTCTGGAAAAAACAGCCACAGATGCTTCTGTGACTTGTGTTTCTCTGGGGCACACCCTCAGTTGGCTCAAAAAACCGTGGTGATTTGAGACTCAGGCCACAATCCCTTAGAGGAGGAGGAAGGAAGAGGAGGTTGGCTGAGGTTTGAGTGTCAGTGGTAGGAGGCCTGGGCTCTGAGGTGGCTACAGCCAGTTCCCCATGCAGCTGGGCTGTGAGCCATGTTGGGGACCAGATGACAGTGCAGACAGAGATGGAAAAGGGACACAATTGGAAGAGGAGATCTAGGAAAGGTGGAAGGAGGCCCCAGGTGGGCCTGGCAGCATCAGAACCCATCTCACCCTCTGCTGGTACCAGCACCCACACCAGCCACAGCTCAGGGCTCCTGAGCCCCAAACCAAGCGCCTGCTCACTACATGAGACTTTTTCTTTTTCTTTTTTTTTGAGATGGAGTTTTGCTCTTGTCACCCAGGCTGGAGTGCAGTGGCGTGATCTCAGCTCACTGCAACCTCCTGAGTACTGGGATTACAGGCACCCGCCACCATGCCCAGCTAATTTTTGTATTTTTAGTAGAGGTAGGGTTTCGCCATGTTGGCCAGGCTGGTCTTGGACTCCTGACCTCAGGTGATTTGTACATAGGACTATTCTTAAAAGAACAGTAAGAATCCCAGATCAAGTCCCATTACTGGGACTTCAAAGGGACCAAGATTCTTGGGCTGCTGTGCTTGCTGTTTGCTGCCTTCTGGTTGGGACCTTGACTGAAATGAGTAGGTGCTTGACTGGGGAAAAGAGGTTCCTTTTTTGGGAAGGCAGCTCACCTGCAACCTAGAAGCCTGGGCTTAGGATACCTGTGAATGCTCCATCCAGACTGGCAGACCCACAGGGACAGCAAATTCCAGGTTACCCAGGGATGGCGGAGAGGACTGGGGAATGATTACTCTGGATTTGTAGCCCCCATTTTTCTAAGAGATGGTTTAATTATTTTTTTTTTCTCTCTTCTTTTCTTATTCCCCCAGTTCCCCACTTCCTACTTAGCCCTTTAGAAATGCAAATACAGGCCAATAGTGGTGGCTCATGCCTGTAATCCTAGCACTCTGGGAGGCTGAGGTGGGTGGATTACCTGAGGTAGGAGTTCAAGACCAGCCTGGCCAACATGGTGAAACCCCGGTCTCCACTAAAAATACAACAATTAGCTGGGAGTGGTGGCACACACCTGTGATCCTAGCTACTCAGGAGGCTGAGGCAGGAGAATCACTTCAACCCCGGAGGCAGAAGTTGCAATGAGCTGAGATCGTGCCACTGCACTCCAGCCTGGGTGACAGAGCAAGACTCTATCTCAAAAAAAAAAAAAAAGAGAAAAGGAAAGAAAGAAAGAAAGAAAGAAAGAAAGAAAGAAAGAAAGAAAGAAAGAAAGAAAGAAAGAAAGAAAGAAAGAAAGAAAGAAAAGAAAAAGGAATGCAGATACAACCTTTTACCTCCCCCTTCACCAGCCTCTCCCTACCGGGCAAGTTCTTTTAATTATCTGCTCCAAAACAAGTCTGGAGAGTTACAAGTGGATTTATAAAGCAAAGCAAGCCCGATATGAAACTTTCCCCCTCCAGGAGGTTGCCTGCCCATGAAGGTGCCGGCAGTCACCAGCCCGACCAACCAGTAGGGAAGGCATCAGAGCTAGCATGGACCCTTCACCCTTGCTTGTTCCCTCCCCTGCCTTTTAAAAGTGCCCACTTTCTGCTCGGAAAGTGAAGCAGCACATTTAAAGACAAGATGCCTCTTCCCCTAAGCTGGCATCAGAATAAACCACTTTCTTTATACCAGACCTCACTCTTGTTAATTGGACTCTGCATGCGGTGAGAGCAATGAACCTGCTGTTCAGTTTCAGGTTCAGGGAGGTTTTAGGGGGCGATGACAAAGTTTTGAAACTAGAGAGACCTGGGGCTTGCACAACATTATGAATACACTAAATATCACCAAAGGGTACCCTTTAAAAGGCTTAGTGTATATTATATGAATTTCACCTTGATAAAAAAAAAAAAAAAGGATCCCTAGCCCCCAAAGTGCTCTCTGAGGACTGAGGACACCGGAGGTGCTAGGTCACAGGAGATTTTTCTTTATCTGGTACAACACCAGCTCCCACCCAAGGAACAGCTGCCACGGTGGCCTTGCGAGCTCCCTAAGCCCCAACATGCTCAGCAGACCCCTGAACACACATGGCCTGGCTCCACATGTGAGCTGAGCACGAAACCCCTCCCCCTCCCACAAAGAGCTGGCTGTCTGATGCAGTCACCTTTGTCCAGACCCCACTGACTGCTCTTATGACAAAGTAATTCCTACAGAGCAAGGCCAAGAGAGACCCAGGAGCTGCAGACTCCCAGGCACAGCTTCACCTGATCCTGGGTCATCACTGTCAGCAAGAGCATCAAATCTGCCACCCCACAGGGCCCCTCAGAGGTGGCAGCACATCCTCTGTGCTTATTCGCTCACTTCCACCCCGTTTCCTATGTCCCCATCACACGGCTTCTCTGCTGTGGGAGAGGGAGTCCAGGAAACCCTCTGGTTCCTTGGCAGATGCTGCTGTGCCGACAGCCCTGGGCCAATTTGCAGCTTGACTGGCAGGGAAGCTGTCGGGAAAGACAGTTTTCAAGAGTGTCACTGTTTTAACAGTTTCCCAAGATCATCAACATTGGGCAGCTGGACCATGAAGAGAAATCTCACATTTATTTAAACTTGATAATGTTAGAGACAAATGCTTGTTCCTTGGTGCTGAAAAGAAGAACCAGCACTCAAAGAATCTTCCCAGCAAGGCAATTTTACTTCTATGGAAGGGTGCAATGTGCAGATGGAGCAACGGTGAGAGCAGCCTGAACGAGGGAGGGGAAAGGGTTCTTATTCCTGACGCAGGTAGCCCCTGCTGCTGTGCTGTTCCGCTATTGGCTAGGGTTGGACCTCACAGTCTGAGCTGATTCCAACTGGCTATTTTAGAGGGCAGGGGTGCGAGCCAGAGTGGCATGGTGAGTAGTTTGGCGAGAAGGGTGGTTACAGAACAGGTGACTCAGGATAATTCAGGTCAGAGCAGGTGACCAGGGGTGACTCAGGACGGAGCAGGTGACCAGATGTGAACTACTGATTAGAACTGGTGGAAAAGGTTGTTTACTGAAACTAGGGGTGAGGGGGCAAAGAGAACCAGGAAGTTAAACTTTAAAATGGAGAACAAAGAATAAGAGAGTTGAACATACTGACATACTGGTTCTTTGAAGAGAAACTTGGAGTTCACTATATTTAACAGTAAGGGGAAGCTGCCTTCTGCTGCTGGGAGGACAGGCTGCAGCCAGCAAGGGCTGATCCCACCTCAGCGGAGAAGGATTCACCAGGAATAAAGGCGTCTCACAGGTACAGGCAGGTCTCCCGCATTGTGCCAGGAGAGACAGGGGCAGCAAGTGTATCTATCTTATCTCAGATTCCCAAGCATCTGCCTCAGCAGGCACCTCATACGTATTTAATATATGAATGAGTGAGTGAGTAAATGAATAAATGGATGGGTGGACATTCTAGTCAAGTTATTTGGGAAAGGCCAGTTATGAAGAAGATGCACATTCTAGGGCACATGAGGTCTCTAACAGGGAGCCACCTGAAGCTGCGATGCTATCACCCTATTACCATGGCAGAACAGAGAATGGAAGGTAGGGTGGGGGTTAAAATTATAAAGCCACATCGTTGGGTTGAGGACAGTCACGAGGGTGTGCCATCTTTGAGTCTCAGTATTGGTTTCCTGGGGCTGCCATAACAAAGCACACCACACTCCAGGTGGCTTAAAACAGCAGAAATGGGGGCCGGGCGTGGTGGCTCATGCCTGTAATCCCAGCACTTTGGGAGGTAGAGGTGGTAGATCATCTGAGGTTGGGAGTTGGAGACCAGCCTGACCAACATGGAGAAACCCCGTCTCTACTACAAAAACTACAAAATTAGCCGGGTGTGGTGGTGCATGCCTGTCATCCCTGCTACTCAGAAAGACTGAGGCAGAAGAATCGCTGGAACCCAGGAGGCAGCGGCTGAAGTGAGCCAAGATGGTGCCACTGCACTCCAGCCTGGGAACAGCAGAAACGGACTCTCTCTCGGTTCTGAAGGATACAGCTTCAGGGCGTCAGCAGGGCCGCAGTCTCCCTAAAAGCTCTAGGGGAGGATCCTTCCCTGCGTCTCCCAATGTCCGTTGACTGTCTGCAACCCTTGGCTTCTAGCCACATCACTCCGACCTCCACCTCTGATGTCACGTGGCATTCTCCCTGTGTGCCTCTGTATGTCTGTTTTCTCTTCTTAAGGACACTAGTCATTGGATTAAGGGCCCACCCTCATCCAGTATGATCTCTTGATAGATAACATTTGTAAAGACCCTGTTTCTAAATAAGATCACATACAAGGTTCTAGGGGGACCTCCTCTTGACTGATTATATCTGCAAGGACCCTGTTGCTAAATAAGATCACATTGTAGGTTCTGAGGGGGACATGAATTCTGGGGACACTATCCAGCCTGGTGCAGTCAGTCATGGCGAGCCCTGAACAAATGCCCACTGCGAGAGGCCGTCCTTCCGAAGTGAGCTGCTTCTGTACAGTGAGCAGTAGGCTTCTTGCTGCACAGCTGAACCCAGGCCCAGAGTTTGAGACAGGCCAGGAGAGAAATCTGTGGTTCCCCATGTGACCTGTTATTTCAAACTCAAATCCCAGAGTACTTTGCACAGGGAGAGGCCTTGGCATTCTTGTTATTGGGAAAGCAATGATTTAGCACCATTAGCGAGTCACAGAGAGCACAGAAAACAAAACCAGGACAGGGTTAATGGGAGGAAGTATCTTCTCACATCCACTCACCACCTATGGGATCTGGTGACCTCAGAAATGAGGCAGCCACAGAACAAAATAGCCAAACCTCGGGCAGGGCAAGGATGAAGAAGGGAAAATTGGGAAAAATAAAGCATATTGAGCACTAACCATGCACTGGTGCTCTACAAGCACAGTCATTTAGTCTTCACAGAGTCCCGGATCAGGAATGGAGGGGCTGCTGGAAACTTACAGTCAAAACAAGAGCAGCCTCTTCTGCTTCCTAGGGGAGTAGCAGAGCTCTTCTCACGGAACTCATGGTTTTGAAAGGCAAGGCACCAGCTAGCCAGGATGGAAGAAGGTCTCTATCAAAAAAAAAACCCAGACATTCCGCCCACCACCCCAGCCCAGAAGCCCCAGAGACAGGAAGCCAGGGGATAGCAGAGACAGAGATGGGAAATGAGAAGCAGAGACAGATAGGAAAGATCTCCCCAGGGAGAGCACAGTTCTGACGCCAGTGCGGCAGGGCAGCGGGCTAGACCGGGGAGGAAGGCAGTGAGCAACAGATTGGTTCCCCTTGCTGGGATGACAAGAAAACTCAGGAAGGGAAATGCTGATTGCCTGGGCTGCCCTTTTGTTATCCCCAGACCTTCTGCAATACTCACACATGCAAATTGGCATCAGTGGAGACTGCTGTTCTAGAACCCAGAGCCACTGGCAGGGAAGACCCAAGGCAACCCAGGGCCCCGCAAGCAGTAGAAGACAGGTGGGTAGCCACCCCAGAGTCCCCAGAATCCCTAGGGAAGGAGGAGATTTGGGATTTCCCATCGGACTGTAAGGAATATTTGTGTTATTTTATTTGAATGTTTTATGAAAGAATGACCACAGAAGTTGAAGGACTCAGCCACACCCCTACAGCGAAGGTATTCCCTCCACTCCATAGGAAAGTAAACCATAGAACATTTGCACAGGCTACCTAGACCACAGTTGCAGAGGAATAAAAGTGGAATTTGCACCCAGGTCCGAGCTGAGCCAAAGCTCATGACCCTTCTGTCCACCAGGCTTCCCCTGAAAGCAGTGTGAACTCATCTCCTTTTTAAGGCCCCGGCAACCAGAAGGGCTCAGCTGGTACTCAGCAACTCCAAGAAGCTCGTCAATGCCCATCAAAAAGACTCTGATGACATCACCCTCAGCAAAAGGAGGCCTAGAATGAGGAAGCCAATGGCTGCTTCATGCCCTCTAATTCCTATCTTTTCAAGAGCCCAGGCCTGGGGCCCAAATGAATGATCAACTCCTTGGCACAAGAGGGTATTCAGACTACAGGCCCGACTTTGCAAACAAAAATGGAAGGGAGCAAAGCAAATCAATTTATGTACAAAGTCTTGCACCCATAGTGACCCAACAGAGCGACAGCCCATTCCTTTCTCCAATTTGTTCATCTTAATGGTGGGTGGGGTGACTGGCTGAAACATCATAGCTTAGCAAGACAGGTGGTGGCCTTACAATTAAAATAGCTTTTCAATAATTACGAACTAGTGAACCTGGGCTGGGAGGATGTACATATTGGGAGGAAGGACGCAGCGTGTCACTTGCTCCTGGCCGACTTGGAGGACTGACTCCAAGGCACTGCCTTTCGGCAGCTCCTCTGTGCTTGAGGGAGTGGCTCCTGTCCACAGATCTCTGTACCTGTTACTAGGTTCTCTGAGTTACACCCAAGAACCCTGGACACTTCAGTGCTGTGCAGAGGGAGGACAGTTGCTCAGACCTGGTGGCCAGGAAGATGAGGTAGAAGGAGTGACAACTTCCCCCAAAGACACCAAAGCCTCACACATTCATAATAGAAGCTATTGGGCATTTCCAGGGGCTCAAGCACAGCCACCTCCCTATCTTGAAGGTCATTTCCTACAATGCTGGGTACCAACCCTGTAGCCTAGTGGGGTAATCATTTGCAAAGCTCACCTGGTCCTTTTAAGAGCCAGGCAGTGTGTAATGCAGTGTTGTTTGCAACAGCAAAATCTCTGAAAACCATCAAGGCCATGACCATCTGGCCAGTCAGCTGGCACAGTTCTTAACTCGCGTTTTTTTTATTGTTAAAACTTTATCTTCAGAATTCTCCCCAGGTTCTGATAAGCATAGATATTCAGTGCAAAATGGACTAGTCCATTCAACCTTAGAAAAGAGGACTTTCTTTTACTGTTTTTTATTAATAGCAATTAAATTATTTTTATTTATTTATTTAAGGCTGCGTGTGTGTGTGTGTGTGTGTGTGTGTGTGTGTGTGTATTTGAGATAGGGTCTCACTCTGTCACCCAGGCTGGAGTGCAGTGGTGTGATCTAGGCTCACTGTGACCTCGCCTCCCGGGCTCAGGTGATTCTTGTGCCTCAGCCTCCCAAATAGCTGGGATTACAGGCGCCCGCCACCACGCTGGGATAATTTTTGTATTTTTAGTAGAGATGAGGTTTCATCATGTTGGTCAGGCTGGTTTTGAATTGCTGACCTCAAGTGATCCACCTGCCTCAGCCTTGCAAAGTGCTGGGATTACAGTCGTGAGCCACCATGCCCTGCCAAATTACTTTTAATTGTGGAAAACTACACATAACATAAATGTTACCATCTTGATCATTTTTCCAGTGTATAGTGCAGGAGTGATGAGTACATACACCTTGCTGTGAAACCACCAGCCATCTCCAGAATGTTTTCATCTCGCAAAACTGACAGTCTTTACCCATTCAACAACAACTCTCCATTTTCTTTTACTTTTGAGCTTTAAAAATTCTATTAATAGATCATGGTATATGGTAATTCACTTTTCAGCTCAAAAATTTCTGGAAACATTATGCATAGAGTCTTAAAAACCACCAGCACCCTCGTCCGCCCCCACCGGAGAGTTCACAGGAAGACGGTGAGGGAAGAAAGGGACAGAACAAAGGGATACAGAAGCAAAGGTAAATGAATGTTTCATGAGAAAGAGGCCTGGGAAGTGCAGACTTGGAGAGGCTGCATTTAAACCACGAGGTCACCTTGGGTAATCCCTGGCCCTGGCCTCAATAACTTTTACAAAGGAATCTCTCTAGCACCAGGGTGATGAGCAAGACTTGTTTTGCGCCCCTGAGCAGCCCCATCCCTGGACATGACCCCATCAGGCGGCATGCATGAACAGCCACTCCCTTCTAAGCAAACTGCTAAGTAACTTCTAGAAAAAAAATAGTCCTCAATATTTGGGGGGTAGAAAATAGAACCATTCTGAGTCCATACATGAATTCAGATTTCACAGTGTAACCCTGACTTTGTGAGGGTTTAAAGGACCGCCAGGGCCCATCTTCAAACACACACACACCAAGAATAACTTCACAGAGAAATATTTATTTCATGAGACTCTTACAGGCTGCCCTTTGTCCTTTACCAACAACAGATGAATTCCTACCCACAGAGAAAAGCCTCGGGTTACTTTTTCCAGCAAGCAGACCAAGGCTGTGCCGAGCAGAACAGGAGAGCAAGACTCCTGGGCTGGCATTAAGAGGGCCAGAGCCCATAAATGCCTCCCTGAAGATACCTGTGCTCACAGTCGCCCTGTGCTGGAGAGCCCGGCAGGTCCAGGATGCTGGGACCGGTCCTGGGGCAATTCCTGCACCAGCCCACCACAGAAGGAGGCCCACATCCACGATCAGGCAGGCCTTCCACATTCTCTCTGCATCTGCCTTGAAACTGGGCACATTCTTCATACCAGCAATCCTACTTATCATAATCTAATTTCAGGAAATAATTGTGGACACACGCAAAAGAAGGACAGAGAAATAAGAATGTTCTCTGTGGGGTTGTTTACAGAATGCAGTGATTAGAAACAACTGAACTTCCGACCGTCTGAGGCAGATTGAAAACATGGCATTTTGTCCGTGGGCTAAAGGAGAAGCATCCCAAAGACAGATGGTCTCTAATGCTTTTGATGACATAAAAAAAAGTTGCACAATTGAATAAGTACACATAAATATAAAAAAATATATATATGACCAGTGTGAGGGTAAGCAGTTAGGTAGAAAGATCTGTCTTTCTCACCAATATGAGGTTTGGATTGTAAAAATCTGAGGTTGGCTAGCAAGATCATGAATACTATGGGATTGAGAGAAAAACAGTTAAATGACCTTCAGTATGCTTTGAAAATACAGGAAATGTAAGTTCATGGAGAGGGGGTTACTACAGAAATAGCCTGAGAGCTGGTACCCTGCCCCAGGCAGTGCTGGGAGGGTCTAGGAGTCCCACAGGTAGCCAGCCCCACACCTCACACTGGGCAGGAGTGGGAAGGCCTCACTGGAGAGTTTGGGGGTTGAGCGATGACTGTGCCCCATGTCCCCACGGCCTGCCTGCGTGGATGGACTGCAGGTGAATAGGAATGTGAAGGTTCCTATAAGCCCCATGAGGTGATGACGCCCTGTAGTGGGTGATCTCAGGCCAGCTCCATTACCTGGAGATGTGTGTTCAGGATGAAGAGGCTGTGGCCTGCAGGTTTCATCCAGGCACAAGCTTAGAATGCCTGAAAGGCCAGGACAGAGCAGCCTGTCCAGAAAAGACATTACCAAAGATGCAGGTGGCACATGTGAATTAAAACCCCCTTTCTTCAAGCCACCCTGAGGTTACCCCAAATATCATCATGTGAAAATAAGGCAAGTGGAATACTACCTGAGTAAGCATTTACTCAAAGACACAGGCTTCCAAGAGCAGTTACTCCATCAGAAAAAGACTATGTCAATGGTTTAGAATGAACTTCTACCACCTCCTTACCTCACCGCCACTACCCAGTGTCATGGGATTTGCCAATGACAAATAAATGTGTTCTCCCAAATTTCTACATAATTTTTTTTTTTTTTTGCTCACTTCTTAGTGGTAGGTATCGTCTTAAAATCACAGTAGGTAAAACTGCACTTGGCAAGGGGCTTCAGTAGCCCCATTGTTCACTGTGCTTCCCAGCGGGCTTATAGGAAATTTTTATTTATTTTCTTTTTGGTTCACCTATGTTTTCTAAATATTCTACAACAGACATGTATTTTTTTTACACAAGAAAACAATTGCTTCGTGTATTATTACTTTTTATCTTTTTATTTTTTTGAGACAGGGTCTCACTCCATTACCCAGGCTGGAGTGCAATGGTGCGATTTCAGCTCACTGCAGCTTCGAACTCCTAGGCTCAAGCAATCCTCCTGCCTCAGCCTCCCAAGTAGTAGGGAATATAGGCTCACTCCACCATGCCTGGGTAATTTTTAAATTTTATTATTTATTTATTTTTATTTTTGTGGAGACAGGGTCTCCCTTTGTGGCCCAGGCTGGTCTTGAACTTCCAGCCTCAAGTGATCCTTCCTCTTTAGCCTCCCCAAATGCTGGGATTACAGGCGTGAGCTACTGTGCCTGGACTGATTAGTTTATTTTTATTTGCCTTGGCTGGGCATCTGTTTTCCATCAGTACTCCCACCCTTCAGGAAGCACGGGAGGGGGAGGTTGAACTCACCTGGCAGAGGGCAGCCCAGGATCTCCATTCTCATGCAGATGCTACCATTATCAAACCAGGACTGTGGGTTTATGCGGATGTAGCGGGCTACCATGGGGACGGGCAGCTCGTTGAGAACAGGGATCTCCTTCTCACTGTTTCCTTCAAATATCTATTTATGCTCAAGGAAGAAAAAGAAAATCTTTTAGTGCTTAATTACCAAGAGATAAAAGAGTCAGAATTCACTCATTCAACAAGACCTTATTGAGGAAAACCTAATGTGTGCTAGGCACTGAAGAGAAAAAAAGAAATGAATCAGGCCTGGACCCTGCCCGCAGGAAGTCTCCATCTACTTGGTATGCGGGGAGGGGGTAATTATATATTATAGGAAAAATCTATTGGTGTCATGGCAAAGGGACAGCTAGAGAGCTTTGGGATTTCAGAAGATGGAGAGGACCAGGCAAAGTTTTGGGGAAAATGGGCTGTTTGAATTGGCACTGAAGGAAAGCTATTTAGATCTGTAGGGATGAGAGGGTATCCAGAGAAAATGAACAATGAGTGCAGAAGTCTAAATATTGGATTCCTAGGCAGAAGAGAAGCTGGTTCACTTGTACAAGGACACAGGACTGTGTGTAGGGGGTAAGAATGAGAAAGAAGATTGAAAAAGGAGGCCACAGTCGGACTAGTCAGACTGGGTAAGATATTGGATACCATGCTAGGAATACACACTTGAGAATCTGAGGAAGAGAGTGACAGGATCAGGACTAAGCTGGAGCTAATCATGGAACTGACAGGCCAAGGTCACAAAATGAAGTTAGGAAACTATTAAGAAGAGCTGCAAGAGGCCCCAGCATACCCCATGCATGCAACTTCCAGGGCTACCTTGCAAATTACATAAGAGGCTGTATCCCTGCAGTTCCCTGATAGGAGTAAACAAAGGCTGAATTTTACATTAGCTCTAAATGTGTGTCACTTGCTGCTGGGCTTCAGGGCATGGGAAGGGGTCTCTGTCCATCAGACCCTCGTGGTAGGTTTGAGTTGACACAGAATCCACAAATCTCCAAAGAATTGATCATACATTGCCTCTCTTTGCAAAACTCCACCCAGCCAGGCACCAAAGGCATGGTTAGATGGAGGATGAGACTCACCATGTCTCCAGATCCATTCTTAACAGTGACCCACATGTGGCTGTCATTGCTCACCATGACCTTATACGATGTCACCCAGTCACTCCTACGAGAAAATAAAACATCATCAGGACTACACACTTTAAAATGTTTATTTTTCCATGAAGAGGTTTAGAGGTGAGGAGAGCAGGTGCCAGAGGCAGACAGCACTGGGTCAAACCCTGGTTCCAGGACATTTACAGCTCTGTGACCTCAGCCAGGTAACTAACTGACCCATCTATGCTGCTATTTATTCATCCATAATATGGGAATCATAAAAGCATCAACCTTAAAGAATTAATGTAAGCCTTAGTTTAATGCCCTTTAATCACTTAGAACACGGCCTAGCCCCTAGTCATCACTAACCGTTGATCACACACATAAAGATATACAAATGGGTATCTATCTTTTTGCATTGAACACCTACATCACACCCAAGAAACTTAATGGAAAAATAATCTCAGTAAAGATTGCAAACTGGTCTAAAAATTTTGGTTGGAGGGGGGAGGGGGGGGGATTGCATTGGGAGTTATACCTGATATAAATGACGAATTGATGGGTGCTGACGAGTTGATGGGTGCAGCACACCAACATGGCACAAGAATATATATGTAACAAACCTGCACGTTATGCACATGTACCCTAGAACTTAAAGTATAATAATAATAAAAAAAAATTTTTTGGTTGGGAAGCTGATTTGGGAATGTAACAAATGAGATTTTACCCATCACAAAAATAAAATGTTAAGTCTCTAAGAGATACTGGGTTTCTCCTTGGCTGTCACAGCCACACAGACAATCCCCACCCCAGGAAGAATCCAGTGATGGCTGGACCCAAAGCCGTACCCCCATCATCACACCGCACTGCACAGAAATTTCTGGGGATAAAATCGACATAATTTGACTTTCCAGAGTGGAGGTCAACCTGATAGCCTTGGCAAGAAAAGCGACCTATACCTTTTTTTCTCACTGCCTCAGTTTTTTATAATGTTAGTTGTTGAACAATATAGGAAAGTCTTCCTGAGTACCTACCCCCCTTTAATTTTGTAAATACTGGAACTAAGCAGCAATTTATCAGATTTTTTGTTTTTTTGAAAATTCTGCCCATTAAAGTATTTGGAATCTTTTTCCTACTTGCCTACTTGCCCTCAGGATTGAGATCTATCCAAATAAGGTTTTGAGTTTCCTGTCTGAATTTATACTGCCCGGTAGAGTTTATTTCAAAAGAACAGCTGGTTCTATGCATTCTGGTTCATCCGACTGACTTGTCACGAAAATGATTCTTAGGTGCTTTTATACATGCTTGGAAACAAACCCTCACCTCACACCTTCTCTTCTTCTCCTCTCGCCTCCCCACCAGCTCTGTCTGAATACCTGTTAGAAGCCAGAATCGATCACACATCACATTCCTCCTCTGATAGCCACCACTGTGAGCCCAGGGCTGCGGAGGGAGATACACTAGCATTGCTCAGGGCTGCGGCGGGAGATACACTAGCATTGCCTTAACAAGAAAAGCACCTCAGTAACAGCTCCTTCCTTTGCCCTGGAAAATTATCCACACCCAAAATAGCAACCTGTTTCCCTGCATACAAATAATTTCCAAATGACTTGTAGCTGCCATTCCCTTTGCTGTCTGTTTTTCAGCTGATAAGGCCCAAGGGTGATACAGCAAGACAGACAACAGAGGCGGGAGCTGTATTCTGCCAAGACAGAGGTGATGAATGTAGGAAACCCCTCAGTCAAGAGAAGCACAAGACAATAAGAGGGGAGTAGAGAGAAAAAGAAAAAGAAGTTCTCCAACGAAAAGGAGAGGACGGGGAAAAAAAGGAAATAAAAGCCAAGTCATAATTTCTCAAATTCAAACTAAGAAAATAAAGAAAAAAAAAAGAATACTAATCCCCTACTTACGGTTGAATCATAATTGTTTCTGTGGCTCAGAACTGTCTTCTGAACTGCAAAGCTACATCATATCTTCTTGCCTAGTTGACCCCTCCACTTAACGTCCCTGCGACATCTCAAATTTAACTTGCTTTAAACGAACTGATTCACATCTTCTGCTCTACACTGTGACGTAGCAGTCCACCACAGGCCCTGCCCCAGGAAAGGTACTGCCATCCACCCACAGAAGCCAAAATCCCAGTGTTAGCCTGGGTGTCCCACCTTCCCTTCCTCCCTGATATGGTTTGCCTGTGTCCTCACCCAAATTTCATGTTGAATTGTAGCTCCCATAATCCCCAAGTGTTGTGGGAGGGATGGGGTGGGAGGTAATTAAATCATGAGGACAGGTTCTTCCCATCTTATTCTCATGATAGTGAATAAGTCTCACAAGATCTGATGGTTTTGTAAAGGGCAGTTTCCCTGCACATGCTCTCTTGCCTGCAGCCATGTAAGACATGACTGCTTCTCTTTTGCTTTCCACCATGATTGTGAGGCCTCCCCAGCCATGTGGAACTGTGAGTCCATTAAGTGTCTTTTTCTTCATAAGTTACCTAGTCTCGGATATTTCTCCATAGCAGTATGAAAACAGACTGATACACTCCCCTATATTGAATCCATCACCAACGTCTGTCAATTTTAACTCCCACATTTTTCAAGAATGTATCCAACTCTCTCCACCTCCCCTGCCACCAGCCCAGTTCACTCTCTCAGGCCCCCTGGCATCTAAATTGCTCCCCCACCTATCTTGCAGGCAAGAGCTTACTTTTCTAATGAAATATTATCATGTCATCCCTGCTTAAAATAGCTCTTATTTTAAGTATTCTCATATTAAGCACTGTGCTATCTTAGTATTCACAAAATCCTCATCACACTCTACTGGACCCTTGCTTGCCTTGTATTCTCTGTGTTCTTTCTTTCAATTCCTGATACTGTTTATACTCCCTCTTGCCCCAGGGCCTTTGCACATACTGCTGCATCTGTCTGAACTCCTCCTCTTCTCTCCTCTTCTGTCTGCCTTTAAATTATTCAGACCCCAAACCAAATAAAAAAGCTAGTCCTAACCCTTCAATCTAGCCACTTTCTTTTCTTGTATGCTTTCTTTCATAGTTTAATTCAGTTTGTAATTTCATACTCCTTTCTGGAATTACCTGATACTGTCATTCTCTCCCACTGAAGTATAAGCATCTCACAGATGGAGAAAGGAGGGCCCATGGCACTTGGAGGACAGAAAGGATGCTGGTGCCCCAGGAGAGCAGAGTAAGGGACAGGGGAGCAGAGGCCAGGGCATGGTGGACTTTTAGGCCATTTGATAGGAGTGGAGCTTCCTCTGCCAGGCAGCAAGGAGCTACCCCTCTTGAAGTTCACCAAGGGTGGTCAAAGTACCTGAAGACCAATTAGAAAGTCTCTGCTTCCAAAAATTCCACCATAATAGAATGCGTGCCAATCAGAGGCTGTCCTCGTTTTTTCCCTGTTTAGAAAACGAACTCCCCTTTCTACCACCTTTGAATCACAGATGGGTCCTCTTGTCATAGGTTTATGACGCCTTTGTTCATTTTGTTTCAGGCCTAGTTTCACCTTTGACAATTCTTATCATTGCTTATAATTATGCTTTATTCATTCTCACTGCTTTCTACTACTCTGCTCTGAGAACAGACACCATAATTTTTTTTATCCATTTTATTGCTAACCGCGATTTGAGTAGTTTCCAGTTTAGATTATTAGGAAGAGTGCTTCTGTGAACATTCTTGCATGTATCTTTCAGTGAATTTATATAAAAATTCTGTTTAGTGTATAATCAGGAGTGGAATTGCTAGGTCATAGGGTCAGAGGGTAGATGTATGTTCATATACCTATGTTCAGCTGCAGTATTTTCCAAATTAATTATACCTATTTGTACTCAGACCAGCAATAAACAAAAGTCTGGTTGTTCCATGCTCTTATTGACACTCGATAGTATCTTCCTTTTTTATTTTAGCCATTCTTGATGGATGTATCCTTTTATCTCATTGTTGATTTATTTTAATTTGCTTGGTGACTAATGAAGTTCAATATTTTGTGTGTTCATTGGGTATTTGAATACCATCTTTTGAGAAGCGCCTACTCAAGTTTTCTCCCTGTTTCAATTAGGTTGTCTGTCTTTCTCACATTGATTTATAGAGCTCTTTATACATTCTAGATATGAGTTGAATAATATATACGTATATTGCAAATATCTCCCCCAATTTGTCTTCCTTTTAATCCTCTTTGTAGTATCTTTCTTTCTTTCTTTTTTTTTTTTGAGACAGGGTATTGCTCTGTCATCCAGACTGGAGCCTCCCAGGCTCAAGCAATCCACCCACTTCAGAGTCTCTCAAGCAGCTGAGACTACAGACATGCACCACCACATCCAGCTAATCTTTGTATATATATATATATTTTTTTTTTGGAGAGATGGGGTTTTGCCATGTTGCCCAGGCTTGTCTCAAACTCCTGGGCTCAAGTGATCTACCCATCTTGGCCTCCCAAAATGCTGGGATTACAGGTGTTTGCCAACACGCCCAGCCTATGGTGTCTTTTGATGAAAAAAAATTCTTAATATAATCCAATCTTAGCCATTTTTTTCTTTATTGCTTTCAGTATTTTTGTTCTTTTCAATAAATTTTTGCCTACTCCAAGATGATAAAGATATTAACTGATGTTTTCTTCTAAAACACTTTATTGCTTTACCTTTCACATTTAAGATCTGCAATCCATTTGGAGTTGATTATCGTATAGTATGAGGGGTCAAGATACATGGTTTTCTTTTGTTTTTGTTTGTTTTTTTGAGACAGAGTCTCTGTCACTCAGGCTGGAGTGCAGTGGTGCGATCTTGGCTCACTGCAACCTCTGCCTCCTGGGTTCAAGCGATTCTCCTGCCTCAGCCTCCTGAGTAGCTGGGACTACAGGCGAGTGCCACCATGCCCAGCTAATTTTTTTTATTTTTAGTAGAGAGTGGGTTTCACCATGTTTGCCAGGATGGTCTTGATGTCCTGACCTCGTGATCTGCCTGCCTCAGCCTCCCAAAGTGTTGGGATTTACAGGCATGAACCACCGCACCCAGCCCAAGATACATGGTTTTCTATATGGGCTTCCAGCTGACCTAGAACCATTTACATGGTTATTTTCCTATTGCACCAGAGTGGCAATTTGCTATAAATCATGTGACTGTATATGTCTAGGTATATTTCTGGATGCTCTACTCTGTTCTGTTGGTCTATTTCTTATCCTATCCTAAATCTGTCTTATCTAATGTTAATTAATATTAGAATATTAATAACATTAATATGTTTTCTCACTTTGTTTTTGCTTTTCAAAGTTGCCTTCACTATTCTTAGATCTTTGCAGTCCTATATGCATTTTAAATTCAGCTTGTCAATTTCTAAAACAAAGCCGCTGGATTTTAATTGGGTTTATGTTGAATATATACACCAATTTTGGGGGAACTGACCTCTTTACAATATTAAATCTTCCGATCTATAAACATGGTATATGATCCTCTTTATTTAGGTCTTCTTTTATTTATCTTTTGCTAGCTTTATTCCTGGGTAGCTGATTTTTTAAATGATTTTACGTGATACCACTTTAAATTTTACTTCCTCATTTGTTGCTGATATGTAGACACATAGATGCTTTTTGTATGTTGACTTTGTACCCAGCTACCTTGCTAATTTATTAATTAGGTCTAATAGTTTGTGGGCTTCTTTGGATGTTTTTATGAATATGATGCTATCACAATGACAGTTCTGATTCTTTATTTCCAGTCATTAGGTCCTCTATTTCTTCTTCTTGCCTTATTATACTGGCTAAGATGTTCAGTCCAATGCTGAAAAAAGTGAATAACAGACATCCCAATTTCATTCGTGAGACCCAAGGGAAGGTTTCTATATTTCACCACTGAGTAAGATGCTTCCTGTAGGACTTTTTCTACTTTTTTTCTTTTTTTGTTTGTTTTTATTTTAATCAAGTATGAGTTCATTCTTTTTCACATAACAACAGAGTCTGGATGTTTGATGCTGCTGATACTTATTCAGCTAGTCGACTGTGTAAGAATTCGTTTTTCATACTCATTATCTCCAAGTTCTACACGGATGTTGCAAGAGGACTTATGACACATTCATTTTACATACTTGTCATCTCAGATTTCTAAGAGGACATCCGTATGCTTTCATTCTTCATATTGTCTCAGAGTTCTAAAAAACATCAAGATGTTTTCATTTTCATATGTGTTGTCTTTAGGTTGTAACACAGTGACTTCAGCTCTGTATCATGTCCACATTCAAAAATATTAAATCTGTTATAAATATTATAAATTATAAATTTTTAAATGACTTATTTCCTTCCTGATACATTCTTTAAGTTTGATTTACAATTCTTTTTATTTAGCTTCTTGAGGTCACTGATTGTCAGGTTTTCTTCTTTTCTAATATAGCATTTCAGGTTATGACGTTCCCTCTGAGCACTCTTTAGTTTCATGTCATAAATTTCGATAGGTCATATATTCTTTGTCATTTAGTTCAAAATATTAATTCTTATTGTGATTTATTCTTTGATTATGAACTATTTGGAAGTGTATTGTTTACTGTCTAGGTACTAGATATTTTCCAGTTACTTTTTTATTATTGATTTCTAGTTTAATTCCATGGTGGACAGAGAACATACTTTAAATTTTGTCAGCCCTTTGGTTTCTCTCGAGGTTTCATTTATGGCTCAGTATATGGTCAATTTTGTCAAATGTTCTATGTGGACTTGAAAAGAACATTGGCTCTGTAATTGTTGGATGCAATGTTCCATACAAATAACTTTGATCATTCAAAATTGATCACTGCCAATATTAAGATTGAAAAAAATCACAAAATAATCAGATTTTGATGATTCTAGTTTTTCTCTATTAACTTATTAGTTATATACTCACAATATTCTTTTCATAATTCTCTTAAGATTACAATATGCATCCTTGATTACTACAATCTTATTCAAATGATCATTTCTACTACACACATGGTAATGCTAGAACTCCACAACACTTCAAGTCCATTTACCCCTCCAGCTTTTGCATTATTTTGGAATTCATTTTCAATTCCATATGTATTTTAAATTTTATAAAATATTCCTACTATTGTTTTGTGTAGTTAATGTTTATAAACCAACCCATTTACCCTTTCTGGTACTCTTCATTCATTTTGCATTTCCACGTTTCCACCTGAGATCATTTTCTTTCTGCTTGAAGAGCACCTTTGCTATTTCTTTTAAACCAAGTATGCTGATAGTATACTATTTCAGTTTTTGTTGTCTGAACATGGCTTCTTCATTTCATCATTTTGAATGATATTTTGTTGGGAATTCTAGATTGACGTTTATTTTCTTTCAGCATTTTAAAATTTTGATGTTATTAGCTTGTGAGGCATTGTTTTTCTATATAAACACACACATGTTGAAACTACTGTTGTGGCATTGAGTAAACATGCAATAAGAGTATGAGTAGAAAAATGAGTGTCAGCCATTTTAGCTTGAATCCAGCTTTGTTGTTTACTAACTACATATGCTTGGCAAGCTACCTAGCCTTTTGAAAATAATAAAGCTATCTACAAGGACAGTATATATTAATGCATGAATTGAGAGATGTTATAGTATACTGGTTAATGCCCCAGGCTTTGATATTAAGAAGGCTGTATTAGTCCATTCTCACATTGCTATAAAGATCCTACCCGAGACTAGGTAATTTTTAAAGGAAAGATGTTTAATTGACTCACAGTTCTGCATGGCTGGTGAGGCCTCAAGAAACTTACAATCATGGTGGAAGGCAAAGAGGAACAAAGCCCGTCTTACACGGCAGCAGGAGAGAGAGAGCGCGCGCAGGACAAACTGTCACTTGTAAAACCATCATATTTCATGACAACTCACTATCATGAGAACAGCATGGGGGAAACTGCCCCCCTGATCCAGTCACCTCCCACCACATCCCTCCCCTACATGTAGGGATTACAATTCAAGATGAGATTTGGGTGGGGACACAGAGCCAAACCATATCAAAGACCAAACTGAAATTCTAGTTCTGCCACTTACTAGCTGCAACCCATGTGACAGCAGTGTGTCTACTGAGCCCCAGCTGTAAGATAAGGTAACAACTCTACCTCTTTGTATAGTGAGTAGGGATTGAATGGGGTAATGCAAGTAGTCTGAGCACAGTACCTGGCACATAGTAACTGTTCCATAAATATGAGCTATTAATAAGAACAAAGAAATTATACACTGCCAGATGCCATACCAACACATAGGATTACTATTAAAGTTGAACTGGGACATAATTCAGCTGCTCCCTCCAAACACTTCCAGGGAGTGGATCTTCACACTTACCCCTTTGCGCCCTTGTAATGGAAATGTTCCGTCACTACCATAAAGAAATTAATAATTAATTAAATCTCCATTAAAATAATGAAGGTTGGTAATCCAGGGTGATAGAAGAGATACTTGCCAATCATTATGATGTTGTGGCAGGACTGAATTGTGTCTTAAAGCTCTACCTACATGAAAAGGTTAAAGCATTATGGGATGTGTGGTAAATCCTGCTCCTCTCCCTGCAGTTACTAGCTTCCGGGAATACAACGTTAAGTTATACAACATCCCTTTACTCAAGCTTTTTACAGGTTGATGATGAAGACAAGGAATTAATCTGGAAATTTCAAGAGAGCGTGATCAAGTGCTGTGATGAGACAAGCACAGCAAGTTGTGGGAGGGCAGAGGAAGTCTGCATGGCTTAGAAGGAAAAGGAGGCAGAGAAGTTTCGTGATAAAGACAGTCCTGATCTAACATAAAAGCTGATTATGTTATTCTTTTGTGACAGGCAAATTCATTGTCATTAAAGAGCCTCAGAAGACTGAAGCTATAATGTCATTGCTTCCTAGTCTTCTAATCTTCAGGGAAAGTTTAAAAACCATGGCACTGTTGTGGCTTTTTTTCCATTTCCCTCAAATAGACTATTCCACATCACAAAACCACCTTGACATTTAATTCTCTCCAACTGGAGGTTACGAACTCCAAGCAATGTAGTCCAAATAAAGAAATGTTTGTGTCAAAGATTTCTTGACTGCGGAATGAGGAGAGGCTTCTATGAGCTGCAGCCAGCTCCCTCACTTAAAAAATTTAAAAACAAAATACCTTTGTATGATATTACCACATTGCCCTCCAATCCAGCTTTCCTTCAAATCAGAAAAACAGAGGAGGTAGACCATAATAGAAAAGTTGGACTATATTTAGACATTTTACTACATGATGCTAATATGGTTTAATTTAAAAACAAAGAATATCTAGCATCAACAAAAAGACAGATTAATTGCTTATAGGGCCTTCTACTAGTGTACAACTAGTTTCTGGTGACATCAAAACAAACGCTTAAAACCATCAGTGGGCTTGTGAGCAAGTAAAGACTCTTCAATGGGGCAAACAACAACAACAAAAATCAGTTGTTAGGTGAAAAAAACGATAGTGAGTAATGCACAAACACAAAAGCCAGGGTAGCCCCAGGCAAAATGCATCTAACAGTGCTAGGATCAGAGTACTAAGCCTGAGAATCATCGAAAGCTAGGGAAGTTGAACTTGAGACTTTTCCAGGACTCTCAAAAGGGGCTACAAGATCTCAGCACAGCGGTATCCACTGGTTCCCAATAGAAGCACACACGAATCCCCTCAAAAGAAAAGAATCTTCAACATAGGCTCTTGGAGGTTTCAGCAGGTACAATTAAGTAGTTACTGAATTAAGAACAACTATTTATACAACTTTTAAAAAATCATTAAACACACAAGAAAACATTCTCCATGAGGAAAAGGCAGCATAAACAAAAAGCAACAAACCTACGTCTCAAAGAACTTCTGATTTTGTAATTATCACATTTTAAAATTTTCCTTTAGCAAAGATTTATATAGTACCTAGCACATCAGACGCCTTGGGAAGCACTTCACAAATACTGTAGTCCCCCCTCATCCATAGTCTCCTTTTCTACCGACTGTAGTAACTTTAAGTCTGAAAATATTAAGTGGAAAATTCCAGAAGTGAACAATTCATGTTTTAAACTGCATCATTTTGAGCAGCATGATGAAATAGCATGGTGTCCTATACCACCCCGCTCCATCCTGCCCAGGGTGTGAATCACCCCTTTGCCTAGCACATCCATGCTGTATAGGCTTCCCGCCCATTAGTCACTTAGTGGTCTTCTCAGTTATCAGATCAACTGACATGATATGGCAGTGCTTGTGTTCAAGTAACCTTTATTTTACTTAAGAATGGCCCCAAAGTGCAAGAAGTAGAGATGCTGGCAATTCAGACATACCAAAGACAAGCCATAAAGTGTTTCCTTTAAATGAAAAGGTGAAAGTTCTCAACTTAATAATGAAAGAAGAAAAAATAGGGTATGCTAAGATTGCTAAGATCTATAGTAAGAACCAATCTTCTATCAGTGAAATTGTGAAGAAGAGAAAAGAAATTGATGTTAGTTTTGCTGTTGCACCTCAAACTGCAAAAGTTAAATCATAGTGCATGAGTACTTAGTGAAGATAGAAAAGGCAGTAATTTGTGTTTATTATGTGCCAGGTCCCACTCCAAGATATATAAATAGATATAAATATACTTATGTAAATAGATACAGACATACTCACATGTATACATATATAGATTAGATATAGATACATATACACACATACATGTACATAAATTGATTTAAGTATCACTACAATGCTATGAGGTAGGTATTATTATCTAACATTTTACAGATGAAGAACTTGAGACACATAGGAATCTTATTATTGTTAAGGAAGTATTAACTTATTAAAAATTAATAACATACTTATTTCAAATTTGCTCAGTATACCTGGTAAAATTCCAAGAGTAAAAACTGAAATAATAGAGTGTGTTATGCAAAATCAGCCTAATGGAAAAACCAAGCAAGGTGGGAAAACTCAGATTATATAAAAGAAAAGTAAAAGAATAACAGAGAGAAAGCAGAAATAAATCAAATTATAAAACTATCACACAAATAGAAATAGATTAGTTAATAGATCATTACATTGGATTAAAAAGTACAAATATATTGTTTATAGGAGACAGACCCAAAACATAAGAAAGTTGAAACTAATGGAAGAACAATCCATAAAAGCAAATACTAAAAGAAAACTAGGTAGCTATAATAATAACAGACAAAATGTACTTTAAGACTAAAAGCATTATTAGAGATAAAGACAGTCATTACATTATTATAAAAGATTCAGTTCACCAGTATAAAATAACAATTTTAGATTGTATGCACCTAATACGGGAGCTCCAAAATATAAGCAAAAGTAAAATAAAATAAAATCAGTATAAGTAAAAAACTGACAAATCCATCAGCATAGAAAAGTATTACCATACCTCTCTCAATTATTGTTTTAAAAGGCAACAAAATAGCAAAATATACAGGATTTTAATAACATAACAACCTTTATGTAATTAATATACATAGAACTCAGAACACAAAAGTTAGGTAATATTCATTTCTTAAGCATACGTAAAACAGTTATCAAACTGACTATGTAATTATCCATAAAGGTAAAAACATTTCTAAAATAGAATTAACAAGAGAGCTCAGCAAGATGACTGGACATAAGCCAATATACAAAACATTAATTACATTTCTATACACCAGCAGCCAAAAATAAGGTACTTACACTTACAAATAAATTAAAGATGTGCAAGATATTTATGAAGGAAACTTTAACATTTTATTGAATAACATTTTAAGACATACCTAAGTGGGGATCTATATCATGTTCATTGATAGGAAGATAGTGGAAATGTGTCAATTCTTTCCAAAAATCTCAATTGCATTTTCAAGAAACTTCACAAACTGATTCTAAAATGTATAGGAAAGAATAAATCCCAAAATAGCCAAGATACTTTATGAAAAAAAGAAACAGTAGAGAGTATTGTCCTATCAAGATATTGGAGCTTATTATTATAAAGCTTTAAGACACTGTGATAATGGTGTAAGAATAGACAAATTCATAAATGTAAGAGAATTTAGAGCCCAGAAACAGACCCATGCATATATAAAACCTGAAAGAGATCTCTAGCATATCAATTTTAAATAAAATAACTATTAAATAAATGATCTCAAGGCAACTGAATATTAATATAGAAAAAAACTAAAACCAGACTTTATACCTAATGTTTTTCACAAAATCATTTCTGAATGGATTAGCTACTTAAATGTGAGAAGTGAAACTTAAAACTTAACCTGAATAACAAATAGAAGAATAAGTTCATAACCATAGAGTATGGAAGAAATTTGTATATAAAACAACCAGTCAAATCATAAAAGACAAATAAACTGAAGTACATTAAAATTTAAAACTTTTGCTGATCAAAAAACATCATCAAGAAAGCAGTAAAAGAAATTCTAAGCTGAGAGAATCTATTTTGAGCACATGTAGCTGACAAAAGATTAATATTGAGAATATATTTTTAAAATTCTATAAATCAATGAGACAAAGAAAAAGCACACAATGTAAATGGAGAAACATGACAAATATTTCACAGCAAAGGTAACCAAATGGCAAATAAACATAGGAAAGGAAGTTCAACCCTGTTAGTGGTTAGAGAAATGCAAGTTTCTCTAAGGGCAACAGTGAAAGATAATGCTTTACACCTTTTATACTGAAGAGTAAGAATAGCAATGGCAAATGTTGGTGAAAATGTTTCACAATAAAAACCTTAAAGAAGACTATGACAACCACTTTAGAAAGCAAATGTCATTGTCCTGTTAAACTACCATTTGCATACCTTCCAACCCAGCATTACACTCCCATGTATATATCATGGGGACTGCTTTGTACATGTAATCCAGGAGACATATACAAGAATGCTAATAGCAGCATTATTCTTAAGAGAAAATTGCAATAATGACAATAGCAACAATAAAAAATCAAAAAGAGGACAATCTAATCTTCATCAAAGAAGAATAGATAAATTGTGGTATACCCGCAAGGTTAAATAGCATTACAAATATATGAACTAAACCCACAGGTAACAACATGGATGATCCTGTGAAGCATAATGTGGAGTGGAAAAAGACAATTCCAAAAGCTACATTCAGTATAAAATCATTTTTATAAAGCCTGAACCACGAAAATAATATTTTTTCATATGTAATACATATGTGACAAGAGTAGTTTTTAAAAGTAGGAGATTAATTGATCCCCAATAAGGAGAATGATTCCACTTCTGGGAAGAAGTAGGGGGATCTGGAAAAGGCACAGAGATTATTTCCATCAATCAGAGATCACCGTGACTGGACAATATTCTAGCCTACGGGTCCCCAACCCCCGGACTGTGAACCAGTACCAGTCTGTGGCTTGTTAGGAAGTGGGCCACACAACAGAATGTGAGCGAGCATTACCAACTGAGCTCCACCTCCTGTCAGATCAGTGGTAGCATTAGGGTATTAGATTCTCACAGGAGCATGACCCCTATTGTGAACTGTGCACATGAGGGGTCTAGGTTGCATGCTCCTTATGAGAATCTAATGCCTGATGACCTGAGGTGGAACAGTTTCATCCTGAAACCATCCCTTCCCCACCCCATCCCCACCCCAATCCCCACCATCTGTGTAAAAACTCTTCCATGAAACCAGTCCCTGGTGCCAAAACCAGTCCCTGGTGTTGGGGACAGCTGTTCTTGCCATTTAGTTGCATGGCAGTTTCATAAGCATTGGTTTTATTGTAGTGCTTAATACCTTACACATATATCCATTATTTTGTATCCATCAAATATTACATAATGATAAAGCTAAAATATATGTATTTGAATGTTGTACAATAGGCCTACATACAGGAAAATGCCACAACTACCTTTTGTGAAACAGATGTGTGTAAAGATGCCATATTCATCTCTTAAAGATGTTTTATAAGTAAAAAATAAGATCTTTGCTCTTGGATTTCCTTATGTATAATTTCTTCTTTCCTTGAAAGAGCAACTGTATTAACATTTTCTAATAACAATTCATCTGGCACTTCAGTTTGCAAAATGCTTCCATACACATAATCTTACTTTGTCTAAGAAGAACAAGCCAAGTTCATCATCAAGGATGTGGTAATTCACTAGGTTTGTAGAAAGAAAGGATCAGATCACTTGTTTCCTATTTCTCCATACCTAGATGCTCTGTTCCCCTATTCTTTGGTCTTCATTGTACTCCTCTTTTCCCCAGGTCCTAAGTATAGGATTTCAGTGTTCTCAGATCAGTTGCCAACTTTTACGGTTACTTAAGCAAGTTATCTGGAGCTGCACATGATGTGTAGAAATTGTTCTTGGTTAAAAATGCTTACATCTTAAACCTAAAATTAGCACTTCTCCATCACTTGCATATAACCTCCCTTTCTCGAAACACAGAGGCCACATAATCAATCAGAATTTAAGAAGTTGAACATTGAAAGCATAAACTAAACATGAAATCTAGATCTTAGTGAATTTTTCTAATGACTGTAATGTCAGTTGTCTTCAATAAATAGAGATGACCATCTTAACTTTTGGAAGATGTGCCAAACATGGTGGTGCCCAGCAGATATCATAATCTGCTTTAACTATGTCTACCTGGAAACAATGTTTTGTGTGCTTGGCTCTATTGTTTCTGGAAGTTACGTTTCCACTTAGACCCTTGCACATGATCACCTTTGGAGCAGATGTGTCGTGCAGCATGACTGTGTTCCTTGGCCACAGTGGAATACCTAAAGGTGCACCTGACAGAAACTAGGCCAATCACAGTACCTTGATGATGTGACCACAGTTGATTGGCCTACACTAGACACCTGATCCGATACATTCTTTCCTGGGATTTTGGATTTGAGACTAAGAGATAGCTGCAGTTATCAATCATTGGGTGCTGTTATGGTTAATACTGAGTGTCAACTTGGTTGGCTTGAAGGATGCAAAGTATTGATCCTGAGGTGTGTCTGTGAGGCTGTTGCCAAAGGAGATTAACATCTGAGTCAGTGGGCTGGGAAAGGCAGACCCATCCTTAACCTGAGTGGGCACCATGTAAACAGCTGCCAGTGCAGCTAGAATATAAAGCAGGCAGAAAAATGTGAAAAGACTGGACTGGCCTAGCCTCCCAGCCTACATCTTTCTCCTGTGCTGGATGCTTTCTGCCCTTGAATATCAGACTCCAAGTTCTTCAGTTTTGGGACTCAAGCTGGCTTTCCTTGACCCTCAGCTTGGAGACAAGCCTATTGTGGAACATTGTGATCATGTAAGTTAATACTTAATAAACTCTCCTTTATATATCTCTCTATCCTATTAGGTCTGTCCCTCTAGAGAACCCTGAATAATACAGATTTTGGTACTAAGAGTAGTTCTAGAGGAACAGAATATTAAGGATGGAGTTCTTTCATTGGTTTAGGGGTTTCTGGAGTTGGCTGCTTAATATGATTAGACCCAAAAATGCTAAGGACTCTACTTCTAATAGTATGGATGACACTGATAGTCCTTGTTGTAAACTGTTTAGAGAGCTATGCAAAATTTCCAGGTGCCGTGGTTCATGCCTGTAATCCCAGCAATTTGAGAGGCTGAGGTGGACAGATCACCTGATGTCAGGAGTTCAAGACCAACCTGGCCAACAAAGCGAAACCTCATCTCTACTAAAAATACAAAAATTAGCTGGATGTGGTGGTGCACACCTGTAGTCCCAGCTACTTGGGAGGTTGAAGTGGGAGGATCACTTGAACCTGGAAGGTGGAGGTTGCAGTGAGCCAAGATCATGCCACTGTACTCCAGCCTGGGCTATAGAGTGGGACTTTGTCTAAAAAAGAAAAAAGAGTTATGCAAAATGAATGCATTTGACACTCCTGATTCATCACTCATGATAGGCAAGGAGTTCAGTGACTCTATACATAATACCCTTGACCATATGTAGAGAACCAGGGAACATAATGAAACTGGTTGGTTGCTCCTGAGTTCAGTGGACAAAGTGATGAAAGAAAATGGTGAACTAAGGGATTCTGTCTCCCAGCTTCACAAGCAGATACTGAGCCTCAAATCTGCTAAGTTTGCCCTGAGTGAGAGTCTCATCTCTGGTAGAGAAAGAGCTGAAATTGTGGAAAAACAGATACAAGCTCTCATCATGCGAGTGGCTCACCTGCAATGAAAGGTGCATGCACAGCCTCGCCTGGTGTCTACTGTTAAAGTGAGGGAATTGATTAGAAAAGAATGGGATCCTGTAACTTGGAATGCAACATGTTGGAGGACCCTAATGAAGCTGAGGACACTGAGTTTGTAAACTCTGATGAACCTTTTTTTGCCAGAAGGAACAGCTTCCCCATCCCCAGTAGTGGCAACATCCCCTCCCCAATCCATGCTGCCATCAGTCTTTCCACCTTTGTCTGAGGAGATAAATCCTGCACTGCCTTAGGCAACAGTGATGGCCTCCCCTGAGGCAATTGCCAGGCAAGGTAATGTTGATTCTCCTCAGGAACCACCCCCAACACCCCTGTTTCCTTCTGGACAGATAACTCAAGTCCCGGCGGGCCCCTAGGGATGAGGTTGAGAGCGTGACCCATGAGGAGGTGCACCAGACTCGAAAAGAACTGCTTGAGTTTTCTAATTTATATAAACAGAAATCTGAAGAACAGGCATGGAGATGCATAGTAAGGGTGTGGGATAATGGTGGAAAGGAACATGGAGTTGGATCAGACTGAAATTACTGATTTGGGCCACTAAGTAGGGACTCTGTGTTTAATGTTGCAATTCAGGTAGTTAAAAAAGGTTCTGATAGTTTATTTGCTTGGTTAGCTGAAATATGGATTAGAAGATGGCCCACTGTGAGAGATCTGGAAATGCCTGATCTCCCTTGGTTTAGTGTAAAGGAAGAGATCCAAAGGCTTAAGGAGATTGGGATGGTGGAGTGGATTAGTCACTTTAGACCTACTCATCCCAGCTGGGAGGGTCCAGAAGACATACCCTTAACTAATGCCATGCAAAATAGATTTGTGAGGGTAGCACCTGCATCCTTGAAGCTCCCTGGATTCATCCTGTGGTCACTTCCCCAGTGCTAGAATGCATAATTGGCATAGACATACTTAGAAGCTGGCAGAACCCCCACATTGGCTCCCTGGCTGGTAGGGTGAGCGCTATTATGGTGAGAAAGGTCAAATGGAAGCCTTTAGAGCTGCCTGCCTCTACCTAGAAAAATAGTAAGTCAAAAACAGCATCACATTCCTGGAGGGATTGCAGAGATTAGTGCCACCATCAAGGGCTTGAAAGGTAGTGATTTCCACCACATCCCCATTCAACTCTCCCTTTTGGTCTGTGCAGAAGACAGATGGATCTTGGAGAATGACCGTGGATTATCATAAGCTTAACCAAGTGGTGACTCCAATTGCAGCTGCTGTACCAGATGTGGTTTCATTCCTTGAACAAATTAACACGTCTCCTGGTACCTGGTATGCAACCATTGACTTGGCAAATGCCTTTTTCTCCATTCCTGTCCATAAGGCCCACCAGAAGCAATTTGTCTTCAGTTGGCAAGGCCAGCAATATACCTTTACTGTCCTACATCAGGGGTATATTAACTCTCTGGCTTTGTATCATAATCTTATTTGGGGATATCTTGATCGCTTCTCACTTCCACAAGATGTCACAGTGATCCATTACATTGATGACATTACACTGATTGGATCCAGTGAGCAAGAAGTAGCAAAGACACTGGACTTATTGGTGAGACATTTGCCTGCCAGAGGATAGGGAATAAATTTGACTAAAATTCAGGGAACTTCTACCTCAGTAAAATTTCTAGGGGTCCAGTGGTGTGGCACCTGTCAAAATATGCCTTCTAAGGTAAAGGGTAAGTTGCTGCATTTGGCCCCTCCTACAGCCAAGAAAGAGGCACAATGCCAATATAATCCAAATAGTGGGCCTATTTGGATTTTGGAAGCAACACATTCCTCATTTGGGTGTGTTACTCTAGCCCATGTATTGAATGACCCAAAAGGCTGTCAGTTTTTAGTGGTTCCAGAACAGGAGAAGGCTCTGCAACAGGTCCAGGCTGCTGTGAAAGCTGCTCTGCCACTTGGGGCATATGACCCAGCAGATCCGATGGTGCTTGAGGTGTCAGTGGAAGATAGGGATGCTGTTTGGAGCCTTTGGCAGGCCCCCATAGGTGAATCACAGCAGAGGCCTCTAGGGTTTTGGAGCAAGGCCCTGCCATCTTCTGCAAATAATGACTCTCCTTTTGAGAGACAGATCTTGGCCTGTTACTGGGCTTTGGTGGAAACTGAACATTTGACTATGGGTCATCAAGTCACCATGCGACCTCAACTGTCTATCACGAACTGGGTGCTTTCTGACCCATCTAGCCATAAAGTGGGTCATCCATAGCAGCATTCCATCATCAAATATAAGTGGTATACATGTGATTGGGCTTGGGCAGGTCCTGAAGACACAAGTAAGTTACATGAGGAAGTGGCTCAAATGCCCCTGGTCTCCACTCCTGCCACCCTGCCTTCTCTCCTCCAGACTGCACCCATAGCCTCATGGGGAGTTCCCTATGATCAGCTGACAGAGGAAGAGAAGACTAGGGCCTGGTTCACAGATGGTTCTGCACGATATGCAGGCACCACCCAAAAGTAGACAGCTACAGCACTACGGCATCTTTCTAGGACATCCGTGAAGGATGGCACTGAAGGGAAATCCTCCCAGTGAGCAGAACTTCGAGCAGTGTACCTGGTTGTGCACTTTGCATGTAAGGAGAAATGGCCAGATGTGCGATTACATACTGATACATGGGCTGTAGCCAGTGGTTTGGCTGGATGGTCAGGGATTTGAAAGAAGCATGATTGGAAAATTGGTGAAGAGGGGAAGAAATCTGGGGAGGAGGTATGTGGATGCACCTATCGGAGTAGTCAAAAACTGTGAAGATATTTGTATCCTATGTGAGTGTTCACCAATGGGTGACCTCAGCAGAGGATGATTTTAATAATCAATTGGATAGGATGACCCATTCTGTGGACACCACTCAGCATCTTTCCCCAGCCACCCCTGCAATCGCCCAATGGGCCCATGAACAAAGTAGCCATGGTGGCAGGGATGGAGGTTACGCATGGGCTCAGCAACATGAACTTCCACTCACCAAGGCTAACCTGGCTACGGCCACTGCTGAGTGCCCAATTTGCCAGTAGCAGAGACCAACACTGAGCCCTCAATATGGCACCATTCCTCAGGGTGATCAGCCAGCTACCTGGTAGCAGGTTGATTATATTGGACCTCTTTCATTATGGAAAGGGCAGAGGTTTGTCCTTACTAGAGTGGATGCTTATTGTGGATATGGGTTTGCCTATTCTGCACACAATGCTTCTGCCAAGGCTACCATCCGTGGACTCAAGAAATGCCTTATCCACTGTCATGGTATTCTGCACAGCATTGCCTCTGACCAAGGCACTCACTTTACAGCTAAAGAAGTATGTGGCAGTGGGCTCCTGCTCACGGAATTCACTAGTCTTACCATGTTCCCCATCATCCTGAAGCAGCTGGATTGATAGAATGGTAGAATGGCCTTTTGAAGTCACAATTACAATGCCAGCTCGGTGACAATACTTTGCAGGGCTGGGGCAAAGTTCTCCAGAAGGCCACGTATGCTCTGAATCAGCCTCCAATATATGGTACTGTTTCTCCCATAGCCAGGAATCAAGGGGTGAAAGTGGAAGTGGCACCACTCACCATAACCCCTAGTGATCCACTAGCAAAATTTTTGCTTCCTGTTCCCACAACATTACATTCTGCTGGCCTAGAGGTCTTAGCTCCAGAGGGAGGAATGCTGCCACCAGGAGACACAAAAATTCCATTAAACTGGAAGTTAAAATTGCCATCTGATGCTTTGGGCTCCTCCTACCTTTGAGTCAACAGGTTAAAAAGGGAGTTACAGTGTTGGCTGGGGTGACTGACCCAGACTATCAAGATGAAATCAGTCTACCATTCCACAATGGAAATAAGAGAGAGTATGCACGGACTACAGGAGATCCATTAAGTCATCTCTTCGTATTACTGTGCCCTGTGATTAGGGTCAATGGGAAACTAAAACAGTCCAATTCAGGCAGCACTACAAATGGGCCAGACCCTTCAGGAATGAAGGTTTGGGTCACTCCACCAGGGAAAAAAAACCATGACCTGCTGAGGTGGTTGCTGAAGGCAAAGAGAATACAGAATGGGTAATAGAAGAAGGTAGTCATTAATACCATCTACGACCATGTGACTAGCTGCAGAAACAAGATTGCAATTATCATGAGTATGTCCTCCTTCTCTTGTTAAAAACATGCTTGTGCATGTTTACACGTGTACTAAGAAAATATCTACATTTTATTTGCTTTTTCCTTTATGGAGTGACATGAGATTTATTGACTTCATATCAGCATTTGAGTATTGTTAACTTTATGTAATAGTATTTGGGTTGGGGATTGGTGCGTTTCCAGTTGTACAAAGGATAGTTGTGTTATGTTAGCTGTTATTATGACCTTATTATTGTCTTTATTTGAAGATTATATATGATATCAGGAGATGTGTATGGGTTCAAATTGACAAGTGGTGGGCTTGTGATGGTTAATACTGAGTGTCAACTTGATTGGCTTGAAGGATGCAAAGTATTGATCCTGGGTGTGTCTGTGAGGATGTTGCCAAAGGAGATTAACATCTGAGTCAGTGGGCTTGCAAAGGCAGACCCACCATTAATCTGGGTGGGTCTAATCAGCTGCCAGCATGGCTAGAATATAAAGCAGGCAGAAAAATGTGAAAAGACCAGACTGGCCTAGCCTCCCAGCCTACATCTTTCTCCTGTGCTGTATGCTTCCTGCCCTCAAACATCAGACTCCAAGTTCTTCAGTTTTGGGACTCAGACTGGCTTTCCTTGCTCCTCAGCTTGTAGATAGCCCATTGTGGGACCTTGTGATCATGTGAGTTAATACTTAATAAGCCCTTTATATATATCTCTCTATTTTGTTAGTTCTGTCCCTCTAGAGAACCCTAATACAGGTGCTGATGACACTTACCCCATGTCATGTGTCTGGAGAAGCAGAGGCCACTCTACAGAGACAGAAGAGTGAGAGAGCAGCACAGAGAAGCTCATAGAAGAGACCCTTGGAGAGAGTCCCATCAGTGCTCAGACCCCAGGTTCCAGAGGAAGAGCTTGAGCTCATCTCCATTCCTGCCCCTATACTCACTGACACACATGTGTGTTCACTAGTGTCCCGCTTTGGGCTTTATGCTTGCTGGACTCTTGTTTTGGCCTATGAAAGCCTCTGAGAGCTGTATGAGTTCCCTATGACTACTACAACAAATTATCACAAACACAATGGCTTAAAACAACGCAAATACCTTCTCTATCAGTTCTGCAGGCTAGAATCTAACATAGCTCTCCTTGGGCTATAGTCAAGTTGTGAGCATGGCTGGTTCCTTTCTGGAGGCTCCAAGGGATAATCTGTTTCCCTGCCTTTTCCAGCTTCCAGAGGCCACCCACATTCCCTGGCTGGTGGCCACCTTTATCCACCTTCAAAGCCAGCAACAGTGCATGTCTCTAACCGTGGCATGTCTCTAACAGTGCATGTCTCTTCACTAGCCGTGGCTTCCTCTGACCATAGCAGTGCCCCTTTTAACCCATGTGATGAGATTGGTCTCATGTGGATAATTCAGGCTCTTCTCTCCATCAAGATCTTTAACTGAATCATATTTAAAAAGTCCCTTTTGCCATGTAAGGTGACATAGTCACAGGTTCTGAGGATTAGCATGTGAATGTCCTATGAGAGGATGTCTGCCTACCACAAAAACCCCACTTTGATTCTGGCTCTACTCCAGGACTCATTCCAGATCCTTTTCTATCCTGACCCAAGATTGACGATCCAGTCTTGTTCTGCCACCTTGGTCCCAACAGGACAAAACAATGGTTCCCTAATTCCATTCAATAAATGGAAAGCTTAGAACACAGCAAGAAAGCCACAGCCACAAAAATTAAGTTACTCTGTCCACTCACAAACACCAGTGTGTCTCCCAAAGTGGACATAGAGTTCAAATTTCCTTAAGAAAATTCCTCCCACTTGACAAATCAGTGTTTGACTTCATGGCCCACTTACCATAATAAGGGTTTCCTGGTACTTCTCAAAACATTTGGCTCCTTCTACACAATGTTAGAAGTTGCATTCCTGGAAGAGGCACATTCTATGTTTTACCCTAGTAAGCCTGACTGGCAAGAACTGACAGGTCATAGGATTGGCCACTGGAGACTTCTGAAGACTCTTCTGATTCCAGCACAAAGCTCAATATGCTCTTCTGAGCATTCTGCCATCCACGTGAGTGTGTTCCCACAGCACCACGGAATGTCAATTTCCTCACATGTCAGGAAGGCAGATACTACCAATTGCATTTGACTATGAAGTGATACTATGTCTGCATGTCCAACAATGGCTGTCAAATGGGGGTAATGTCGTCCCCCAGGGGACATTTGACAATGTCTGGAGACATTGGGTAAGGTGCTACAACTGGGGACATCTAGTGGGTGGAGGCCAAGGATGTTGCTAAAAACATCCTAAAATGCATTAGACAGATTCTCATAGCAAAGAATTATCTGTCCCATTGTGCCAATTGTGCTAAGTTTGGGAAACCCATTCTAAACAATTCAAATAACAAGATGTTAATTCTCCATTTGATTTGCTCAAAACTGTTAAGGAAAGGGTAAATGTCACTGGCAATTTATGAGTGAGGAAACTAGAGTACAGGCTTTCCAGGGACTTATAACATTTTAAACACCAGATTATTAATTAGATAATATAGGTTTTTTTCAACACATTCCTGTTGATTTGCCTAAAAGAACAGAAAGGATTCAGAAACAGATGTGTGATCAATGAAAAAGGTAAAAGCCAAAAAGTTTTCCAGAATGGAGCTCAGCTACCTGAAAGACACATGCCACAAACAGCTGCTGAATAAACAGAAATTGGTTTCTCCAAAGTATCTGGACACAATTTATTTTCAAGTGTCCTGGACAAAGTTAACCTGTTCCTTTACTTAACAAAACTTTTCTTTATGGACAGTGCAAGCTTCAGCTCAAATCTTTCTTGTACTAGCATAGAAGCCACTCTTTCTCTTCACCTTTGCGCCAAATACTTGTCAATACCAGGTAGAGGGAGTGTGCCAGGCACAGGGGTACAGTGAATCTCAAAGCAAACCCAGAGCCTAGCCACAGGGAGCCTATAGTCTAGTGGGGAACATAGAGATTGTATACTAACTATAATATTAATGAATGAACTGCAATTGTGATATTGTTCAAAGGAGAAAATAAAGTGTGCTTGTAAATAAGGGGTGAGGACTAGCTTAATTTTGGGTGAGTTGGGGGAGGCACTTCTTGGGAGGTGATATTTGAGCTAAAGAGTCAAGAGGAACTAACTAGGTGAGGATTGGGTAACATTTCATTTTAAGCCAGAAAAAATATATATGAGAGGTTAAATATGCAAATAATAATTTCAAAAAAGTAGGCAGCAAAAAAGGACCTGAAAATAATAATAATAGAATTTTCCAGAATTGAAAAACTTTATTGAGGAGGAATAACTCAAAGCTTTGGAAGCATGCCTACCCTCAGACCTCTACTCTGTAGCACCAAAGGCAATGGAAAGTATTGAAAAGTGCCTCACAGTCTCCAGAGATAACAGGTATGGGGTTTCTTTTGCTATAATAAAATGTTCTAAAATTGATTGCATTGATGATTGTGCAACCTTAGGAATATATTAAAAACCACTGAGTTATACACTTAAATGGTTGAGCTCTATGGTAGGGGAATTACATCTCAATAAAGCCATTAAAAATTCTTGGGGAAAATTATTTCCAAAATACAACCAGGAGTGATACCAACAAAAATGCATTTTCAGACATTCCAGAAGTCTAAAATTTTACCTCCCAAGCTCCATTTCCAGAAGATATGTACCATTGAAATAAAGGAAAAACAGAGAGATGTAGGAACTAAGAAACACAGACTATAACTCAGGAGAGAGGTGAAAAGAATTCTAAGATGAATGTGAAGGGACAAGAGCCATGTAGAGGCCTGGGAACCAAACCAGTTCAGAGGCCAGCAGACACCATATGGCCCCAGGAGGGATATCTCAGGAAGAAAATGAAAAAGTAGATTGCTAATATGTATGGATATATTAAGAGGAGATTTTCGTGTCTGTCAGAAAGCTTCGGAATTAACTAGTAAGAGGTACCTAGAAAACCATTAAAAATAAGTGATTATTACCTCCAGTAAAACAAAAGTTGCACAGGGAAGGAAATTTAACTATAGTACACTATTTGACCCAGCTTGTAAATAACAATACAATAATAACTATTGTGTAAAAATTCAACACTGTTTTAACAAAATTTGGCAATATAACTCTTTTGGAAGGATAAGAAAATAAAAAGAGACAGAGATAGAGAGAAAGAGACAGAATGAGAAAGAGAAAAAAAGTGTGTGTGTTAGAGGTTGGTCAATAAGAGACAAATTCTCACTTTTCGTAGTAGAATGTCAGAAGATGATAACTAATTTAAAAGAATCTGGGGAAAGAGTACTAAAAGCATTTTATTCCGAAATATTGGGATTAAGAAATAGAAAACAGAAGAAACAGCTAATGGGTTTGCAGTTGTTGCCTTGGGAGACCAGAATTGAAACTGAGAAACGTACGAGACATGGGCCACCATGTTTTATTAAAAGTAGCATTATTTGGCTTTTAAACTACAAAATAATTTTAATTAAAAAATCAATCCATTTCACTCCCTTGGCACATTTTCAGCTCTTCCACTCATTTTAGGGTCATTTTCTTCCAATGCATGCAAGGATTGAGGCCAGTTTATATCTCTGTTACACATTCAAAGCAGGACTAAAAAGCAAAATTTCTTTCTTCTTTTTAAGAGTTCACATTTTACTATGTTTCTCTGGAGAGAAAGTCAGTGGAAGCTTATGTGAATAAAATTGGAAAGCATTTTGCTTTTTACTTTCCATTGCTTGGCTTGTGTTCTAAATGTATTGCCAATTGACCGCTCTGCTGGCTGTGCTAATGTTATTTTCAGATGGACTTTAAAGAAAACTGGAGATCAGAATGTTGTTAGAAAAGAAGAAAATATTGACTTCTGTGAAAGTTAGCAAATATTTCATCTGTCAAAATGCTTACAAAATCATAGGCTCAACCATTCCTTCAACCTGGATTGAAGCTAACACAGCACAAAAAAATATTCCCACAAAGAGAGAGATCTTCATGGAAAATAAAGAAGCTTCCTAGCAGGCATGAAAGATGGTATTGAGTGAGCAAAATCCACACCATGAGAATTGTATATTCTCAAGACCAGCTGGTGTGCTGAGAGCAGGCAGGGAGATTTGCTGCAAACAACCTGTAGTGCTGGATGGCATCCTGAAAAGATCAGGGACTTTCAAGCCCGGCAGAACTGGGCTCAAAGACTTGCTCTGCCACATCCTAACTATGCCAACTTAGTGGTTGTGGTTCTCTGTAACAATAAGTTGATAAATCCTAACTTCCAGGGATGTAGTAGGGAACAGAGTTAACAATATTTACTATTACAGTAGTTCAACACATGGTAGTTATTTTCATGACTATTTTGTAATGAAATATGACATCTCCCAGCCCTGAATGACACACAGGGACTCAGGTATTCAACTGACTGCCATTTTGCCACTTCCAGTCGGAAGGCCAGGCCAATGCACAGAAACATTCACCTGGAGGAATCATGTCTTTTCCTGTTTGAAACTCTCCCTTTCTCTCAAATCAAAATTACCCAACATGGCTTAGAAATTGGACACTTACCAGAAATTCCAAAAAGACCAGAAGCTTCTGGAGGATTCTGAGGGGAAAACATTTACTTTCTGCATCTAAACTGGCCACAATTCTAAATGAGCCTCATACTGTGGACAATCTAGTGGCTAGATTACATGCAGGCCTCACACCATGTGCTCTATCCACACATACAGTGTGTATGTGTGTATGTACTTATTAGAGAAGATACAGAGAGGAAGGGAGCAGGGTGAAAATGTCCATATATAAGGCCAAAGTCATCTTGGGTCATGCATGATGAGTTTCCCAGCACGTTAATGTTTGCACTACCAAGTATCAGAGGGCAAATGGAAGAAGACATGTTAACTCAGCTGAATGCAGCAGGCCATGGAGGAATACGGCACAGTACCTGATGCCCATTCTCCCCATCTTCTTCTCTCTGGTCACTTTGGCCATGTGTTCTGCCTTGGCAATATTTACTACACAGTTATTTACAGTCTTTGTGCAAGAGAAACACAAGACAACGAACCAATCAACCTTCATCTCTGGCATCACAGCACTGAATTAGGGTTCACAACTGCTAAACCTCACCTTGTCTTCCACTGACGATGCCCATCTGTCCTTGTCTCCATAAACATCACACAACAGTCTCAATCCTTCCAAGGTACCTTCAACTTTTGTTAAAAAAAAGAGTTCTTCCGGGAGGTGGAGCTTGCAGTGAGTGGAGATCGTGCCACTGCACTCCAGCCTGGGTGACAGAGTGAGACTCTGTCTCAAAAAAAAAAAAAAAAGAGTTCTTTATAAATTTCAATATAGAGTGTAACACATCTTTAACTATGTTAGTATTTTATTAAGATCACTGTCACTTTTAGTAGTGTTCTGGTTCCAAGTTGTTTGGGTTTTTTTNCACAAGACAACGAACCAATCAACCTTCATCTCTGGCATCACAGCACTGAATTAGGGTTCACAACTGCTAAACCTCACCTTGTCTTCCACTGACGATGCCCATCTGTCCTTGTCTCCATAAACATCACACAACAGTCTCAATCCTTCCAAGGTACCTTCAACTTTTGTTAAAAAAAAGAGTTCTTCCGGGAGGTGGAGCTTGCAGTGAGTGGAGATCGTGCCACTGCACTCCAGCCTGGGTGACAGAGTGAGACTCTGTCTCAAAAAAAAAAAAAAAAAAAAAAAAGAGTTCTTTATAAATTTCAATATAGAGTGTAACACATCTTTAACTATGTTAGTATTTTTATTAAGATCACTGTCACTTTTAGTAGTGTTCTGGTTCCAAGTTGTTTGGGTTTTTTTGAGGCCTTCCCAAAGAAGCTCCCTTACTTTCAGGGCACAAATTTTGCAGAATGTGAGGTTTTAAAGACTGGTATATTACCACAAAACAGCTCTTCCGAGTGAGAAGAGCTCCATGGTTTTCCTCACACCCCTCAGTTGGCTCTGATGTGAAGTCTCCTGTCAAAATCACTTTCCACTGCATGGCATCATGTAGTTCCAGCAATCAGTACAAACATCTACTGAATAGTGACGATGGGCCAGACACAATTCTGAACTACTATACTTGTTTTATTTAATTTAATCAACACTATGAGGTATCATTATTATTCCTGCTTTACACATAAGGAAAGTGAAGCACATGAAATCAAGTAATTTGCTCTGGGTCACACAGAAAGTGGCAAAGTTCTTCACTGCTAAGCTTACTCCCCCTTCAATGGCAGGAAGACACCACCTGGCAGGATTCTCATCTCCCCTGCAAGATGACGCTACTGAGCACAGAAGGTTAAGAGCACTTCCCGGTTCACTCAGAGGTAGAATGAGACCCCAAACCCAGGCATCCTGGTCACTATACTGTGCTACTAATAGCAAAAGAAAGGAAAGGGAAGTAGAAAGGTATCAAAGCTAATAAATAAGAAGTGGAGGTACGGGAACATTTAACAGTGCAAAGGTAAACACTAAGAATGGTAATTAATCAGCTAAAATTGGAAGGAGGAGTAGAGGAAGGGGTCAGGGTATGAAGGATTACACAAATTTAACCATTGTTCATAATATGATGTTAATATTATCTGGAGAAACATTGTATTGAGCATGATATAAAATTATAGTCATAATTTTATGGCTATAAAATTAGAGATACCAGAACTAAATTACAGGAATTCTTAATTATCAGAGGAAACACAATCCTATTCTCATATACAAAAAACACACAAAGCAATTCAGAAAAGTTGAAATCAAGTTATGGACATACAGAAAGCATGCCAAGAATGCATTTGTAAAACCTGAAGGTGGAATTCAGGGCCAAAAGCATTAAGCCAGACAAACAATGGTATTACATTATTCCAAAAGACACAGCTCACAATAAGGCATTAAACAGTTATGAATATCTATGCACTAAAAAATAGCACCAACATTAATGAAAAATTACAGAAAATACAGGGAGGAAGACAAACTATCTAGACTGTAAGGGTCATTAGTATGAAGGAGACTAAATATCATAATTAATAAGGTAAATCTAATTAATAGACTTGAAGTTCCATAGTCTAAAACAAAATAATCTTTCTTTTCAAGCATTCATGGAGCATTCACAGAAACTCTCCCTATTTTAGGCCTCAGAAGAAACTTCCAAAACATCAAGAAATTAGAAAGTAGAGATAACATTTTCTGAGGCAATGAGAAATGTATAAATATAAAATTAAAATCCAAAACCTCCCCTGGGGAAATGTAAATCAGTCTCTTAAACAATCTTGGACTAAATAGAAAAATCAAATTGAAATTACAGAATATTTAGAAACAAATGCTAATAAAAACATTATATTAGAACCAGTGGGATGAAGTTAAAGCAGCACTCAGCAGAAATCTCGAAACCTTACAAACTTACATTATTAAATTAGGGAAAAGTAAATGAATTAAGCATTCAACTCAGGAAGTTAATCGAACAATAAAATAAATCTGAAGAAAGCAAAAGAATTGATTTTTTTTAAAAGAAATTAATAAAACCAATAACAGAAAATAGCTAAATATGTAATTCTAATGAAGTCTTGCTTTTAAAAGAGAAAAAATGATATTACAAACCATTTAAAAGGGGAAAAGCACAAATATCTAGAATAAAATAATAAGAATAAAATAATCACTAATGAGAAGAAATTTAAAACTGCTTAAGACACAATTTTGCTGAATCAAATACAAATATATTTAAAAACACAAATGTTCTAGGACAATAGATTTTGTCCAAATCAACTGCAGAAACAACTGAAAATCTAAACAGACTGATAACCACAGAAGAAAGAGAAGAAGCCTCCTGTAACCATGCCTAAATGTATTCAGAACATAGAAAATGAAGGAAGATTTGATACCAAAAACCAACAAAGATTGCCCACCAAAAAGAAACCTTTACCATACTGTCACATGCAAATAATGGTGCAAAAATCATAAATAAAAGAGTAGCAAACAATATCATTTGCAATTGCTCAAAAAAGACAAAATACTTAGATGTAAACCTAACAAAAGGTTTACAAAAAGGCTTAGAAAACAGGACTTGTATGCTGAAAACTGTAAAATTCTGATGAAAGAAAACAAAGAAGATTTAAATAAATGGAAAAATATTCCATGTTCCTCGATTGGAAGATTCAACATGGTAAAGATGCCGATTATCTACAAATGTACACACAGCTTTACTGCAATTCCTAACAAATTCCCAGTAAGATGTTTTTGTAGCTATAAACAAGATTATTCTAAAATTAATATAGAAAGGCAAAGGAGCAAGAATAGCTAAAACAATTTCTTAAAAGAATGAAGTGGGAAAATCAGCCTCCCCAGTTTCAAGATACTATGTAGCTACAGTCATCAGGACTGTATGATCGTAAAGGTTCTGTGGAACAGAACAGAAAAATAAATCAGGGTGGGCAAGGTGGCTCACACCTGTAATCCCAACACTTGGGGAGGCCAAGGCAAGTGGATTACCTGAGCCCAGGAATTTGAGACTAGCCAGGGTAATATCGTGAGATCCTGTCTCTACAAAAAATTTTAAAAACAAAAATTAGCCAGATGTTGTGGTGCATGCCTCTAGTCCTTGCTACTCAGGAGGCCGAGGCAGGAAGATTGCTTGAGCCTGGGAGGTTGAGGCTGCAGTGAATCATGGTCCTGTCACTGCACTACAGCCTAGGTAACAGAGCAAGACCTCGTCTCAAAAAAAAAAAAAAAAATTAAAGAAAGAGAAATAAATCCATACAAACATGTCCAACTGATTGTTTACAAGTGTAAAATCAATCTGATGGTGGAAGGATAGATCTTTTCAACAACTGGTACTGAAGCAATTAAGTATTTATAAGCAAAATAAACCAACTGATGTGGCTTGGCTGCGTCCCCACCCAAATATCATCTTGAATTGTAGCTCTCACAATTCCCATGTGTCATGGGAGGGACCTGGTGGGACGTAATTGAATCATGGGGGCAGGTCTTTCCCATGCTGTCCTCATGATAGTGAATAAGCCTCATGAGATCTGATGGTTTTATAAAGGGGAGTTCACCTGCACAAGCTCTCTCTTGCCTGCCACCATGTAAGACTTTCCTTGCTCTTCCACCATGATTGTTAGACGTCCCCAGCCATGTGGAATTGTGAGTCAATTAAACCTCTTTCCTTTATAAATTATCCAGTCTCTGGTATGTCTTTATCAGCAGCATGAAAACAAACTAATACACAAACTTTTACCTAAATCTCACCTTTTATATAAAAATTAACTCAAAATGGATAATAGCATTAAATGTAAAACAAATAAAACTTTTAGAAAATAAAAGACTTTTGACATCTAGGGCTTGATAAAAGAAATTCTTAAACATGACACCAAAAGCACAATTCATAAAAGCAGGAAATTGAACTTGATTGAAATTTAAGAATTTTGCTCTGCAAAGCTGATGTGAAGCCAACCTAAGAAGACAGAAAGACAAAACATCGACTGGGAGAGAATATTTACAAACCACATGTCCAACAAAAGACATATATCAAAAATCTGCTAGATAACGAACTCTCAAGAGTGAAAACACAAACAATGCAACTAGAACATGGACAAAAGACAGGAAGAAACATTTCACTAAAAAGGATATCTAGATGGCAAATAAGCACATAAAAAGACATTCAACACCACTAGCTATTAAAGAAATGCAAATTAAGATGGTGACGAGCTATCACTACACACCTGTCAGAATGGCTAAAATAAAAAATAGTGACAAGATTAAATGCTGGTGAGGATGCCCAGAAACTGGATCACTCAGACATTGCTGGTGGAAAGATAAAGTGAACAGCCACTCAAGGAAACAGTTTGGCAATGTTTTACAAAACTGAATATGCAATGAACAGAGAAATGTGTATTATCTACGTGGAAAAAAATTTTTCTTTTTTTTGAGACAGAGTCTCCCTCTATCGCCTCAGCCTCCCGAAGTGCTGCGATTACAGGCATGAGCCACCGCACCCAACCCAAACAAACAACAACAACAACAAAATTAAACGCAAACAGTACCAGGAGTAAAAAGAAATATCTGAACAAATGGAAAAGCCAACACCACGTCTTTAGAGAGGAAGACACTGATTTCAGAGATGCCAATTCTCCCTCAATCCCTCAAGTTAAGGCAATCCCCTAAAAGATAAACAGAATTTTTTCTTGGAGATAATTTGGACCTTATTGAAAATTTGTATGAAAAAGAATATAGCAAGAATAGCCAGAAAAAGCCTGAAAAGATTAATAAGGAGGAAGAACTAAGTCAACGGGACAGCAAAACAATGCACACTATAATAACCACAGACATGTAGTTCTGGCCAATAAAGACAGAACAATGGGACAGAATAAAAAACCCAAAAGTAAACCCCACAATACACAGGAATGTAGACTATCCTGTGGGTGGCATTTTGGTTGGAGAAAATATGGATCATATAATAATGTTGGGATTTCCTCATAGCCATTTGAGAAAAAAACAAAAACGAACTTGACACGTTACATATACCCTACACCAAAATAAATTCCAGATGGTTCAAAGATGTCAATGTAAAAATTGAAATAATAAATGTACTAGAAGAAAATATAAGGAAAATTATTTATATGTTTAGAAGGAGTAAGGGCTTTCTAAGTATGATATAAATCTTAAGAGACTGATGATGTTAACCACATAGAAATTCAAAATTTTGCACAGCAAAAGATGCCATAAGCAAAGCGACAAGAAAGGGAATAATTGGGGAAAACATGAGTAGCTCAAATCCCAGTCAAAGGACAATATGGAGGGATACAAGGTGAGATTGAGAAGCTGCCTCAATCGTGGAGGTCTACCTCACTGGAGTCTCACAGCAATCACCTTGCTGGTTAGATCTTCTCCCTCTAACTCCCCAAATCCATGCAAGTAGCCATCATCAGCTACAGCAAACACCACCAGATGTGGCAAGTGGGCAGAGTCAGTCACATAAGAGGAGCGCTAGTAGTCCCCAACCTTCATTTGTGCAGGGCACTGGCTATTGCCCACCTCCACATACAAGTAGGGAAAGCACTATTAAATCCCCTTCTACTCAGAGCAAAGAGTCCCAAAAAGTTTTCCTCATTTTTTAGGCCAATTCTCTGCTGGAACTATGAGGAAGCTGGCTGCCTCCTCTTCCTGTCCATCACCTCCTGACAGTTGCATTCCAACAGCCTAGCGGGCTTGAATCTTACCCATGGCCAAATTGTAACGTTGGGCAGGACTGCTGATCCCAGGAGGTCTGGGCTTGCCTTTTGCAGCTTCTGGGAATAATGTGCAAACAAAAAATGAAAACTTTATCTTATGTCTATAATAAGCATGGGTGCACACTGCACTCAGAACATGAGTGTGCACTCAGAACATGAGTGTGCACTCATCTCTCTGTGTGTGTGTGTGTGTGTGTGTGTGTTTCTTTGCTGGAACTCTAATCATGCAGTTAAATGGCTCTGCCACATTCTCAGTACAGCCAAATGTGGGACACTGTGTGAACTGTTGATTTATTGGATTTTTCACTGTGGACTGGTTACCATGGCTTTTTGAGAATTCAGACCACAGGAGGAAATGCTGTAAACTTAGAAATATTATCTATTTTCCATTACCTCCAGTAAAAATGTCTATCAGGGAGAGAGCTAGGGAAATGCCACTTTGGGGGCCAAGTCACAATAAATTTGGGTACAGGATGAATTGGCTCCTAAACAGCACCAGTGCAGAGAAATAAAAGTACAAAGGTACTGAAAGCCCCCCAAATCTGGAATCGTTGCTTGAGGGATCAGGAAGAGAGAAACCCAAGAAAGAGCTCATAAGAATCCTAAAGAAGAGAGAGAAGTGGGTCAGCCCTGCCTCTGTCCAGTGTTCAGCAGGCACTGCCTACAGCTGGGAGAGCCAGCACCCATGATCCAGCATCAGAGAGCCAGGCATGAGGGTGGCTGGTCAAGCCATTTCAGGACTTTCATGTGCTCTCGGCACTTTGCCTTCGTGGGCACCATTAATTTACTATTGCTGCCACAAACTTAGTGGTTTAAACCACAGAAATTTATTCTCTTATGGTTCTAGTGATCAGAAGTCCTAAAATCAGGGCTGCATTCCTTCTATGGGCCCTAAGGAGAGTCCCTGTTCTTGCCTTTTCCAATGTTTATAGGCCACCCCTGCCTTATTGTAGGTCTCCTCCTCTATCTTCAAAGCCAACAATAGCCAAGCCCTTCCTCAAGTTCCCATATCTCTGGTATTTCCTCCTGTCTCCTTCTTCCATATTTCAGAACCCTAGTAATTACATTAGGGCCACCCAGGTCATCCAGGAAAATCTTTTCTACTCTAAGGTCAAGCAATTAGCAGCCTTAATTTCATCTGCAAGCTTAAATCTTTGCCATGTAACTAACCATATTCACAGATTCCAAGAATTAAGATAATGACATCCTGTAGGTGGAGGCCGGGGGACCTAGGGTAGGGGAGTTGAGGAGTGGGGGTTGGCAGGCAGGGAGCAGGTAGGGGGGTGCGGGGTGCAGGCTGGTGCAGGGCAGTAGTGTGATTATTTTACCAACCACGGGCCCCTTCCTCCAAAAAGAAAAGTTTTAAATATATGTGTGTGTGTGTGTGTGTGTGTGTGTGTGTGTGTGTGTGTATATATATATATTATTTGTTTTTTGTTTTTTTTTTTTTTGAGACGGAGTCTCGCTCTGTCGCCCAGGCTGGAGTGCAGTGGCCGGATCTCAGCTCACTGCAAGCTCTGCCTCCCGGGTTCCCGCCGTTCTCCTGCCTCAGCCTCCCGAGTAGCTGGGACTACAGGCGCCCGCCACCTCGCCCGGCTAGTTTTTTGTACTTTTTTTTAGTAGAGACGGGGTTTCACCGTGTTAGCCAGGATGGTCTTGATCTCCTGACCTCATGATCCGCCCGTCTCAGCCTCCCAAAGTGCTGGGATTACAGGCTTGAGCCACCGCGCCCGGCCAAGTTTTAAATATATTTTATGACTATGATGGTATAAAGATGAATATATTAACATTACATATTTGAATGTTTTCTTCAACCTAGAAGTTTGGGGGTTTTCTTTTGATTTTAAAAAGAAATTAAATGCTTTCATGGACCCCCTAAAGGTCATGAGACCCCAGGCACTGCATCTCCTGCATCTGAGGGGTAAGTCAGCCCTGGGGGAGCCATGCAATGGCTCAGATGAAGCACACACAAGTCCAGGCCTGTGGAGGTGTCTACACTTGCACGAGCCACACAACACAGGAGAAAGCCCCGAGCAACAGTGTTGTGGAGAGGGATATGTGCTGGACAGGGAAGAGGGAGCAGAAAGGACAGGATTTTACTACAAGGCAAAGCGGGTGCTGTGGTTGAGTGTGTGTCCCTCCAAAATTCATATGTTGGAACCAAACCTCTAATGTGATGGTATTAAGAGTCAGGGCTAGGGGCTAGGCCGGGCACAGTGGCTCACACCTGTAATCCCAGCACTTTGGGAGGCCGAGGCGGGTGGATCACCTGAGGTCAGGAATTCAAGACCAGTCTGGCCAACAGGGCAAAACCCCATCTCTACTAAAAATTTAAAAATTAGCCAGCCATGGTGGGGCACGTCTATAATCCCAGCTACTCAGGAGGCTGAAACAGGAGAACTGCTTGAACCCAGGAGGTAGAGGTTGCAGTAAGCCAAGATCTTGCCATTGCACTCCAGCCTGGGCGACAAAAGCAAAACTCCGTCACCAAAAAAAAAAAAAAAAAAAAGAGGTAGAGCTTTTGGGGAAGAGCAGAGCCCTCATGAATGGATTAGTGCTCTTACAAAAGAGGGTGAAGAGAGCACCTGAGTGTCTTTTGCTCTTCCATCCTTTCCGCCATGGGAGGAGGACACAGAGTTCATCCCCTCTGGAGGATGCAGCAACGAGGCGCCATCTTGGAAACAGAGAGGAGACCTCAAAAGACGTGGAACCTGCCAGCACTTCGATCTTGGACTTCCCAAACTGTAAGAAACAAACTTCAATTATGTATAAGTTTCCCAGTCTAAGGTATTTCTGTTATAGCATCATGAACAGACTAAAACAGAAGGTTAAGCCATGTTACTTGGGCTTTCTAAACCTGTTTTCTCATCCATACAATGAGAGAAGAAAGGAACCTATGTGGGCAGGGTTACGATGAACAGCATAGGAGGTAACACAGGCAAAGTGCCCAGCCGCCCTGGTGTAGGGAACCCATGTGCTTTTATTTTTAAAAAGTTCCTGCCGGTCAAATTTATGCCAACAAAATACAGATATGTCACAGGAATATTTTCATAAAATGTCAGATGCTACTTCTTAGCTGCAACATGATTCAGTTGCCAGGGCCTTCCTGGGTGCCCTCTGGAGGCACTAGGGGTGCTGGAGCTCCCAGCTAGGGATGAATAGGGCTTGGGGGTGCTCAGAGGTAAGATGAGGCCACCTGGTAAATGAGTGAATCTTCAGCTTATTGTGTCTCTGCCATGTGTCCAGGCTGAGCTCACGGCTTTCCACAGGCATCTTACCACCACTCAGCAAGCTGAAAGAGTGAGGTGTCTCCTCTTCCCACGGTCCAGGAAACTGAGGCTTGGAAGGGCGAGATGGCCACTGGCCCACCCACCTACTCAAGGCCGGTGACAGCTGCCTCCCAGTTAACGATGCTAGGACCACACAGAGCAAGTGAGAGTTATCAGAGAACCGAGGATGTGGTCTGAGCACATTTCAGCTTAGCTGGAGAGAAGATAGAGGAATGGGGTAGGGGCAGTACTGGCATGAGAATAGGACCCTCCATGAAAGGCAAGGAGACCCAAGAAAACAGCAGCAACAACAGACTCCTACAGGGCACTTGCTACGTGCCAAGGACAATCTTAACTGCTTGATGGGAATTAACTCATTTAATCCCCACAACAACCCTATGTGGTAGCTACGATTACATCTCCGTCTTACAGATGAAGAAACTGGGGCCCGAAAGGCTCAGAAACAGGTTCAAGGATGTGCAGCTCGGTAGGTCTGGAATCCCAGTCTCACTCCAGAATCTGAGCTATTATTCACTCTTTGACACCATTGAGGACCTGGTCATCTGGGGGGACAGAGAGCAAAGGAGTGGAGCTGCATCCCCCCAGGGCATCCTGGAGCAGGTTTCCTCCCAGTGGTTTCTGCACTAAAGAGCCCCACCTATGCTAGGTGGACTCTGGCTTGGCAGAAGCTGTTTGGCCTCAGAGGAGACAGGGTCAGGAAGGGCTGGTCATAGAGACCTGCCCTGTGCAGGGCTCTAATCTAGCACTGGAGATTCAAGGGCAAACAACCCTGCCTGCTCCCCAGGGGCAACATCAGTGTAAGTACAAATAGATAGGTGGTCAAATAAAGCCAAGAGAGGACATGAAGCAACTGAGGCTGGGTTTTAAAAGGTGGGCAAAGAAGGCCTCTGAGCACAAGGAGGGTTGCACCTGCAGGAAGAGGGAATAGCAAAGTGCAAAGGCACCAGGGCAGCAGCAGGCCCGGTGTGTTTGTGGAACAAAAAGGATGCTCCTGGGCTGGAGTGCAATGAACAAAGGGAATGACATCAGATGGGCAGTAGGAGCCAGTCTCCATAGGCCCCTGTGGGTTGCTGTAGTCTGACTGACCTCTCCCAATGTCATGTGGAAATCTGATCCCATATTGGAGATGCAGCCTAATGGGAGGTGTCTGGGTCGTAGGGACAGACGCTTCATGAATAGAGTAATGCCCTCCTTGGTGGACGGCAGGGGGTGCTGAGTGAGTTCTAGCCCTATTAGTTCCCCCAAGCTTCCATGACAGCTGGCTGTTAAAAGAAGCCTAGCACCGTTCCCCTCTCTCTTGCCTCCCCTCTCCCCATGTGATCTCTGCACACGTACCAGCTCTCCTTCGCCCTCTGACATGAGTAGGAGGAGCCTGAGGCTCTCCCCAGATGCAGATGCGGCCACCATGCTTCTTGCACAACTGCAGAATCATGAGCCAAATAAACCTCTTTTCTTTATAAATTATCCAGCCTCCGATATTCCTCTATAGCAACACCAATGGACTAAGACATGGGTCAAGAGGTGGAGACATTCGTGAGCTAATCAGGGGAGGGGGCCCACAGCAAGGGGGCCTCCCCACAAAAAAACAGAGGGAGGCAAAGGCAAGGTGTGCCCAGCAACCATCTGAGAGGTTTCCTGGGGAGTCACAGCTGGGGAACAAGGACCCTTGGATAAAGCAGAGTGGAAGCTTCCAATCCGGAAACAAACTGAAAAATCAGAGATTCTCCCTCTGAGAGCTCATGCCTTCATCATCAACACCCAGAAAGCCAAGAACGAGCCTCTGTGAAAGCTTTATTTAATTTCAAATAACTATCCCTGCATTGCTGAAATTTAACATAAAATGCAGAAATGATTGCATGCCCGGCCTTCTACTTGAACTTAGAGATGTTTTCATTAAAACGCTTCTATTTCTTGCTAAACACTATGGTTCAGAAACTGACAGTTTTCAAAGAGGTTAGAAAGGAGTTTGGAAACTTCTCTCTCCCCAGCCCCCCATAGGTGCCAAACATTTCATTTCACCCTTAAGCGAGGAGACACAGCGTGACACATTCTGAAAACACACACACCCTCTCTCCCGAGAAGACAGGTGAATGATTTATGAAGTGCTGGCCTCACTTTGCACTCTGCTTCTGAGCTCCTGGCCTGGCCCCGCACCTTCTCTCTGCACTGTGGCAGGCTGCTGCCATGTGGGCCCAGGTCTCTTGGGAGGAACAAGGGGACACAGAGGCCAGGATGATGCCTCAGGGGAGCAGAAAGCTGGATCCAGTGGAAGAGAGGGGGTGGACCTTGCTGAATGCTTCCTGCTGTGAAAATGGGCACCTCGGCCAAAGGAGGTGTTTGGGGAAGCTCGGGTTCCCCCACGCCGTGGACCAAGGTCCTCCAGCTGCTTCTGCATTTGTCTCTGCCCTTCTCATCTCCCTTTCCGCTTCTGCTAGAGACCCCACTGTCACTTCAGCTGCCTCCTCATCTCCTCTCCCGATCCTTGCAGGGTCCAGTGTCCCCTGGAGATCCCCCCAACAGGGATGGTGCTGAGTAGCCACTCCTCAAGCCTCAAGATTCGCAGAAGTCTGCTCCTTTGGAAACTCCCCGTGGCTCCATCTCAGCCCCTTGCATCCTGACCCCAGTCATCAACTCACCTGCCCCATGGGGTTCTCAGATAGGGCCACTGTTTTCCCCTGCCAATCCTCCGTCACTTCTGAAGTGCCATCTCGCACAGGGGCTCCTGAACCTGCCCTGCACCTCCAGGGAATCAGCCCTCTAGCTTGAATTCCCACCCCACCAGCCCTGAGTCTCACAGGCCCTCACTCCTGACACAGTTGGTGCCACCAGTGCCACACTGCCCTCGTTCCTGATCTCCTCCAGCTGCAACTGCCACCAACTCCACTGCCCCTAGTAAACATACCACCAAGCGTGCCCAAAAGGACAGTGACAATTCCACATCTCCAAGGCCCACAGAGCCCTCTCTGCAACTGGAGGAAGATGCTCCCTGTCCTTTATCTCAATGCAGATCTTACTCTGTCTGAGTTTCCAGCCCCAAATTCTGCCACACTCCCTGTCTGCAGAGGACCCCACCTTCTACTTCACCAAGAATGTGAAACCCTCTGGGGTGAAGGCTTGGGACACCCCTCAGCACTGCTCCCCACCTTCACTATCTCAGGGTATAGGAGAACCTCCTCCTTTCCAGGTGAGCCCCTGCCCCCCAGTGTCAGCACCTCAGGGACCTGCCCCATCAGCCACCCCCCACCAACTTTCCCTTCACCTGGATCTTCCCCACAGGAGAGATCTCAGGGTAAAGGAGACCCTCCTCCTTTCCAGGTGAGCCCCTGCCCCAGAGTCAGCCCCTCAGGGACCTGCCCCATCAGCCATCCCCCACTGACTTTCCCTCCACCTGGATCTTCTGTCCAGCCTAGAAACAGCCAGATTCCCAAGAAGCAAGAAGGGAAATTCGCCTTTCTTCTCCTGGTCTTCCTTCTGATGTTGGCATCTTACCCACTCCTTCCCTTCACCATCAGAATTCTCCAAAGAAAAGCTGAATGTGGAACTCCTGCTAAGATTTTCCATTGCCAAACAGAAAGCAAGCGTCTCAGGGCTCAGGGCTAAGCCTCCCTGTCCTTGCGCTCTCAGGCACAGAGCCTGGCTCACAACAAAATTCCATCCATCTTCCTCTCATTAGCCTAACTCCTTCTTACAAAGTCAGCCTACCAACCAACCCTCCTCAGCCCTCACCTCACAAACTCATTCATCAAATTTTTGCCCCACTTAAAGGACAAATGCACAGACTTCAAGATATACACAGAATCATTTTGTCGATTAAAGACTAAAATTGAAAAGATTTGGCTCCTTCCAACTGCCTGTATTTATTCCAAATCATTAGAGTCATCTATTCACCTCCAGCAGAATAATTAACTTTTCAATCATCACATTGGTTATAACTGTTAACACTCATATCTAATATACTTTCTGTCATTAGGGAAATAAAAGATTGCTTTTCATTAGTATACTAACACTGCACAAAATTATAATGCAGTAGGGAAGGATACTTCATAATTGTGAAAAATATAAATTATTCAATATCATTAAAACAATCTGGTTGTTTTAATGATATTGAATAATTTATATTTTTAATGATATTGAATAATTTATATTTGTATAAGTTATTGTATTACTTTCAAATAGCATGAATTATTTGGAAAACTAATAAAACTGCAGTTGTAGAACTTATCATCAAGTTGGTTATGAGTTTGTGTCAGGACTGTGGTGGCTAAGCCTCGTGTTTTTGCCTTTTCATCTCTCCCATTTGTCCCCCAGGGCTCACAGCAGCTCCCCTGTGCCCATTTACCGTGGGATGTGCCTTGCTGAGTAGACCCATGAAGGTATTGGACTCTTCCACTAGATTGAAAGCTCCCTGCAGGCAGGGCCATTTCTTGCCCACTTTTATATCCCTAGTGCTTATTGTAGAGCACTTGATAAACATCACAGGAATGAATTAATAGACATCCAGAGAGTATCAGAAACAAATAAGATCATGAATGTTCATTTTTAAATTCCAACTATAGGGCAAGGCATGGTGGCTCATGCCTGTAATCCAGGCACTTTGGGAGGCCGAGGCAGGAGTATTACCTGAGGTCAGGAGTTCACGACCACCTGACCAACATGGTGAAACCCTGTCTCTACTAAAAATACAAAAATTAGCTGGGCACAGTGACAGGTGCCTGTAATCCCAGCTACTCAAGAAGCTGAGTATTATCACTTGAACCTGGGAGGTGGAGGTTGCAGTGAGTTGAGATCACACCTCTGCAATCCAGCCTGGGTGACAAAGCAAGACTCCATCTAAGAAATAAAATAAAATAAAATCCAACTATAAATGTCCTATAAAGGAAAAGTTTATTTCTTAAGTGTATATTGTAACTCCAACTGCTAGTCAAGTCTTTCTGTATTTCAGTAGCCAGCTAGAAGCCACTCTGAATAGCAACATCCATTTGGAAAAATCTACCAGGCTGGCAAGTTCCTCCCTTTCCATTTCTGAAACATTACCAACCAAAATGCAACACACTGTGAGACGAGGGTACGCTCTGCACACTTAACTAGAAAACTCAAACTCTAATTCCAACTCTGCCATGGCTTGTCTTGGTGTGAATTCCACTTCTGCCTGTGACCCTGCAGGACCTGGGAAGTGGCAACGGGCACCGGGGGGAGTGTGCAGGATAGTAACCTGCGTAGACCGCCCTCGAGCTATTTACTAGGCCCCTACACACAGATACTTCCACCAATTTGTCCTCCGAGGTGTTCCTGTGAGGAAAAAGAGGGGAGGACCAGGTAGGTGACTGTCCCCAAATCCTCAGATTCATGCAAAGCAGCTTTCTCTGTCTATATTTTCTAAATATTTCCAAGAAAAATTTTATTTGAGAGAAGAATCTATACCTAAAAATAAAGCTTGAAAACCACAGTTACAGATAAACCCAAAGACGTGTGGCAGGAACAGCTACCACTTACTGTGCACTTATTATGTGCTGGCTCATTTAAAACATCATAATTTAATTTTACTCTCACCGCATCTTTATGAGATAGAGAGTAGTTATCTCATTTTTAGAGAACAGGAAACTGAGGGTCACAGAAGAGAAATCTCGAAACCAGCAAGGGCCGAAAGCCCTGACGTGGCGGCTGCTCTACAGGAGCTGTCCAGCTCCACACACCTGTGGCTTCTCAATCTTCTCTTTCCGAACCCCTCCACATTCCCCCTTACATGTATAATATAAATAAATGCTCATCCATGTATCGTCATAGATGAATTAGCTCATTACCATTCCATGTGAATGAGTCTTTGTCGACTCTTTACTTCATATTGATACTCATTCATTAAAGAGTTATTTCTTGTGCATCTAATAGGCGCCTGATCCTGGGTAAGGTCCCAGGAATAAAGACTGCCAAGACATGGATCTGCCATCAAGGGAATCACAGACTAGCGGGAAGAAACATGAAAACCAATCAATAGAAATATTAAAAATGGTACCACAGCCGTCTGAACTGGGAGCAGTGTGGGGATGGGTCATGCCAAGAGAGAAAGGGAGATGACTACTGCCTTCTTCACTGTTAGTATTGAATGATACTCATTTTTGACATGTTTTCTGGACATACTGAGACAGAAAAAGGCTCAGATACCAAGATGTATCCTAATCCCATTTCCTCTTCAGTTCTCATTGGAGACAGTACTATTCCAAGAGATAAGACAAACCAAAACTCATCGGGTTTCTTTTCATTGTTCCTGGAGAATAATTTGGCTTGAAATACATTTTAAAAAATAAACTCTTAAAGTAATTCTATCCCTTGCCTTCCCTCTGAGATGTTCCTGTACTGTTGGAGCCAAAGAAAGATACTGTTCCACTGCAATTCCTTGCTTATCCCAAATCTTCTCATGTTTCTAGCTGAAATGGAATGTGAGCTTTATACCTACCTTTCACTTATTTTCTAATCCAATAATAACCCGACTGCTGGGTCTCTAAGGACCGTGGCCAGACAGCTTAACATGCAAACATTAAGGCAAAAATCCCCATGGATAATCTCAAAACAGTCTTTTGTTTTAAGTTTCCATTTTTTCCTGAGCAACCCAACTGCCCCCATAAATTCTTGCCTTTCAGAATATCAACAGTGAAAACAATTGTGATGGGAATAAGCTACTGCTAAAAGCAAAACGCATGCCACAGAGGAAAAATCAACAAATACATACACAAGCGCTACTGAAAAGCAAGGCAAATAAAATGTGATGCACAAAATGGCATAAATGCATAACCAACTGTTGTCAAAATGCACAAATTATTCGAGCTCTGAAAATGTATTCACAGAAAAGAATTCAAATGAAGAAAAAGTATGAAAATGCTTTCTCACAACATGATACGTGATAATAGAAAATTGGGACAGTGATGGAGGTGTGGCTGAGTAAATTACAGGCCATTAAAAATGATCATTACAAAGCCTGAGTAACAGCATGAAAATGATACTGATATGTCTTTAAGTTAAAAATAAAATAACTGGATATGTAACATGATTGCAATATGAGGGGAAAAATCTGTTAGCATAAAGACCACGGAATCATGCATAATGTTTTAAAATTTTGCTGGATGTTATACTATTGTCTTTACAGTTAAAAAAAAAAAAATTCAGAGTAAAATAGATGATGAGTCACTGCCTGACAACTGTCACTGCATAAGAAAGTCCTCTTTGCAGGGACAATGACAGGTGTTTAAATGTGAGCACAGATGCCAGGTTCATCTCACTTATCCCACTTTATTTATTAATGTTGACCTTCCAGAAATTAAAATTAATCTAGTCAGCAAATTAAACTTTGATTTTATTTGATTGCCAAGTAATTAGTAAATATTGAAAGATGGTAAGACATGAGCTTTCAGAGTGCAGTATAGATGGGAGGGTTGGGGAGGACTGCAGACGGGAGGGATCTGAGCTCACAAATATCACAGTTTCCTAATGTTCACGTGTGGGACATTTGTGATCTTGGCTTCTCAATGTAGGCAGATGTGAGAAGAATTTGAAGATTTCTTGTATACGTTCAGAAAGCACCCAAGGTCCTGCTGACTCTACTATGCCCCTCCACAAAGCCCCCAAGCTCCACATGACCACTGTCCACATGGCTGGAGCCACACGACATCCCTCACAGATGCAGCTCTGCCTCGGTCTCCACAACCAGCCCTGAGCCGAGGTCGACGGGGTGATTTGGTTCATGTATTTTTGCTTGCTTATTGTAAAATAAATATTACATAAAATTTATCATTTTAACCATCTTTAACTGTACAGTTCTGTGGTATTAAGTACATTCACATTTGCAACCATCTATCTCCAGAACTTTTCATCAACCTATACTGAACCTCTGTACCTCTTCAACATTAACTCCCAATTCCCCCTTCCTCCTAGCCCTGGCAACACCATTCCACTTTCTGCCACTATACATCTGACTGCTCTAGGTCGTCATGAAAGTGGAATCATGCAGTGTTTGTCTTTTGTGACTGGCATATTGCACTTAGCAGAATGACCCCAAGCTGTACCCATGTGTAGCATGTGGCAGCATGCCTTCCTCTTTAAGGCTGAATAATATGTTCCACTGTATGCATATGTCACCAGACAGAGGTTTTTCAGGGGCTGCAGCCCATCTCTCTTGGGATTAAAATCAGGTCACACTTGTCACTGTCCCAGCCTTGGCCCTGAGTGAAATTCTGAGAAATAGGACCCCTTCTCATTTGCAGGCCTCAAGCTGTGTCATCCTTGACTTTCACTACTTCTCCGGTGGTCCTTCATTCAGGAACCTAGACTTCCAGTCCTTCTTCCCAGGATCTGGACAATCCATGCCCTCTACTCCAGAACTGTGTACTCACTGCTTGTCCAGAGGTCCTGCCTTGGGCTGTGCCCTGGCCACCAGTCAGGACACCAATATCTCGTCCCAGAGCCAAGACAGCAGCCACTTGCCTAAAGCACCTGGGGCAGATTTTTCTTTCCACTCCTGTGCAGGCAGAGGGTGTCGTTCTGAGATGCACCTTCCTTCCAGGAGAATGTGTTGACAGTGAGCCCGGCCTCCTGTTCATATTCCAATTTTCTCTCCCCTTCTACTGCCCATCACCAAACACTTCTCTGCAACTTCCCTGTGTCTGTCCAGACCCTCAAAAGTGAGACCCAAAACAGGGTCCAGAAAGCCCATGTCCAGGTACACTCACAGCCAGAGGGAGTTCCTCCCTTGAGTGATGACACCAGTGAATCTGGTCAGGCGCCGGGCATCCACTTCAATCCACTGCTGGAGGTCATTTCTTCCCGCGCACCACGCTCCGTCATAAAAATCATTTTCATTAATGCCCGCCTAGAAAGAAAGAAAGGGGTGTTCTTCAAAAAGACTCTTAATTGAAGAAAATTAAGACATATCTTTTCCTGAGACTGAGAGGAAGGGAGCGAGGATAGGAGAAGAAAATGAGGAAGGTGTTAAAGAAAAAAATAATTGCGCCCTGAATGCCTTACCCTAAATCATAAAAGGGAGATGCTTCGTATCCACAACTTGAAAGTATTTCAATATACCATATCCTCTTTTTGCCCAGTGTGAAAGATGAAATTTAATGAGTACTCCTACTACTCATTCATCTAGCACACAGAAACCATCTCCCACACAGCAGCCCACACACACCAGGTGCTGGGGACGCAAAGGTGAATCGTTCCCTCCCAGAACCTCGCTATCTAAGCAGGAAGAAAGATGTGAAAATAGATGAATTAGAACACAGTGGGGCCGGCGCTATTTCAGGAATATGAGCAAACCGCTGTGGGAGCATTTAAGGACAGAATCCCTAACTTAGTGTAGGGCCGCCCATAGACAGAAAGCCCCAAGTCCAGGGTGATACTTGAACTAGGCGTTGAAGGGTAAGTTTATCCAGTGAACATTTGTTTGTTAGTGTTTAAGTCATTTGATGTGTTCAGTATCAGTTGCTATTACTACCAAAAATTCTTTTTTTTTCAGAGATGGAGTCTTGCTATGTTGCCCAGGCTGGCCTCAAACTCCCAGGTTTAAATGATCCTCCCTCCTCAGTCCTCTGAATAGCTGGGACTGCAAGCACACACCACCATGCCTTGCTCAAAAATTCTTTTGATCTAAATTTCCAAGATAGGTAAAGTTTTTGCTCTGGAATTTTCTCTATATTATCACCATGTGAAGAGATAATTCCCTGACTCCTCACCTCCCAAAAAGGACATTTGAACCAAGTGAAGCATCCTCGTTTATTAATCCTATTTTCCATGGCTATTTCACAAAGTTATTTCTTATGATCAGATTAAAAAAAAGTCTGAATGATAAAAATGATCAACCAGCTCATCTTCCCTATCTCTGAGCACCTTCAGCTCAAATTCTGGGGACAGCCTTAGAATGGGCAATGGAAATGTGAAATTAAGAGTCCAGCTATAGGAGTGAACAACTTGGCCAATGATTGCGCTGAGCAAAACTCTATCCATCACTGCACCAGCTAACATAAGTGTTGTATCAGGACAAAACCATAGTACAGTGTTAGACATCTAAGGCTTAGCAGATAAGAATAGAACTGCCACATAGCCTGAGATGTGTACCCTATGGAATCATGGAAACTGGAAGGAACTGTCCATCAAAGTCTACTGACCAGAATTTGAAATTAAATTTAAGGCTCCTGGTTTTGCCAGCCTGAATATTTTGCTTCTGCTGCCAATCTCAGTTCTTTCTGAGTACACTGGACAGTCAATTAAATGTAGCACAGTGTCAGGGGAATGGAGAGCTCTTTCCAAAGATGACTCATTGGGAAGTGACAGCCACCTCTGCAAAATCGATTATGAATTTAAAAAGCAAGTGCCTGGGAGAATTCAGTGAAAGAGGAGGTACCAGCCCCTGAGATGTTACAAAATTATACCATCATGCAATAAATGATATTCAGATGATGCCTCTGAGAAACCATGAGAAGAATGCATTCATCTCTTTCTCTTTAATAATGTAGGGAAATCACTGATAAATTTTGGAGAAATTTCAATTAAAAGTTGATGAAATAAAAGGTTTGATTCTTTAAAGGGTCCACTAGTATTGAAAACGTCACTAACATGGAATGAATCTTTCCACTACAATACCAAAAAAATGGAGAATTAATGTAATTTTATAAAGGAAATTAAATTATATGCATTTTTTTTTTTTTACTTTAAAGAAAGCACACCAATGTACCTAACAGACTCAATTTTGCTTAAGATAAATGTGGGAATTATCAAATCCATAACAAAGAGAAAACCTGATACTGTCTAAGTTCAACCTAATAGGATTTTTCTGTTTCAAGATGATAGGATAAACATGTTAGTTTTTCTGTGTTCTTCTCTCAAAAGTCAACTCCAAAGAAAGAAAGCAACATACAGAAATACAACTTTGATCTCTGATAAAACCAGAAGACATATAAAAGCCCTAAATTACAATATATGAAGACAGAATCGGATGGAGGAATCCTGAATGACTCAGCAAGAGAAGGAAGTGCAAATGTCAAAACAGCACAATAAGAAACAAGCCACGCAGAACTTAGAAAAGCTGAGAACCTGGGTTTCAAGGTATCTTTGGCAGGTAAGGCTAAGGCAGGACTCAACAGGGAATTCCTTCAAAATGTGTATTAAAAAAACAATTAGGCCAGGCGCAGTGGCTCACATCTGTAATCCTAGCTGCTCAGGAGGCTGAGGCAGGAGAATCACTTGAACCAGTGGGGCACAGGCTGTAGTGAGCCAAGATTGCACCACTGCACTCTAGCCTGGGTGACAGAGCAAGACTCAGTCTCAAAAAAAAAAAAAAAAATACAATTAATTCCCCATATCTCCACCCCACACCACAGAGGACCTGAAGTTTTTCTCTGAAAAGAAAGCAAACTGTAGAGACTCTGGACTGGGGACACTAGGCACAGAGGAGGGCAAGGGTGCCATGATAGATAAAAACAGTAACTTCTGGGGGCATCAGCACACTAAAGAGTGAGATGCTCCAGTTCCTTCTCCCAACCAGCTATAGAACACCATGCAAACTATAATAGAGAACAGAAAAAAGGCTTTAAAAATCTATAATTAATATTTCTAGAAAGGTCTTGATTTCATGAAACAAGAACAGAATACTCTAAAGAAGGAAAAGCACTGAACAAGAAAGAGCTCTTAGAAATTAAGAATGTGGAAGTTGGAATTTTAAAATGTCAGCAACTTTCAAAATAGAAAGGCTTTCTATTTTAAAACAGAAAGGCTAAAAGATAAAGTTGAACAAATCTCACAAAAGTAAAACAGAACACAAAATAGATAACAGGAGAAAATAAGAAAAGCAGAGGAAGAAATCCAGAAGGATTTTAGGGGAGAAAAAACGACCCCCTGGAAAGAAATAAAAACTATACTTTCCAGTTAAGTCTCTGAAACACGAAGAATCTGGTATACATAAAAAACTAATACACACACCAAGGAATATCACTTTGAAACTTCAAAACATCAGAAATAAAGAAAAGATTCTAAAAGTTTCCAAAGAGGAAACAAGCAGTAAAACGAACACATACAAAGAAAGAAAGAGGAATGAGAATGACATCAGAATTCTCAATAGCAGCATCTGAAGCTAGAAGAATGGAGGGACAGTGCTTTCAATGTTTGAAAGGGAAAGATTTTTCATCCTGGAGTTTTTACACTCAGCCAAACTATCAATCATGATGATAAAATAAAGATATTTTCAGATTCACACATTCTCAAAAAATCTATTTTTCATATACCATTTCCATGAAGCTACCAAAGCAGCAGTTTGGGAATTGTTTCATGGAAGACAATTTTCCACCAACTGGGGTAGGGGATGGTTTTGGGATAATGTAAGCGTATTATATGTATTGTGCACCTTATTTTTATTATTATTAAATTGCAATATATAATGAAATAAAATTACACAACTTACCATAATGTAGAATCAATGGGAGCCTGAGCTCGTTTTTCTGCAACTAGACATTTTCAACTGGAGGTGATGGGAGACAGTAACAGATCATCAGGCATTAGATTTTCATAAGGAGTACACAACCCAGATCCCCTACATGCCCGTTCACAATAGGGTCTGCACTCCTTTGAGCATCTAATGCCGCTGCTGATTTTACAGAAGGTGGAGCTCAGGCCATAATTTGAGCAATGGGGAGTAGCTGTAAATACAAACGAAGTTTTGCTCTCTGGCCTGCCACTCACTTCTTGCTGTGCATGCCCTGTTCCTAACCAGCCACAGATTGGTACTGGTCTGTGGACGGGGGACTGGGGACCCTGCACTAGAGGACACACCCCAAAAAAATGAGGCTGAACACTACGGAGAGGAATATACCAGATCCAGAAATGAAGGATTCCAACATAGCAGAGAATTCTCAGAATGATGGTGAAGACCCAAGACAGTAGCCATGTAGGAGACCCAGAGAGTAGCCCATTCAAACGCAGCAGGTGAAACGGCTTCTGAAGGGGTGTCTAACAGAAACGTAAAACATAAAACAGGACTAAAAACCACTGCACAGATGTGGCTGCATAAAAAATGATATTAAATTTTTTTTGTTTTTTACTTTCAGATCCAGACCTATTGCAGGGTATGGGGAAGAATATATTCTTAAAAATACCAGCAGGTCCAGGAAAACAAAAGGTTGTTAAGAAATGATATAAAGTAAATATTTCCTGACTCAAAATTAAATTATTTCTTGGTTCAGTAAGTAGGAAGCAAAATTTTCAGTCATAATAATAAAACCTTAGATACAGATTTACCCAAAAATTGAGCTACAATTTTATCAGAAAGATGGAAGAGGGGAAAGGGGTGATAAAAATGTGTGATAGCCTCATCTTCCAGAATAGGGATCTAAAAGATCAAGTCCACATTTATAAATTGATACAGATCAATATGTGCATATTATTTAGAAGTGAAGATTTCAGGCCAGGCACGGTGGCTCACGCCTGTAATCCCAGCACTTTGGGAGGCCAAGGTGGGTGGATCACTAGAAGTCAGGAGTTCGAGACCAGCCTGGCCAATATGGTGAAACCCCACCTCTACCAAAAATATAAAAAATTAGCCGGGTGTGGTGGTATGCGCCTGTAATACCAACCACTCAGGAGGCTGATGCAGGAGAATTGCTTGAACCTGAGAGGCAGAGGTTGCAGTGAGCTGAGATGGCACCACTGCACTCTAGCCTGGGTTACAGGGTGAGACTCTGTCTCAAAAAAAATAAATAAATAAAAATTGAAGATTTCAATTCCCAAAGAGACAATTAAAAAGTTTCCAGTAGCTGTGCCATCCACAGTGCTCGATGGCAGTCAGGGGCCGGGTACAATGTGAAGTGTGTTTGTTATAAAACTGATTAAAACAAGTTTTAATTTTAAAAAGCAAAAGGAAAGGGATATATAGATATAGAGGGTGACTGATACAATGTCTACTGTTTATTTTTCATTTTTCAGGTATCTACAGAGCATTGACTACGTGCTAGGTATTATGCAAAGTGCTTTGCTTTCTGATAGATAGAGACAACAGTGAATATCAAAATCATTCTGCGGCAGTGAGTCACTGATCTGCACTGTACATATTTCATAATCATGGACTGCCTCTACACAGAAACATCTGGAAGCAAATAAAAAGTCATATCCAAGTGAATATAACTATTTAGCAATTCCAGGATAATTGACGCACAGCTGCCTCTCTGCAGACGTATCCCAGGGCTATTTGGACAGAAACAGGATAAACTGATAGTTATTTTTAAATATTTTTGAGAAAAAAAATTTAGAAGCAATAGTTGAAACTATAGATTATCAGCAAGTTAATGCCTTTTCAGGGGGAGGTTATCTAAAAAATGTTAGCTGTGACATCTGATTAGTAAAGGAAGTAGTCTGCCATAAAATGGCCATCATGTGGTCTGAATGTCTGTCTTCAATAAACCTCTGTAATAAACCACTGCTATAAACCCATAAAACTTTCCAGGTGCAATCAGCTGATCCTTCTGCAAATTGGCAATGCACCTTGTCCCAATTCCAACCTTAATCATCAGTAAAGTAGGCTGCACAGAAACACTGTTTTTGCTTCATTGTTTTGAAGCAATTTTAAAACCAAAACCAATTTCTTAACTATTTCCTTGCATCGGCCAAGGAACCTAGTAAACATCCACAGTTTAAAATTTAAAATATTTAAAAATAAAATATATTCAATACACCATAAACCATTTATTAACTATTTAAAAGAAGAAAAGATGAAGAAATATACTAACTGAAAAAGAAACAGGCAAATGTTTTCACATCAACATTCTAATTCAATTCAACGACAATCTGCGAAATGCTTTAGCCATTAACATTGTATATCTAGGGAACAAGTTTAATTCTCAAACAATTATTAATTCACTTATCAGTGACCCCATAAAGATTGTGTATATTCTCCTATGTACTCCAAGAAGGCAGCACAGCTCAGAAACCCATGCAGGCCAAGCGCAAGTCCTCATTCTACAGCTCATTATTTAAATACCCCCAATTAGGTCAGTTGGTCTATAAAATGAGGATAGAAATAAAATATGTGATAATACCACTGTCACAGTTACAGGTATTTTATATAGAGCCTGTCACAGAAAACACAGTCAATACATGGAAGCCACTGGGGGTACAAGTATGATTCCCTTTGTGTTTAGTACGTTTCTGCTGTGACCTGTGATTAAACTTGCTTTATGGTACAATTTCAGTTTTCTTCTATTAATAGGTGAGTTAGGTCCATTTAGCCCATTGACAGATGTTCTTTGTCTGAATGAATCATCTGCGTTTCTTAGATATTCTATTTTTATTGCTTCCTGTAGCTTTGTTTTATTTTATCTATTGATTTTTTTTTTTTTTTTTTTTTTTTTTTTTTTTTTTTTTTTTTTTTGCTTTAAGTGCGTATTTCCTCTGAAAATGCTAACGAGCTGTACCTTTGTTTTAGTGGTTGATTTAGTAACTATGTCTTTTACATAACATACTTAATTCTATATTTTCTTAGAAAGTACCCATTAACTCCCTACTATGGGCAGTGATTAAATCATTATTTCTACTTCCTGCTGCTTCTCCTCCTTCCCCTTTATCACCTAATTTCATTTATTATATTCTTAACATTCACTCTTCCTTTTTTTTTTTTTTTTTTTTTTGAGACAGAGTTTCACTCTTGTTACCCAGGCTGGAGTGCAATGGCACAAGCTCGGCTCACTGCAACCTCGGCCTCTTGGATTCATTAGCTGAGATTACAGGTGCCAGTCACCATATCTGGCTAATTTTTGTAGTTTTAGTGGAGACAGGGTTTCACTATGTTGGTCAGGCTGGTCTCGAACTCCTGACCTCAGGTGATCCACCTGCTTTGATCTCCCAAATTGCTGGGATTACAGGCATGAGCCACCATGCCTGCCCTAACATTCACTTTTAAAAGACTAAATCAAATAGACCTCTCTTCTTTAGTAGAGCAGCTTTTTCATAAAGTTTTCATTAATTTTAAAATAGATATAGAAAAGTGTACAAATCCTAAGTGTGCAGCTCAATCAACTTTTACAAACTGTGTGTACCCACATACCCACATCCAGGCCAAGATGTAGACCATGAGCAGCACACCAGAAGCTCCCTGTGCCCCTTCCCAGACATTAACTTCCTGCAGACATAACCACCGCTCTGACTTCTTTCTTCTCTGGCTGGTTTTCTTATTTTCAAACTTTATACAAATTAAATCTACTCTAACTACTCTTTGTGTCTGGCTTCTTCTGCTCAATATTTATTATATCTGGGAGATTCACCCAGACAATTGCATGCAGCAGTAATTTAGTCCTTTTAACTGTCATATAGTATTTCACTGTAGTACATGAAAATGACTTATGATATATGTGGATTATTTCCATTTGGGGGTTATAAATAACACTGCCATGAACACACCTATTCATGTCTTCTTGTGCACATGTTAGCACATTTCCATTTAGGCATGAGAGTGAATTTGTTAAGTCAATGTGCATGAGAATGTTCAACTTTAATAAGTACAATAGTTCCCTGTTATCTGTGGTTTCTCTTTCCACAGTTTCAGTTATCTGAAGTCAACCACAGTCTAAAAATATTAAATGGGAAATTCCAGAAATAACCAATTTATCAACTGTGTGCCATTCTGGGAAGGGTGACGAAATCTCACACCGTTTCTCACCATTCCACCTTGATGTGAGTCCTCCCTTTGTTTGGTGATCCACACCAACTACTTTAGCCGCCCAGTAGTCACTTAGCAGCCATCTTGGTTATCAGAATTGGTACTGCAGCGCTTGTGTTGAAGTCACCTTTGTTTTACTTAATAATGGCCCCACAATGTAAGGGTATTAGTAGTGGTAATTCAGATATGCCCAGGACACAAGTAAAATGCTTCCTTTAAGTGAAAAAGATGAAAGGTCTCAACTTAATTTTAAAAAGAAATAAAACTGTATGCTGAGGATGCTAAGATCTACGGTAAGAATGAATTTTCTACCTGTGACATTGTGGAGAAAAAAAGAGAAATCCATGCCTAGCATCTAAGAGTGTTTGGTACTACCCACAGTTTCAAGCATCCCCTGGGGGTCTTGGAACATATCCCCCAGATAAGAACTGACTATTATACTGCCAAACAGGTTTCCAAGTGGCTGTGCTACTTTACATTCCCAGCATTGTATGAATGTTTCCATTGCCCCACATCTTTGCCAACACTTGATATTATCCTTTTTTCAAAGCCATTTTGGTGCCTGCCCATCCTGTCTCATTGTGGCTTTGATTTGTATTTACTTGACGACTAATGGTGGAAAGTTCATTTTCTCATGGCCATTGGCCATGACATTGCACCATAACCATAGTGTAGCTTTGCCTCAGTCCTTCCAATATACCATGTTCCCTACCACCACAGGGCCTTTGCACACACTCTTCCCTTTGACCTGGAATGTTCTTCTCTCCCTCTGCCTACCTTTGTCCAATAAACTCTCAACTTATCATCCTTCTTCATTTAGCCCAAGTACTCACTCCATCCTCAGGAAAGCCCTCCAAGCTTTAGCCTGAGGCAGGTATACTAGGCATACAGAACCACAGTATTGAATTGTGTTTCTCATTCACCAAAATAGGCTCATGCCCTAATTCCTGGAATCTCGGGATGTTACCTTATTTAGAAATAGGGCTGGTGACCAGGCGCCACGTCTCAATCCCAGCATTTTGGGAGGCTGAGGCAGGCGGATCACGAAATCAGGAGATCCAGACCATCCTGGCTAACACAATGAAACCCTGTCTCTACTAAAAATACAAAAATTAGCTGGGCATGGTGGCATGCACCTGTAGTCCCAGCTACTTGGGAGGCTGAGGCAGGGGAATTGCTTGAACCCGGGAGGTGGAGGTTGCAGTGAGTCAAGATTGCACCACTGCACTCCAGCCTGGGCAACAGAACGAGATTCCATCTCAAAAAAAAAAAAAAATAGGGCTGGTACAGACGTACTTAGTTAAGATGCAGTCAGATTAGAGCAGGATGGGCATATCCAGCATGACTGTGTCTTTAAACAAGGGGAAATCTGAACATAGAGACACACAGGCAGAGGGCAGATGATGTAGAGGCTTATGGGGGGAAGGCTGAGGGACCAGGGAGGCAGAGACTGGGGTGATGCATTTATCAGCCCAGGGATGCCATGGAGTGCCTGAGGCCACCAGACACTGGAAAGGGCAAGGAAGGACCCTTTCCTAGAGACTTCAGAAGGAGAGATGCCCTGCTAACACTTTGATTTCAGATTTCAAGCCTCCAGAACTGTGAGAGAATCAGTGTTCGTTGTTTACAGTTGCCCTGTCTGGGCTTACAACTTTGTCGTGGCAGTCACCAGGGAATGAATGCACCTGCTCCTCTCCTTCCCAGGACTCATTACAGATTGTAATTATGCATTCACGGGTAGGATTTTTTTCAGTAATTTCATCTCCCCATTAGATTACTAGATTATCAGAGTTGCAGGTTAAAAAGCACAGGGAACATGCCCAACTCCCTTCTATTCTCTTGCATCCTTCATCCAAACCTCATCTGCGCTGTAACAGAAAATCCTACTTTCAAAATATCCTAAATCCAACCACTTCCGACCCCCTCCATCACTCCTATCTTGGCTCAAGCCAGTACCATCTCCTGTCTAGGGCCTGAAGTCACCCCCTTTAACAGGCCTCTGCTTCAATGCTTACTCCCCGAAAGTCAACACAGTGACCAGGTTGATCCCTTTCATATGTAAGCCACAGCATGTCATTGCTGTGTCCAGAACTTTCCAGGGCTTCCCTAATTGGCTCATGGTTAAAAGCCAAAGTTCTTCCAGGGGCCCGCAGGCCTCCTACTACCTCTGGCGCATGTCTCTTCCCCTGATGCTCACTCCAGCCTCCTGCTGCCCCTTGGCTATGCCGAGCATGCTTCCAACCCTGACCTTTGCTCGAGCCATCCCCTCTGCCCGGAACGCTCTTCCCACACCCCATTGGCTCCCCATTGATCCTCTTCTTGAAAAGTGGCTGCCACCTCCCCAGAGCCTGCGCCCTGACTACCACTACCAGCTGTCCGCTGGTTTTGTTTCCCTTTTCTCCACAGTATGTGCCATCTTCTAACATACTATAACAATAAACACTACGACTTGTTACATTTCCTGCTGATATGGTTTGGATCTGTATCCCTGCCCGAATCTCATGTCAAATTGTAATTCCCAGGATTGGAGGTGGGGCCTGGTGGGAGGTGATTGGATCATGGGGGTGGATCTCCCCCTTAGAACTGTGTTGGATAGTGAGTGAGTTCTCATGAGATCTGGTTGTTTAAATGTGTGTGGCACCTCCCCACTCTTTTGCTCCTGCTAGGGTCATGTAAGCAGTGCCTGCCTCCCCGTCACCTTCTGCCATGACTGTAAGTTTCCTGAGGCCTCCCCAAAAGCAGAAGCTACTCTGTTTCTTGTACAGCCCGCAGAACCATGAGCCAATGAAAGCTCTTTTCTTTATGAATTACCCAGTCTCAGCTGTTTCTTTCTAGCAGTGGGAGAATGGACTAATACACCTGCCTTGACTTGCCTCCTGCACTAGAACACAAGCTTCAAGATGGCAGGAATCTTTATTTTGGTCATTAGGCCATCCTCACACCTAGAACAGGGCCCAGCACATCATAGACCCCCAGTAGATATTTGCTAAGTGCTCAGGGCTCTTCTGTTTTTGCTCAGCGTTGTTTGCTCAGTTCTTATGACAGTGCTGAGTACATAAAAGGTTTCCAGAGGTGTGTTGTGTTTTTATGTTGTTGTTATAATAAAATGAATACCTAAAAGAAATAATCTGGCCAGGCACAGTGGCTCATGCCTGTAATCCCAACACTTTGGGAGGCCAAGGTGGATGGATCACTTGAGGTCAGGAGTTCGAGACCAGCCCGGCCAACATGGTGAAACCCTGTCTCTACTAAACATACGAAAATTAGCTGGGTGTGGTGGTGCGTGCCTGTAATCTCAGCTACTCAGGAGGCTGAGGCACAAGAATCGCTTGAACCTGGGAGGTGGAGATTGCAATGAGCAGAGATTACACCACTGCACTCCAGCCTGGGTGACAGAGTGAGGCTGAGTCTCAAAAAAAAAAAAAAAAAAAAAGAAAAGAAAAGAAAAGAAAGAATCTGCTCTGTTATTCTTTCCTTCCCTCCTACTCTCCTTTTTCCTCTCCTCCCTCTCCCTATCCTGGCTTTTTCTGCTTACACAGTGTTTATTGTGTCCTTGAAGCACTAACACAGAATGACCTATACACCTGATTCCCAACCGTGCCCGTCCAGGAGATGGTCATCTGACCCGTGTGTAGCGGGGCAGGTGCCCTGCGGAACCATCCCCATGAGGCATCACTGGAGAAGCAGCTATGACTGCTGAATGGACACACAGGTGACTACTGATGCCTCTCAAATCAGACTGTTCTGGGCCCTGCCCGGATGTGGGCGTGGGAGATCCTAGGGGAAACTCAAGCCAGTGGTCAGGGAGATAGGGCACAAGCTGGGAGGCAGGGGTGGCCCTAGAGCTAGCTATATAACAAATATGTATACTTGTTTTAGAGATAAGGAAACTGAAGTCAGGAGCTAAGTGACCTGCTCTAACCCCACAGCTACTAAGTACAGACCTGAGACCCTAACCTTAGTTTTCTGGCTGAAGATAAACCCAGGACTCCTTTCCCGCCAGCTCCAGCACCCACGTGATGGCTCAGCTTGTTCAACAGTCACCCCCCGGAGCCTGTGTGTCCGCTCCGGAGTCATAACTGCACTGTGCCTTCTCCAGCGATGCCTCATGGGGCTGGTTCCCCAGGGCACCTGCCCCACTGTACACAGGTAGGATGACCGTCTCCTGGATGTGCACGTCTCCCGGCAATCAGGTGTGTAGGTCATTCTGTGTTAGTGCTTCAAGGACACAACATATGAAATTTAATAACATATTAAAGAAAAATGCACATAGCAAACAGAACAGAATCTATATCTGAACCAGATAACCCTGTGGTTCCTTAATAATCTGTGATTCATGGGTCAAGGAGGCTTTGGTGGTTTTGGACCCTTTTTAATTTGAGGTCACATTGCCCTTCTACCTGCTTGGTGTTTACGCTGTAAGCTTCTTGAGAAATATGAATAGTGCATCACCACCATAATAGATACTCCTTTTGATTTTTTCAAGGGAGTCACAATTTAAAATATTCGGTCCTGTTATTCCCATAAAAATCCAAATACCCCAAATTCCAGTGTGTTGGCATCCAAACACTGTGTCCCAGACTGTTTGCTTGAAGCCAGATGTAGAACAAAATCCCTTTATCAGAACAAACACGACATTCCTTGACTCGGAAACTACGTCTACTGTGATTATTTTTGCATCTGCAGCACTTAGCACATATATGGCCACCAAGAAGACCTTGAGAGTCACAGCAAGGTTTTGCATACCAGGAAAAACAAAAACAAACAAACAAACAAACAAACAAAACAGAAAATCGGGAAGGCCTGGAGAGACAGGTTTAGGGTCAAAGACACAGGTGCAGGGCCCAGCCACAGGCCGGTGTGGGTCGGGCACGGGTGAGATCTAGGAAAATCGTGCTGCCCAAGGTACTCCATAGACTTCCTGCCAGGAAAAATGTGGCCTCCAGCTTTGGTCAAAGTCGGGCCTCAAGAGCACTGGGGCCAAAAGGCACAGGGAGACATGTACAGGACGTGCCCTGGAATATGAGCTGTCACACAGGATAAAACTCAGTTGGTTCAATGTTCTAAAATTGCATTCATGTCTTCATGCAGGGGTACATATGAAGCCAAGGGCAGCGGCTGCTTCCAAGTATCCCACCTCATTTTAGGTAAAAAGGGGATGCGAACACTGGAATTAGATTCTAATATTGGCATCAAGATGCTCCACAGAATTTTTTAAGGAAATGACTGAGGAGAGGACTCATGATTCCTTCCAGTGGTGCTGGGGAAATGGCTCTGACAGACACTGTTATTATGGTCAGATGTTTCCTCATGGAAGAGCTACAAGAGGCGAGCCTCTCTCTCTAGGGGACCAAACTCTCAGTCATTTCTAACATGGGTGAGACAAGACCTGGTCCACAGAGTGCCAAACGACTGTGACCAGACTATCACAAAGACCCCCAGAGCCGTGTAGGCAGCGTGCTATGCTTTTCCTTGTGACCTCAAAACATCAGCTGTTTCTTCCAAGCTCTGATCTGAGCACCAACTTTTTTACATCCCCAGTTATAGGCAGGAATTGTGGTGACATCATGAGTCCCAACCACACACTCGGTGTTTCATTTCTTCTGATCACACATCAGATCCTGACTTACTGTAATTTAAATCCTTGAGAATGAGGTTGAAAGCCAGCCCTCTGATGTGGCAGTACTTACTACTGCAATCTGTTCAAGGCTTGCCAGCTAAGAAAATATCCAAAATAATAACAGTGGTGCAATAAGTCACTCTGGCAGGGCTGCTGTCCCTGAACCCCCTTCCTTAGTTTATGACCCAGGGAAAATATCTTAGGGTCCTCAAAGGAGGATTCTTTGGGGTGAGGCAGGTGATTGAGTTGCCAGTAGATGACCCACCTGAATATAGGGTCACTTCCTAAGACTAACTAACTAACTACAGGCAAAGGATCTAAGCATGTTTTTTTGGGTTTGGTTTTGTTTTTTTGGCAGAGTCTCACCCTCTCGCCCAGGCTGGAGTGCAGTGGCATGATCTTGGCTCACTGCAACCTCCACCTCCCAGGTTCAAGTGATTCTCCTGCCTCAGCCTCCCAAATAGCTGGGATTACAGGCGTGCACCACCATGCCCGGCTAATTTTCGTACTTTTAGTTGAGACAGGGTTTCGCCATGTCAGCCAGGCTGGTCTCGAATTCCCAATCTCAGGTGATCCGCCCGCCTCGGCCTCCCAAAGTACTTGGGTTACAGGCATGAGCCACCGTGCCTGGCCCTGAGCATGATTTTAGAGGTCATTGTCAACAAACACTCTTGGAGACTCAGGATGTTAATTTCCAATCTGTCTGTAGTTGCTCCCAGAATGGAAGAAACCAGTGATTGTTTCTAAATGAGATCACAGCCTCGCAAGTGAGTTAGTATAAAAGGGTCCTGGGCACACAGGAAGAATAATCATAGGTGAGGGGCCGAACTTTTGCTCTCCTGCCAAACTGGATGTCTTCCTTGAATTCCTGGAAAGCCTATTTTGTCCCAATGTAGTGATAAAATGTAAATGTTGTTTTTTTTCTCTAACCTTATATTATTAAGTTAACAAAAGTAAAATACCACTTGGAAAAAAGGAAGTATTAAGTTAAGTTATAAGCACTCTTTCAGTCTTCTGCTTAAAATGATGGAAAAAGAGACAGGTATTTCTGCGGTAACATGGCAAATGCATTCCAGTGAAAGCTCCCAGTCTAAAACCCAGCTCACCAGCCAGCCCATTCAAAATCTATACAGGTCTGGAAGCAGAAGACTGAAAAAAATTAATTCTAAAAACACATTAGCACAATTAAGAAAGCACGTTGAGTTGCTCAAAACAGTGTTTAAATACAGCTGTAATTACAGGATTTGATCTGAAAAGGAAACAAGCAGGGAGGCAGATGATGTCAGCGAATGGAAGGCAGCTGAGCTGCTGAGTTGAAGGCTGGGGCAAAACGGGGAAGGGACCTGAGCAATGTACCAGAACAGGCCCCACCGACACAGAGGAACAAGAGGCACAGGGCGCCATGCACAGGACTCTGCAGCTTCCACGCTCACCTGTGACAGTGCACTCTGTGGTCAGGTGCTGGTGCTCGGTCAGACCACTCATAGACTCCAAACTCACCCATGACAGGGCACTCTGTGGTCAGGTGCCGGTGCTCGGTCCCACAGACCATTCATAGACTCCACACTCACCTGTGACAGGGCATTCTGTGGCCAGGTGCTGATACTCAGTCCCACAGACCGTTCATAGACTCCACACTCACCTGTGACAGTGGACTCTGTGGTCAGGTGCTGGTGCTTGGTCCCACAGACCCATTCATAGACTCCATACCCACCCACGACAGGGTACTCTGTGGCCAGGTGCTGATACTCAGTCCCACAGACCGTTCATAGACTCCACACTCACCCGTGACAGGGCACTCTGTGGTCAGGTGCTGATACTCGGTCCCACAGACCGTTCATAGACTGGCGAAAGTTGTACATGAACCAATGCTGCTTTTCTGTGTCATAATGACATCATCCCTGTATCTGCTAACCACACAGGGCAAATATGCACTAGAAAAACACATGTGACAGCAGACCAGCCCGCCCGGCCTCCTGCTAGGCTTCTCCTGCTTAAGCTCCCTTAAGTACTGCAGCCACTCCAGGGAAGCTTTGTTGATTCAGCGCATCCATATGTGCAGACAGCGTGCTCACACGGGGTGGGGAATACCCAAAAATGCAAGAGTCACATTTTCTGCAAGCGGCTCAGCATTTGGTGAGGGTGCCCATGAATAAATCAATGTGAGACAGTTGTCAGAAAAGAGAGATGTACACAGTTCGATCACTATTCCAGCTGTTGAACCTACACCACTTCTATCTGTTGACTTGGGAGGCAGTTTTATGGCATCATTAGGAGAAACAACTTAAGGTTTAAAGCTGCCTGGATTCTTAATCTGCCTCTCCTGGGAAATGTGAGCTGAGTCACTCCATGCTCCCTGTGTCTGTTTTCTATAAGGCAGAGATAATAATAACAGGACTGTCTTCCATGTTGGAGGAATAAATGAAATCACGCACATAAGGCACTTAGCACTGTGCCAATAATGCCTGGAGCTGATGCCCACTCTCCCTCTGCTAGAGACTGAAGCATCTTGAAGGCAGAGAATTCCTACGGCTTTTTGTCGTGGCCCTTTCTGTGCCCGTCACATAGCAGGCACCTCACAAGGGTCTGCTGCAAGAATGAATGCTAATGGGTAAGAATATGCATTTGAGAAATGCCAAAGGCAATTTTCTTTCTTTACTCCTTTTGACCCTCACAATACCATGAAGGAGGCAGAGCCAGCGGTGGGATCTGCACCTTCCTGATGACGATACTGAACCTCGTAGAATGAGGGCATCTCACCCAAGGCCACATGGCTGGTCAGCAGTGACCAGCACCAGCATCCCAGCCTGTGAGCCCCATGCCTTCCAGCCTGGACCACAGCCACATCTGCGCCTATAGAGTCCTGGGCTGGCACAGCGCTGGGCTAAACCGCCTCACAGCCTGCACTAGGGCATTAAACACAGTTTCTAATTCTGACATCTTGGTGTTTCTCGATCACAAAATCCCATTAGCTCAACACGCCTACAAAATACTCGTATGTGAGACAAGATGTGGTTATTTTTAAACTGCATTTCAAACCGTTCTGTGTGGGGAGATGTATTTTTGGAGCACACTGACTTTAATTATGCACCTGTGACAGTGGAATCACACCGCATGTGGCACTGGCTCTGGAAGACACAAACCACAAAAGTGGGCTGACCTCGTCCCCATTTCCCTGTGTCACCAGCAGGCACAGGAGCACAGCCCTGCTGACACCTCGATTTAGCCTGGTGAGCTTCCCATGGGGGACTGGGGCTGTATGTCGAAGCCCACAGACACACACTGCAAGTGACGCTGCCCTCTCTGGGGTTGACACCAGGTACCTGACTGGGGTCAGAGCCAGAGGCTGGGGATGGCGGGCCCAGATTTGGCTGTTAAAGCAGCAACTTCCCAGTCTAAGAGCAGGTACGAAGACTTTCCTGTGAGAAGGCATCAGGGTAAATAAGACGCCACTGAAGAAAGAAAAACCCATGAAGACAACTCGCACTGATGTGATTCCCGAACACGGCCTCCTTTTCACCCCGACCACAGGCAGGAGAGTGCGCTCGGTCAACGCATTCACCGAGGGGAGCCTGGCGTCTGCCTGGGGTGGGCCTCCCATGGGTGAAGGACTACCTGAAGCCGGGAAGATGAAGTGAGGACAGCCTCGCCAGCTGCTCCCTGCTGGACACCCCATCCACGGCGAGGCTCCTGTGCAGCCCAGCAAAGGCAGGTCCGTGAATAAACACCATCTGCACCTGAGCCAGGTCTCCGTGCTTGTCCTCGGTGCACCTCCCATGTTGCAGGTGCTATTCTGCACACCAGGGGCTGGGCAAGCAGGAGAAACAAGGCCACATCTAACATGGAGCTTACTCACAAGGAAGGGACAGATAAAACCCAAGGAAATAAGTAAATGAAGGTTCAGAGAGGGACCCAGTCACCCAGGGCCAACCTGGGACTTTCCTCATATGGTAAGTAGAAGCCACCAGAGCCTTTCAACAGAGGAAGGAGATGATCCGGGGAATGTTTTAAAATCAGAAGTCACCTAAGGTCACCACTCAAGGAGCCCTGTGAGTGATCAGGACTCTCGTCTTTCTGATGAGGCAACTGAGCCTCAGAGACATGAGATCATTGTTCCAAAGGCCCCCAGTCTAGAAATGTCAAGGCCAAGGTCTGCACTCAGCATGCCTGTCTACAACGTCTCATTGGCATACTCTGCTTGGCACTCTGCCGGTGGAATTCCCAACTGGAGGGACACAAACACCACGCCCCTCCACCTTCCCATTCAACCCCAACACATTTAGGATTAACAGGACCTTTTAATTTTTTACCGAAAGCACAAATAAATATGGACACTTTCTCTTTTTCAAAAGATAATTTCAATTATAGTGAAAGCATGCAAAGCATCAGATGACATCTCCCCTGATGAATGCACAAAACAGGCTGCACACACCCTGCTTGGGCCTGACCGTTATTTCCTCAGAGGACTGGAACCCCTTCTAGGGTACTGGAGGCGCTGTGCGAACATGAACTTAGCTCTGGCTCAAGCTTTGAGGGCTCATGTGTTCACCCTCTCATAAAACATAAGAGATTTGTTTGCAGTTGACAGTTGTGCACATCCAAATATTTCTTAATAGTTATTACTCTTTTTTTACACGAGTATGTATAAACCAACTTTTGGATCTCATTGAAGTTAGTTCTGCAAATGTTCTACTTGAATTCCTCTGAACTAAAAAGTGGCGGAGGTTAAACAGTTCGAAAGTCTGTTTGATGCGGTGCATTCTGAGGGGTGGGGTGGAGAAACAGCAAAGCTTGGAGTCAGAGCTTGGCTCAGATGTCCCCAATCCCATGAGCTCCCTGGGAAGGACCCTTATCTGTTCGTACACAGTTCCCAGCACAGCAGCAGCCCCTCGCACATTTACACAGATCACTGGGGGAGTGAGGGGTCCGCTCTGCCACTTGGAAGCCATTAGCTTTGAGTGCACCCTTGATGGCCCTCAGGGCCATGGGCAAGGAACCTCCTCCTTCCCTAAACCAGAGATGGTGCATGTACAAAGGGACTTGGAAACTACTCCCCACACAGAAGAGCTCTAGAAAGAAAACTAGAATACGGTGCCATTAGGGAGCCACACAGGACGGCAGAGATCAAGTGCTAAGTTGAGAAAGAACAGATCGGCAGGAGGTGGGGCAGGAAAAAAGACCTGGGGATGGGACGGCAGAATAACTCCGTACCCAGAGATGGCCACACTCTAACCCGCAGAACCTGTGCATATATTAGATTACATCGCAGAGAGGAATGAGGGTCACAGATGGAACGAAGGTTGCTTGAGGAAGGGAGATGATCCCAGGCTATGCAGGTGGGCCCAGTGTAATCTCAAGGATCCTCAAAAGGGGAACAAGAAATCAGAACACAGAACCAGAGAGACGGTCACATGAAGACTCCACCTGCCTTTGCTGACTCTGAAGAAGGAAAGAGCCACTAGCAAGGAACAGGGCAACTTCTCAAGACTGAAAAGGGGAAGAAAATTGATTCTCCCTACAGTCTCCAGAAAGGAGCACAGCCCTGCACACCTTGACTTAGCCCAGTGAGACGTCTGTCCTCCAGAACCGTAAGAGAATACATTTGTGGGAAGAGGCTACATTTATTTGTCACAGCAGCAATAGGAAACTCATGCATGGCTCAGGTGGGATTCATGTGAGTGGGGCATGGTTGGGCAGTAGAAGTTTCTGGCAGGGGAACCTGCTACAGAAAGGGTCTGGAGTCAATAATTGCATGGCATGTAGAGTGTGCAGGGAGGAGCTCACTTTCCTGGAGCAAGACCTTGGACTGATGGGACTGACAGAGAGGGAGGCCTGACACTCTTGAGGCCCAAGTTAAGAAAGGCTCTTGAGCCTCCAAGAGGGAGACCAGCCAGAATGTGTATGGCCCCAGGAGCCTGGGGCTTGACCTGGGGGAATGCAATGGAGGGAGCCACAGGAAAGCCTAGAAGATGTGTGTGTGTCAGAGATAAGAAGCATTGGCAGGAAGGCAAGGGAAGACAAATGCCACTGCCTCATGTGCCACGGCTCTGCCCCGCCATGCCCCAGGCATTCCACCTTCTCCTCCTGTCCTTTCCAGACCAACAGCATGTGGAAGAGAAATGTTCAAAAGGCGGCAAAGGAACAACCTGGGTGCAGGTACTGGTGGTCTCACTTCTACTCACGACAGTCTTTGGAGAAGACATTGCCTCCCTGAGTCTCCGAGCTCTCTCTGTAAAATTAGGATCATTCAGCAATATCCTTTCTTACTGTGAGAATTCGGGCTAATGCATTTTAAATCCTGGGCACTGCCTGACCCGAGCTCAAGGAACCAGAGCAATAAACAAGGCGGTCAAAATCCTTCCCACCACAGGGCCAGGTACCTGGATGTTGAGTCTCCCTCGATGCGCGCCCAGGCCATAGCGCTTCGCTGTGGAGGCATGGAGCTGGAAGTCTGTGATTTTTAAGGTTTCCAGACCAAGAGGTGGGCAACCTGGAAAGGACAATGCTTGTTAAAAACAAGGACAGATGCTGAAAGGGATGAGTTTCTTACTTTCTAAATCTGGCCGCGTGCTTTTCCATTTTCCCCTGAACGCCACCCACAGGCATGCCCTGTCTTTCCAGACACGGTTGATTGAACTGTCAACATTAAGCCTATGTTCTTTCTTGTTGGCATTTGCTTTAGGGGTGTTTTTGCTCTGATATTCCTTCTTTTTTGCTGTCCATGCTACTGTCTGAGGCTGTTCCCAATTAAGGATCCTTCCCCAACGTGACTCAGTCAGGAAGCATCACTGGAGCTCTGCAAATTAATCAGAACCTGCTGATTTTGCTTCAGCAACTCTGGCCTTCATATTGTGCGTGCTAATGAGCAGAGGAATATAAGTAGAAAAAAAAAGTCTATTGTTTTCCATTCTCTGCAAAACGGATAATATGGAGCACGGCTAGTAAACACCATTTGCCCCTGGAATAAAACACCAGTGCTTGATCGTCCCAGCCTAGCCCATTGTCTGTAAGAATGACAGTGTTTACAGCAGCATCCAGAATGGGTCTCCTGATCCCTGGGCTGCTGTTTGCCCCCACGCCCACCACAGTGAGTGGGGAAGCATTTAGTGAAGGCAGAGGGGTGCACACAGTGAATGCGAAAGGCCATGCAGCGAGTGGGCGCCACACAATGAACTGGGGGGCCCCGCATTGAGGGGGTTTGTGCAGCAGGCATGCCAACCACCCAAGGCTGACCTCACAGAGGAAAACCTGGTTACCATGCCCTCTTCCCTCCCCAGGACCCTCACACCTTCCAGGCCTGAAGGACATGAATCTGACCCAAGTGGTGGTATTTCCTGGGTCCCACGTGTTCACAGAGTCATTCTCCATCCTGCCTACCAGAAATGGACTTCAAGTGGCTGACCAGCAAGGTTAATCCTCACACTACATACTCAGAAATCCTCACTGCTGCACCTCCAACAGCCCTGCCTCCTCACAGAACCTTCTTATGTTGTCCCAGCAGCCCCACCCTGCCCCTCTCATGGTCGGGCACCTCCGTAGCTTGGCCCCCGAGCCCAGGTTATAATCCCACACCCCGTCACTCTCTGAGACAGCTAGGAGACTGGGCCCGTGCCCTCCACTCTCACCTCAGGACAATGGGCCCTTTCTGTCAAATGCCACTCGCCTCTTGGAGCTCACAGTCCCCAGCAGTCACTGGTATCCACCAGAGGGCCTCGTCAGAATCCAGGGCAAGCTCTGAGAGTCAAGACCACTGACCCATTACACTGCCTGTCCCTTCTGAGAGGCTGGACTCCAGGACATCCTGCAGCCTGGCCCCAGGAGCCTGGGCTCTGGCTCAAGCTCTTGGGTTCCCTAAGCTGGGGTTGCTGCCCCTCTATGCCCCATTCTTATCCTTATCTCCTGCTCACTCCTTGCTCTTCTCCCCATCACCTGGTCTCAGCCTGTCCTGCCTTAGACACAGTCAGCTTTCTCAGGAATAACCAGTCTGTCCTGAGAGATCCTGCCCACCAAGAGACCCCACCCACTGAGAGAGAGACCCCACCAACTGACTGTGACACCAAGCTGGCTAGGCAGCAGGTTCTATCAGGCGATTCCTGGTGGCCTGGGAATAGCCTCTATTTATCTTTACTCTGCCAGCTATGGTTTCAGGGTTCAAGGGACCTGGGGGATTTCAGACCTTGATGGGGGGAACCAGGCACAGGTCCTGTCCCTCCACATCCTGGTACTCAATACATACCCACAACAGTCCTACATAACCAAGCACCAGAAACACCAAAAGGATCTGCTGTCATCTTATGAACCTGTTTCATTGCCATGTTGAAAGTCTTCCCATCCACCAGCTTCTTCCTTGATAGCAGAAGACACAGCAGGCAGTAAATTCTATGGACTTCCTTCAGCAAAGCCACCTTTATTTATATCATTTATACAGTCAAAGTGAGAGACAGACAGATGGACAGATAGCCCACCAGATGGACAGGCAGACATATATAGATCATGTACCATCTCAATAAAGCAACAATAATTGCTATTCAAAACATTTCTTCCAGAAAAAGACAATGACTCCTATGCATGTGAGTATTTTAATTCAAAAAAGGAAGTACCTGACTAAAATTAGATATCCATCAAAATTGCTTTTCTGCCAATAGACAGAAGCTCTGTCACATCCTCTTGCCAAGATACAGAAGGGGTGAAAAGAAAGTGCCCACAAGTGAGGTGTTTCATGGATGCACATCTAATAGCAACTGAAAATTGCAATGCCTGCCCTCTCACAGGCTGAGTTTCCCGCAGCCAGCAGTGCCGGCAGCTGCCACATCTAACAGCCACTCTTGTCCACTCCTGTGACGGTATCATGGCAAAGCCAATAACTTCACTCCCTCCACCCACAGCACAGATGATGACTTTGTGGGAGGAGCCCAGATAAACACACACGAACTTGGTTTGCTCGCAAATGTGGTCTTACAGGAACCCAATGCTCTGACACTGGGATTTTTTGTCCTTATTAGAAGATGCTATTTTTAGAGCCATTAGTTTGGTTTGGAAGCCTTCTCCATTGCCCGTGCCACTTACAAAGAAGCTAGAGATTCCACACAGAGAACACACAAAGTCCTTGAAAGGCAAAGACAGCATTACTGATCTGCGTGGGTTAGCGACGGCCCTTTGGTTGTGAGAAACCAACCACAGCCAACTTAGACAGCAAGGGAAGTCCCTAGAGAAATGACAGGGATGGCAGAAAGTGAGAAGGACAGAGGCGGGACACAGGACATGTGCGGGTGGAAAGGCACAGAGCTCCTGTCATCTAGGCAGTAGAACAGTGGATTCCAATGGCACTGTCCACCTCCTATCACACCTCTGAGTTTCCACTCAACCTCATGCATGCCTCCAGAGAGGGCCTGACTCACCTGGTCCCCTGGCTGCCCACTGGGATCAGGGTGCTGTTAGCAAAACAAGGGGATGCCAAATTCACAACCGACATGGGGCATGGGACAGGCATCTGCATTTGCTGCCCAGAGCTGAGTGTGAACACAGCTCAAGCAGGCTCGTCCAGCTTCTGAGTTATCGGTTCTTCCAACTGCCTCCTCCTACTGGCCAACCCCAAGAGGGGCAACACCTCCATCTTCGCTTCCTCTGTCCCTTCCTTTCCTGGGATTTTTGCTCCTGACTCCATTCATTCACAGTGGCCCTGGTCACTCTGTGGCCCTTTGGGACTCCTCAGCCTCTTCTCTGTTTCTTCTATACTGGGCCCCGCAGTCTCTCGCTCTTAGCCACTCCTCCACCCCCACACCACGCATGGCCCTGGTTTCCATCACACAATGTTCTGCTCTTTCTCTTCTTCCCTCTCAGTCCAGACCTTCCTTCCTTGTTTGGACTTTGCTTTCCACCTCCCCGAGGGCAGTCTTTCCCCTGCTGCGGCACAGGCTCATCACCCTCAGACTGATTCCCTAAGAGAGGCCCTCCCCTTCCCTGTAACAATCCACCTTCTGAGCCCACACCTCAGCTATGAGGTGTCACAGGCACCGTCTCTACCACTCAGCATCCAATGACATGCACAAAGTTTACATTCAGGGCCGAGCACAGTGGCTCACGCCTATAATCTCGGCACTTTGGGAGGCCAAGGCAGGCGGATCACTTGAGGTCAGGATTTCAAGACCAGCCTGACCAATAGGGTGAAACCCCATCTCTACTAAAAATACAAACGTTAGCCAGGTGTGGTGGCACATGCCTGTAATCCCAGCTACTCGGGAGGGTGAGGCAGGAGAATCGCTTCAACCTGGGAGGCGGAGGCTGCAGTGAGCCGAGATCATGCTGCTGCACTCCAGCCTGGGCTACAGAGTGAGACACTGTCTCAAGAAAAAAGAAAAAGACAAGTTTAGACTCAGACCACTTGCTTGTCTGGAGACCGGCCTATTGACGTGGCAGGCAGGCCTCAGAAACCTGGTGGCTCCCATCAGGCAGGTGTGAATGCAACAGCTGGAGTAATCCGCCTGCAATCTGCAGCGGAAGCAAATATCCAGTCATCTTCCAATGTCTGCTGCAAAAGAATCTCCTCAAGGTTGTCACCACTTCTTCCTCGGCACTCTGTCCCCTCACTTTCGTGTGGCAGAGGCCGCAGTATCAGTCAGGCCCACAGCAGCAATGTCAGCTTCACTTGGAAGGTTCTCATTTCATCAATCTTCCATTCTTTATTTTTCCTTTTGATAGCCTCCTCTCCTTCCTTCCATCCCATGTCTGCCTCACTCTGACTTCACCCTGTTTTCCGTGAGCATCAGGGCAATTCACAAATGTGACTGCAACCCTGCCTAACGCAGGGCACCATGCCCCGCAGCACGGCATCCTGCAGGCTCACATAAAACTACCCACTGAGTCAGCTGGGAGCTACCCACCTTCACCAAACCCCGTTTGAAAACATTTGTTAAGTTAAAAGGAAGGTTAAGAATAAAGTAGTCGAAGCACAAGCTCACTATCCCACATACCTTTATGCAAAGATCAACAAGGAAAAAATCCCGTATCAGAATAAAGCATCCCAAGGAAAGTCCCAAGCCCATCTTAAAGACTTGCACTGAACACCTGGCACAGAATCTCTGCATTTAGAAAAAGGCAGGGTTTTCCTATGCTAAAGAACAGGAAAGTAAAGGACTAGAAAATAAAACACAGGAAAATTATCTTTTGCTTTAAAGATTCTAAATTAATTCAAAATACAGAATATTGAAATATTCACCAAACTTAATACTTCACTTCGATGAATTTCAGAATATTTCAACCTGATTCGTTGTTCTTCTTTTCTTTCTACCCTGAGAGCATCATCCTAGAGATTTCTTTCTTTCTTTTCTTTTCTTTTGAGACGGATTTTCGCTCTTGTCACCCAGGCTGCAGTCCAACGGTGTGATTTTTGGCTCACCACAATCTCTGCCTCCCAGGTTCAAACAATTCTCCTGCCTCAGCCCCCCAAGTAGCTGGGATTATAGGTGCCTGCAACCATGCCCGGATAATTTTTGTATTTTTAGTAAAGACGGAGTTTCGCCATGCTGGCCAAGCTGGTCTCAAATTGCTGACCTCAGGTGATCCACCCGCCTCAGCCTCCCAAAGTGCTGGGATTACAGGCGTGAGCCACCGCACCCGGCCCATCTAGAGATTTTTGACAGGTCTACTCAATGTCTAAAATGAATAAAGTGACCTGCTCCTCCCTCAAGTTCTCCGGCTAAGGGGAACAATACTACAGTGGGGAGAGAATTATGCAGGATGAGGAAACCACTTGCAAAGCATGCTGAGCCACGTCGGAGAGAGGAGGGCTGGGGAATCTTCAACCTGCAGAATGGTGTGGAGGCCTCAGAGCCACAGGGGCTAGAACAAAACATTTGAAAACATCTGCAGTTCCCAGGCCTGCAGACACCTTGAAAAGTGGATGAGACCTCTCTCAGCTGCACCCTGGGCTGACAAAGACCAAAGGGAGCACAGTGCAAACAAGTCACCAGAAACCAGCAGCTCCCACTCCCTTAGGCCAGTGCCCAAGGCCACTCCTGGTCCCTGAAGTAACATCATTGTCAGCACTTCAGTCTCTGGGCTGCACCCTGGTCTTTGGACCCCAGCCACCATGGGGAACTGCTGCTAACACCATAACCCCAAGGCAGCTTCTCTGAGGCAATCAGCAGCCAGACAAGATCCACAGCATGAATGAACCAACATCCAGGAAACCTCCATGTCTTCAAAACCAGAAATCTCAAAAGAAGGGCAGAGACGGCAGAAAGAAGACAAGCACTGTCTCCCAGCCACAGTCCCGGGCTTGTCTAGGACTACCAGGAGATTACCAAGCGTGATCATCAGAGTAGCACAAGACTTTGCAGCAGCAATCTATGCATTCTAAGGGCTGAAGGAAAAGAAAGTGGGATCTGGAAGCCACTACCAGCTAAGTTACAGTCAATAGTCATGGTAATTGTCATGGTCATTAAGGGCTCTTTCAGACACAAGAGTATTCAGAAAATGTACCCTACTCCCACCATAACCATAAGCTTTTACTAAAAGAACAGCTGGAATCACGGCGCCCAGAAACATAGACATAAAGGCAACCAGACACGTGACCGGCGGGCGCAGCAAACACTGAGGACTGCATGGCACTTCCCGCAAAATGAGCCCAGAGAACACTGCCAGCCAAAGAACTCCAAAAGCATGGCAAAGTTAGAACGAGAGGTTAGAATTCCATCGACTTTAAATTCTCAAAGAAACATCTGCTCGTGGTCCCAGGAACTGTCAATCACAATACTACTTCCAAGGACTAGGACTTTTTCCCATCCTTCAGAAAACATTACTGAGAAAGACAGGACTGTTGCATGGGTGACTAAGCAAAACCGAGGAGAAGCAAGGTTTCGAAGCTTAATTTAAATATCTGTAATCAGAGAGTTTAAAAAAATCTTTGTTGGAACTGTAACATATTTGTATTACAATGTCAATTGATGATATAATTACTAGGTTTAAAGAGTGCTTGAAATAAGTGGGAAACTCATTGGCAGCTCTTCATCCCTCAGCAGTGTTCTGCCGGGGTTCCCAGCCAGGATGCAGGAAAGCAGGCTCCAACAACCAATCGCTCAGTGACTCTTGAGCCAATTTGTTCCAATGGCCTCAAGACGAGCTCCCCGTTCCTCCTCTAAAACAAACAAATTCATCCTTTACCATTAAATCAAGTTTCTGTTGCTTCTAGAAAGAAAAAAGGATCTAATCCTGAGAAGCATGTGGGTGAGGAGAACACAGAAAAAAGTGTGAAAACATTTCAGGAAAATATTAATTAGAGATCAGAGACGTGTCACCATCTGGAGGAAAGGAGAGTGACAATCATCCACGATGAATCTGCTTTTCTCTTAAAGAGAAAAGGCTCTCTGAGAACACACCACGTTGAGCAGGGCGCCATCTCCCAGCCCCATGCTCTATTCCTCGGAAGGTGAGCATGGGGTCCCCTGCCTCATTCTACCCCACCCCACACACACACTGCCTTAGATCTGACTCTTGCTAGCAGTCTCTGCATTACAGATACTTTACCAAAGAGACATCTGCCCTCTGGCACAGATTCATTAGTCCTCATCATCGTCATCATCACCACCATACATTACCATCTATGCACAGCAACTCTTGAACAAATTGCAAATGTCCTTTGCATTTAAGATCATGGAGGCCTTTGTGGCCCAGAAATTCCAGGGCACAGTCAGAATATAGCATATAAGTAAGAATTCTCAATCTAGCATCGACCCCAACACCCCACCTTCAGTATTCCAAATCTGTCTGGGGCGTGGGGGGCTGTTATGGAGTCATGTCATGAAAATTATTTTAAAAGTGTAGTGATTTGGGGAGCAACAAGGAAAACCTGCAGGTAACTACTGCGAGACAGACCAGCTAGAGACTCCTGTCATTGAATCTGCACAATGACCCCAAGAGGTGGGCATCGTGGCTCATCGTCTCTGAGACTCAGGGATGCTGAACACCGTTAAATAGTCATTAGGTGTCTGAGTTACAAAAGCTCAAGCATAATCTTTACACCACCTCCGTCTGACTTGAAAACTAGAGAGCATAACACAAATGAAATTGCTTGGTGGTGTTTGGGGTCACACCAGGAAAAGGGCTGGAGCCAAGACAGGCGTCTCACGCTGGCAGACCAGAGTTCAGAGTACGAGGCCCTGTGGCCTGCTGTGATCGCCTCAAGACATGGTGGGCGCTTCCAGGAACAAGCTCACAGCCTTCCTGAACTTTTGCTTTCATTGCCGCCTATAAATGGAGTAGCTTTGACTTAACAGAATTCTTTCCTTCGCCTTTCTGAACTTGACATTCCCTTTGATCAGTGAAGTGTGGAGGCAGCTTCCCAGTGCACTGAAAATCTGTCTGCAGTAGCTCTCTGCCTTTCTCAGATACCACTGGCTTCCCTGAGGGACAGGGCGTCTCTCTGGGTCTTGGGAAATCTCCGAGCCAATCTCGGCCTTATCTAGTTGTCCTTGGAAAGCTCTTTAACACCCACCACAGGAGAGATGATCCTTCAGACCCTCATCACTGAGCTCCTCCAGACAGCAGTTCTCACCCCAACTGAGCATCAGAATCTCAAAGAAACTTAAAGGAAAGGTGTCTTAACCCCTCCCCAGAAACTGATCAATAGGACAGCAAAGGAACCCACCACTGGTCTGAAGTTCCCAGGTGATTCTTCTGAGACAACCAGTCTCAGAAGAGAGTCCCTGCAAACCTGGCTGGGGTCTTTTACCTGTGAGGCTACACAAGCTCAGAGATTTTCTTTCCCAGACCCCAGTGGATCCAACAGAGGATACTCTCAAAGAATTGGGTTCCAGCCCACGCTGGCTACAGCAGCTGAGATCTGGAGTCAACCTGGAGCCTCAGCCTCAAAGGTTCTGACCACCTACCTCCTTCTTCAATGTCCAGCTCAGTGGCTGTTCTATCTGAAAAGCCTCCCAAGACTTCCTCCCCTGCACTCAACCCTCTCAGCCTACTCACTCCTGCCTTTAGCCTAACCTTCTAGGAAAAGTCCACACTGTTACCGTGGTAGTTTAGTCTGTCTCCCTGAACAGGCTGTGAGCCTCAAGAGCAGCAATGACAAGTTATCATCCTCGAATGCCCAATGCCCAACCAATGTTCCCAAATGAATGAATTTGCATTATGATCCAGTATAACTGATAATCCCTATGTCTGCATCATCATGGAAAACTAACACTATTCTTTATACATTGCTTATAAGGCTCAAAAAAAAGGAATTATTGATTCAAAAGAACATTTCTCAACCCTCAAGCACTTGCCAATTATTATCTTCATAAATTTTTCCACATCCGTGTACCACTTGCACTATTATTTCCCTAATGTTTTTATTTAAATCAGATTACTTTAATGAAAATATGTTCATGTAAAAGGAAACTTTATCACTAGAGGATAACATGAAAATATCTCATGACCTTGGGGTGGGCAAAAAACATTCTTAGCCCAAAGCAAAAAGTACTGACCACAAGAGAAAATATTGATGATTGGTCTATATTAAATTTAAGAGCATTTGTTATTCAAAAGACACCTCTACTAGAGTTAAAAGTGAGCCAAGAAGTGGGATATTCACTATGCATGTATCTGATACAGGACTCATATTCATTGTATTTTCAAGAAAAACAAATAAACAAACAAAAACCCTCCTATAAATCAACAAGAAAAACAACAGGCAAAAGAACTGAACACCTATTCACAAATGAGGTTATCCTAATGGTAAGTAAGCATTAGTCACTAGTCATCAGGAAAATGCAAATTAAGACCACAATGAGATATCAGCATATACCCCCCAATATGAATAAAATAAAGACTGACAATATCAAATGCTGGTAAGAATGTGAAGCAACTAGAACTTTCATTCACTGCTGGTAGAAGTGTTAACTGATACAATCAATTTAGAAAAATCTCCAGCAGTACTTAGTCATATACTATGATCCAGCAATTCTTATAGGTATACATGCAACAAAAATGCATTCATATATACACCAAAAGACTTATTCAAGAATAGTCCTAACAGCACCATTTGTAATAGCCAAAAACTGAAAACAATCCAAATGCCCATCAACAAGAGAATGAATAACCTGCAGTATAGTCATGCACTAGAATCTATAAATCAATAAAAATAAATGAACTATGCGATACACAACATAGATGAATCTCATAAACATCATATTGAGCAAAAGAAGTCAGACACAAAAGAGCATACCATGTGTTATCCTATCAATATTAAGTTCAAAACAGGCAAAAGTTGTATCTGATGGTAGTTATCTTTGAGGAGAAGCAGGAGTAATGGTTACTGGCTGGAAGTAGGAAGGAGGACTGAAGTTGAGACCTCAGAACAAAAATATATAAAAGACAAAATGCTGCAAGAAACTGGAAACTCTGCTGTATTGGAGGTTCTGCATTTTGAGCTAGTCAACATTTACAGATCTGAGAAAAGGCTTAGACTGTCCCTCCTGGAGAAAATCTGGCTGAATCTTGCCTCACTGAAAAATAAATAAAGAACGAACACTAATGTACAGTCTGTGCAGAACAAAAAATTCCACCAAAAGAACGTTAAAGGAGGTATACCATCCAAAACACTCAGAGAAATAATGTGACCTTGAAAGTAACTTGATGTGATAGCTAGGAAAATATTTCACCCAGACACTTCTCATCCTTTGTATAATCCAAGAGTCATAGCCTCTACTTGCCATTAAAAAAAAAAAAATGCTGAAGAAAAGGATAAACAGAAAATATTTTAAATAAGGCCAAATAGCAAGAAAACTAAAAATACAAAAGCAGAATTAAAACCCACAAGGAAGATCTATTCTTTATGAATGGAGGTCTTTGCCAACACAGTAAAGAAAATCAAGGTATAAAATTGAAAAGGAAAAAACAAAATTGTCATTATTTCATATACATCATGATTTTGTACTTAAATATCAAATAATATGTAATTAATGAGAGTTTGGCAAGATTGCTGAATATAAAATCAACATTCAAAATTAACTATACACTGTAGTCTACCAATAAAGAGTAGAAAATTGAAATTAAAAGTATCACAGAATAGCAAGTATCAAAGGGTAAATCTATTAAAAGATATATAAGACCTCTAGAGATAAATTTCTATGAGAGATATTAAAGAAGGTCTAATATGTGGAGAGATATACCATGTTCATGGATTAGAAGAGTCAATGTTGTAAATGTGTTCATTCTCCCAAATTGATTCGTAAAATCAATGCAAATCTAAATCAAAATTCCAAGAGCATTTTTGTAGAACTTGACTACATGATGTAAATGTGTGCGTGTGTGTTTACAAGTACACACAATGGGTCAAGAATAAACACAACTTTTAAAGAAGAACAGGTCCTGTTCTACTAGATGTCAAGATTTGTTATAAACCTACGGTAATTAAGAAAGTGAGATATTTCAAGCATGGGTAGAAAAATGCATTAATGACAAAGATTAGTGAGCCTGATAACAAAGCCAGGCATATATGGATACTTGGCATCCAACAGACAGGTGGCACTGCAAAATACTGCCTTTTCATTTGGTACTTAGTACTTGTCTTAGTCTATTCAAATTGCTGTACCAGATTATAAACAACAGAAATTTATTTCTCACATATCTTTTTTCTTTTTTTTTTTTTTTTTTGAGACAGAGTCTCACTCTGTAGCCCAAGCTGGAGTGCAGTGGCATGATCTTGGCTCACTGCAACCTCCACCTCCGGGGCTCAAGCGATTCTCGTGCCTCAGTCTCCTGAGTAGCTGGGACTAGAGGCATGCATCACCACGCCAGGGTAATTTTTTGTGTTTTAGTAGTGATGGGGTTTCACCACGTTGCCCAGGGTGATCTCAAACTCCTGAGCTCGGGTGATCTGCCTGCCTCAGCCTCCCAAAGTGCTGGATTACAGGAGTGAGCCACCACACCCAGCCTATTTCTCACATTTCTAAAAGCTGAGAAGTCCAAGATCACGGCACCAACAGATTCAGTGTCTGATGAGGACCTGGTTCATGGACAGTGGCTATCCTCTCCCTGTGTCCTAACATGGAGGAAAGGCCAAGGGAGCTCTTGGGGGTCTCTTTTATAAGAGCACTAATCCCGTTCATGAGAATTCCACCCTCATGATCTAATCACTGCCCCTGCCCCCCCACCACACACACAAAGGCCCCACCCCAAATACCATTACCCTGTGGGTTGGCATTTCAACATACACATTCTGTGGGGACATGATCAGTTTGTAGCATGTGTTTACTGCTTTCATAATCAAATGTTTAATAAGCCAGGAAAGATACCTGCTTTCACCATAAGACCAACTTCCACCACAAGTGGTTTAAGTGTCAATTTTTTTTAAATAAAGTTTTAGGGCATAACATGGTAAATTTGGTTTTCCATTAAATCCATCCCAGAGTCAGTAATACAGAATAAAGAGGGTTTTATCACAGAAGCTTTGAGAAGATGGAAACAAGATAGGTCACAGTATGCCAAGAACAAATTCCCCAAGAACAACAGAAGCACATGTACTCGCCTCTGTCACGGGGATTCTGAAGAGGTACAGCCCTAGAATGTCTCCCCTATAAATGGACCAGTGTGTACTTGGTCAGTAAGAACCACACTTGGGGTCAAGTGACTGATACAAATGAATGAAATTTCATGCCACCTATGGGTGCTACCGAGCACATCAGAGTTCTGTCCCCTAAACCCTTGTCTGGGAAGTATTTCTAGGCTGACAAGTCCACTGTGCCTATGGTTTCAGACCAAGGTTTCTGAAGCCTATAGCTGCAGACTGGCCACACTGCTCATGTGGTGTTCATAAACACACTAAGTTTACAGACACGTCTACTGTAGGCTACAGCCAGCCCAGGACCCCTAATCAAACCCAGTGAAGGTCCTGCCACAAACCCATTGTTGGAAAAACAAAATAAAACTCTCCACATTGTAAAGGAATGCTATAAAATCCTTCAAAGGCACATGTTTCATTTTAGAGGCTAAAGAATAACTTTTTAGGCATGTTTGAGATGGAGCAGAAAGTAGAAAATAGCAAGGAGTAGGGGCACCTTTGGTTTCCCAGTGCCCACATTTCTTGGGCTTCCTAACCACCGTCTGTCAAGAGGGGTGTGACTCTGTCCCAATTCCAGCCCCTCACCTCCCCTGTCACTCCCATAGGAGTCTGAAATACAGGCATGGCAGTTTATCATGTCTACTATGTCGGTAAAATCCTCCAGAATCAGGGATCTGGGAATAGTTGTGCCAGATGTCAAGAAGGAAGACCCAACTTAGCCCCAGGGAACTGTCTGGTTATGCAATGAAGAGAAGAGGCTCATAACAAGGGCTTGGATGAAAAACCAAACTGTCTGTGATGCAATGGAAAACCCTCAAGCTTAAAACACACACAAATATACATTAAGTTGGCCAATCCCCAAGTATGGTGCCTGATTGAGGCCTCAAACTTCTTCCAGCCAAGGCATGAGGGAGATGCATCAAAGCAAGCTTGCATTCACCAACATGTACCGGGGAAACCATCCCACTTCCATCCTGGTAGGACATCATGTTTCCTTTTTTTTTTTTTTTTTAGTGGGACAGAGACTTGCTCTGTCACTCAGGCTGGAGTGCAATGGCGTGATCTTGGCTCACTGCAACCTCTGCTTCCTGGGTTCAAGCAATTCTCCTGTCTCAGTCTCCTGAGCAGCTGGGATTACAAGTGCTTGCTGCCACGCGTGGCTAATTTTTGTATTTTTAGTAGAGACAAGGTTTCACCATGTTGGCCAGGCTGGTCTCGAACTCCTAACCTCAGGTGATCCACCTGCCTTGGCCTCCCAAAGTGCTAGGATTACAGGCTTGAGCCACTGCACCTAGCTGATCATGTTTCTTTCCTACAGATCTTGCTCTAAGAACTGAAATCAAAGACCACTTCCTTGAAAGTATCAGCTGCTGTTCTGGGTCATAGAGAACCCATGTGAGCATATGTAGAGCAGTTGTTCTGTTCACCATGATGCTGGCTCTACCACAATGTGGGTACTCAACAAACAGGTTCACCATTGTCAAGTACTGCTACCAACACTGGGTCTGTCCAGAGATGAATCAGACAAGGCCTCTGCTCTTAAGCATTCACAGGCTTTCAGAACCAAAGAGCTATGCACAGGAATCACTGTGAAATGAGAAACAAGGGAACCAGGACCATGAGAAAGAAGCATAAGAAACTGAAGAGAGGTGATCAGAGGAGGCTTCCCAGAAGTGGGATTTGCAGAGCACTGAACTTCTAAGGAAGAGGTTAACAAACTATAGCCTGTGTAAAGGTCAAACACAGCCCACCACCTGTTTTTGTATGATCTGTGAAATAAGAATAAATTTTAAATATTTCAGGGTTTACATTTTAAATGGTTATATAAGTACTTATATAATATCTTGATTTTGCCTCTTAGCTACTAAAGCATAAAATATTTATAATCTGATCCTTTAAAGAAGTTTGCCAGCCCCTGTTCTAAGGCACACAAAAGACCCCAAGATGGTAAATTCAAGTCATAGCTAACGTTTGCTGAGAGCTTACTGTTTGCTGTGTGCTACACTATGCAGACATTACTTAACCTTCACAATATGCCTATAAAGGTAATGTTATTCCCACTTCACAGAGGAGGAAACTGAGTCATAGAGAAGTTAGTAACTTGTCCAGAGTCTGGCAGCCAGAAGTTAGTAACTTGTCCAAAGTCTCGAGTGTAAGTCTGATCCCAAAGCTGTCCTCTCAATCACCAACTTTGATGCTTGTCCAGTTCCCTATAGAGAGAACATGTGAGCAGAGGCTTAAAGCTTGGGACACATGTGAAAAACAAGCCCTCATCTGGCTGGAAACAAAGGGAAGCAGAGGCCAGAAAACGGGTAAAATCATGGTGGGAATTGCCAAGTAGAGTATAATTCTGCAATTAATGCATGGCAAATAAAATGGCATAAGGTAATTTCATTGCAACAAAAGCTGTCTATAGGAGCAAAAAATTGAAAACAACATAAATGTCTATTATTAGGTGGTTATATTATGGGATGTCATGTAACCTTTGGAAAAAAAAGGTCATGCTTAATCTTCATTGTATTGGTCAGCTACTGCTGTATAACAAGAAACCCCTAACTCTTAATGGCACACAATTAGCATTTACTTTCAGGTGTCTGTAGATCAGTTGAGCTCAGCTGGGTAGCTCTGGGTTGCTGGTTGGGCCCACATCTGTTCCACTCATTGCTCAGCCTCCTAGGACCAGCGGTCTAGGTATGCACACTCTTCTTGTGGAGATGTAAGAGGCCCAAGAGACAAATGGAAACAAGCAAAGCATGGGCTCAGAACTGACATATGACCCTATTGGCCTAACAAGGCTCATGGACTGGCCCAAAGCCAAGGGACTTCCAGCTTTGGCAAAGGGAACTAAAGAGTTACACAGCAAAGGGTGTGGGGATGAGAAGAGGTGAAGAATTAGTTAGAATGATTACTCAACCAACTTCTTAAACTATTACAAAACAACATCTAAAATGTAGTTGGATACTTGCCACAGCTGAACCTACTCCTTAATCACAGTGACAGCCATGTACATGCTCTCTTCCTCAAAAGCCAAAGTTCCATAAGGATGACTTCTACATCTGAGATGAGCCTTTTAACCCCATCCACTGTCATAACTCGATGTGCTTAGCATCGCCTGTACTGCCCACCACCTTGCAAATGAAGTGGCTGACATCTGCTCTGTCTGCCACCTTGAACATAATGTAGCTGTCACGTATACCAGCCCAACATTCTGCCACATTGCCCTCAAAGCCCCCCAGTGCAACCTGAGTAGATCCTGAAAGGAGGATGGACTCGGGGTTCTGAGAATGCCCAGTTCTGCATTTGAGGCCACACTTTGCTTGCTCAGGTGCCTGACTCTAGGCCTGTGTTCCTAACTGCCATGCCACCCTGCCACATGTGCCCTGCCTCCATGGCCACCAACTGTCAGTTGCATGTCAGGGATCGCCTCAGCTGCTTTTCCCCTCCAAGGTTATCCTCGACCCCTCCTTTTTTCTTTTAGTAAAAGAAGTTTCACAGGCTAAAATCACATCTAGGGCATTCAATGAACCAGAGCCTTGATGATTGCCTATGAGACCAGTGATCCCAACCTGACAGAGCTTTGAGGCCAAAGCCAGGGGAGCAATCCTGGGTGGGCCAGTAGGGAGGGGTGTACCCATGGCAGAAAAGAAGGCAAATTCAGATGTGTGTGTGTGTCTGTGTGTGTGTGTGTGTGTGTGTGTGTGTGTGTGTAATTGAGTCTTCAAAAATCTTTCTGAAAATGTCTCCCCAAAAGTTTAAGAACTTCCAATTCTGATAATAAAGAACTAAGATAATTCAAACCAACCTTCTGCTGAAGCTACTAAAAAAAATCTGGGCAAAATATGTTTAAAAGCACTTAAAAATTAACAAGGCCGTGAAGAAGTACCAGGATCCAATCTGATGGCAGCAAGACCCAGGGAGGCGAGACCAACTCTCAAAGCCACGTCAGCCCTGTGGCATTTGTAATCCTGAAGGAACAGCTGGTGTTTTATCAGCCTGCTTGGGCACAAAATGCCAATGTCCAAGGTCCACTCAAGGTGAGGAGTCCTATTACCCCCCATTTAGAGAAGACCCCAAAGAACCACACTGTCAGGGTCAAGCAGCAGAAACACAGCCACAGCGTGCACTGTGCAGAACGCACTCTCCTGGTCCAATGAGTGCTCTCAATGAGTGATGGGTGGAGTGCACGCCTACCCACTTTAAGAAGGCATAAACTTTCATTTGGTGAGTGACCACAGTAGGTCACTGTTGTTGACATCTGTTTTCACTTGAGGATGCACTATTAGCCATCTCTATGATTTCTTTGATGGCGAGTTCTTGGTTAAAAACACTGCCCCAAATCATTACATTGTGCCTAAGGAAGCACACACTTCCATCTGTGACATTCAACTCTGTAACGTGGTTTATGGACTCGCATGGCAGCTAAAGTCCTGCCTCTGTAAATGCAAAGTTGTGCAATGCATTGTTTATTTTAAGCTAACCAAAAAGTCTAGAATCAAAAAATCTTGGGCTCAAATCCCGGTTTTACCACGTAGAAACTGCGTAACCCTCAGTAAATTATGCACATCACCATGTCTCATTTTCCTCATCTGTAAAATATGGATAATAATGATAATAACAATACCCACAGTCAGAGGGGCACTAGGGGATGCCAAACACTCAGCCAAGTGCCTGGCTACTGCATAAGTGCTTAATAAATGGCTGCTATTACTAATACTCATTTTAGCCGAAATGTGATCCTGGTTACCACAGTTTAGGATAATAATGATACAATAATAATAATGGTAGTAGTTAATAGCAATAGCTATAGCTCGTGGGCCAGAGATCGTTCATGAGTCTCAAACTAATACCTTTGAACATCCCAAGGTGAGCAATTGAAGGTGCACTATGTTCACATGACTGTGAGATGCCGGCCCAGCACTGCATATTTTGCAAGTAGATTTGATCTCTGACCCCAGAGGCTCCTGGGTCAGGTTGGGAGATAAGGAATGCACGCTCAAGGCCATGGGCAGCTAAGAGGTCCCACAAGAAAGGAAATGACGTCGTCTCTGAGGAGAGAGGGGTGGGGAAAGCAATCAAGAGCTCCAGGAAATTCAAAACTGACTGCGGCTGAATCGGAGAAGCTGGCTGTGAGTTGTGAGGCAGTACACGAGTGTGAATGCGGGCAGAAGCTGCCATGAATGTTCTCGCCCCTGCAGCATCGATCAGAATAGACAGCAGGCCCCAGGCAGCCCCACACTCGGGAATCTGTAGTCAGGCTGCTGCACCAGGGGCCTGTACCCGCCCACCCTCCCTGAACAGGGCCTAGGACTGGTGTAGGGGCTCTGTGAGAGCCTCACTTACTCTCTCTGACATCTTCATGGGCCACGCGGACATTGTGATCATCGTTGGCAGCCTTCTCAGAGCTCTTGGTTCTCACAACTTTTTTGTTGCTGTTTTTACCTAAAGGGGGAGAGAGAGATGCCTTTACTTTCACATACGTCAGAGCTGGTTCAGGATGCTGAGTTCAACTGTCCTCTCCTGCACAGCAGCCATCTCCCCTTCTGTGCCCTTGTCCCTAAAGACGGTGTCTTGGACTCTAAGGAGTCTCTAGTTAAAGGAAAGGAAATGTGTTATTAGAAACACCCAGGAGAACAAACACTCCTAATAAAAACAACATACACCTGCACGTTGTTACTATTATAAGACTGAAGATCACGCCTGTAATCCCAGCACTTTGGGCGGCTGAGGCACGCGGATCACGAGCTCAGGAGATCAAGACCTTCCTGGCTAACATGGTGAAACTCTGTGTCTACCAAAAATACAAAAAATTAGCTGGGTGTGATGGCGGGCGCCTGTAGTCCCAGCTACTCGGGAGGCTGAGGCAGGAGAATAGTGTGAACCCAGGAGGTGGAGCTCGCAGTGAGCCGAGATCGCACCACTGCATTCCAGCCTGGGTGACAGAATGAGACTCTGTCTCAAAAAAAAAAAAAAAAAAAAAAAATGACTGAAGAATACTTTTGGGTAGTACATTTGATCCTTACTGAGGCCCAGAGACATCATTTGTAGTTTCTGGAACTGGAAGTGGAGCCTCAGACTTGTGACCCCAGAGCTAGCATTTTCCACCCTGCTGGGCTTCTCCAACATAACTCTCTCCCAGGCCCTGGCTTGGCACCTGTAGGTAAGGATGCTGCCCCCATTTGGGGAGCCTCCTTGCCATAGCCTGAGACACCTGCCTGCCACGCTCCTGCTGGCCCCCTGGCTCCTTCTCACACTGAACTCCCTCTCACACTGCACTCCCTCTCCCTGCTCCAGCAACACTGGCCTCCTTTCAGCCTTCAGTTCATGCTTCTTCCTCACCAGAACTTTGTACTATGTTGTTCCTCCTGCAGCACACTTCCCTTCCCTTCACTGTCAAACTAATTAGCTCCTACTGATCCTGAAAATCTCAGCTCTGGCATTGCCTCCTTAAACTTTCCCGACCTCCCTACCAGAACTTTGTACTATGTTGTTCTTCCTCCTGGAGTGCCCTTCCCTTCACTCTCAAGCTAATTAGCTCCTACTGATCCTGAAAATCTCAGCTCTGGCATTGCTTCCTTAAACTTTCCTGACCTCCCCACAACAAATCAAATCCACTTTGATGGAAGTTGATAGCACCTGCTTTGGGTCAGGTTGCCTCTACGTAGAGCCTGATGCAGGGGTTTGGATGCACACGGTGTATTGAGGGAGAGGGAGAGGAAGGGAGGTAGGATGGGGTGAGGAAAGGAGCTAAGCAAGGCTGTGGTCTCAGCCAGAGTCAGGCTCAGCCCATCCCATAGGAGCAGCAACTGCACACAGGGTTGTCCTGACTCCGGACAAGGAGCTGTCATTTCTACTGCAGTTGGCTTCTGGCTACAGCCTGAGAGTGGGAGATGTAGCCTTCCAAGGGTGCTTCTGCAAAGGTGGAAGCAGGTGTGAGCTGCCTGAAGAGGAGACTCCTGGTATCTGGGGGCTGTGTGTCCCTGTGGGGAAAGAAGACCTGGGCGGGGTACTGGCAGCCACACCGCAGCTCTACACCCATCTTGGGTGGCAGCATCCCAGTGGCAATGGGACGTGTCTGTTGATGAGACAGGGATGACTTCTGGCTTTGCTCACTGCTCTGTCTCCAGAGTTTGGGGCTTAGGAGACTGTGATGAATGAATGAAGGCATGAATGAACAAATGAACCAGTCAGTGAGTGACAAACGAAAACAAGAGGCAGGGCAGGTCTGTGGAGAAAGAAACTGAGCTTGAACTTTAAAAGCCAGTTGAAATACCAAAATCAGCTGGTGGATTCTGCCAGTAATGAAATCATTTCCTACTATGTTACAGTCAAATACTAAAAGGACACTTATTAAGAAAACCTTAAATCTTCAAAAAATTCAAGGAGTACATTGGGCCAAGCCAAAGGAAACCCCCATTTTGTTATATTCTTGGGTGGTACCTGCTGGAAGTATCTCTCATTTCCATGCAAGCTGAAAATAAAATAAAAAAATTAAGTGCCCCCATTAGTGTCTAGAAGCCAGTTAACTGAAACCTCTGTAAAGGCCAGAGGAGGAAGGCAAGTCAGAGAGCTGAACCCACATCTCTGCCTGACGCTGCTTTGGGCTGTGTCCTACTTCTGTGGGTGGGAACATCCCGGCTGGTGGGAAAACCGTGGAAGGAGGCCACCTCCATAAAAGCCTGACCAGAGCTCCGTAAAGGCCTTAGTGGCTCCACAAAATCAGGAGCATAACTTCTGATAAGGCTGAGTTGGATTTTGCATAAACATAAGATGTTTTAAGAAAAGGAAAGGAAAAGGTTTCACAAAATATGTGAGAAAAAAAGCCAAAGTTCTGGAAAATAATGCCCATTCCAGCCTTCCCCAGAAGATGGTGTTCACGATAGCCTTCTTTCAGCCAGGGCCCCTCCATGGGGCCTCCACGGAACAGGCAGTGAGAGAGGGAGCCAGGCAGCCCCCCAACGCCACAGCCTGGGCAGCCCCCACACCACAGCCCAGCCAGCCCCCACACTACAACACCACGGCCCAGGCAGCTCCCAATACCATGGCCTGCGCAGCTTCTAATACCATGGTTTAGGCACCCCCCACCAACCCCGCAACCATAATACCATGGCCTGGGCAGCCCCCACACCACAGCCTGGACAGCCCGCAATACCACGGCTTGGGCAGACCCCACACCATGGCCCTGCCAGCCCCCACACCACAACACCATGGCCTGGGCACCCCAGGCCCAGGCAGATTCAGGCCTATGAGGAAATGGCCCCGTTCAGCTCTGGGACTCCAGTGAAAGTCTGGATGTCAGGCAAAAGTCCTACTACACTGTGAGTGTGACTCTCCTGGCAGGGGGAGGGGGGTGGGATCAACATGTGGGGAACAGACTCCCCGAAGGGAGTGGCAGATGGGGCTGAGACAGCAGACAGGGGCCCAGCGCCTTCACTGGGGAGGAGGCAGCTGGCGGTTGGGAGTACAGGCCTAAGGGCCTGGTTCCAGTCTGGGGTGCTGCCACGTCTGCCCCTGCACCCACAAGTGTGTCCTGGGATGACCTCGTCACCTCTCTACACTTCGGTTCCCTCATCAGTGAAAGGAGAAGGCAACAATACCTGCCATGGTGGAAGTTACCGGCAGGAAACAAAAATGCTGCCTGAAGTGCTTAGGGTGGCCCAGGCCTGCAGCCTCACTGAACAAGACCTGTATCTTCTCACCCATCACAAAGAGCTATTCCAGTTGCTGGAGGAATAATAGCTAATGTGCATAGCATGGGTCAAAATTTACAAGGCATTTTCACATAGATTCTAACAGGGTCTTTGCATACCATTTTATAGATGGGGACACAGATGCTCAGAGGGGAGAAGAGAGTTGCCCAAGGTCACGGACAGAGCTGGAGACTGACTCCAAATCTGAGCCCTTCACAGAGAGTACACAGGCCCCCGCTTCATAGCCCCTTCCTCTCTCCTAACAAGAAAGGCAGCATATGGTCCATGCAGATGAAAGCAGAAAGCAAAATGGAAACAGTGTGCAGAGAAGGGGCCAGGATCAAGCCAGCATCTCCATCTGGGCTGCATGACAAAACCAAATTCCTTAAAAGTAGCAAACTGAATTGCCAATGCGGGCCACATGTTCTATTCTGGTCTACAGTGATAAATATAATTTTTGGTTAATAGAGAACTATTTTTCCCCTCACTATACAAAGGGCTTACAGTAGCAACCCCAGAAGCCAGAAAAAAAAAAATGCTTTGCTGCAATTTTGCATTTTCCCCAGGAAATTCCAACTGGCTCTGCATTCCTGTAGTGAAGGACCCAGCCCAGGGCTCTGAGGTCCTTGCCTGCTTCTGCTTAAAGAACCCACATTAGGAGAAAGACATGACCAAAGAGGTTCTCTGGGGCTCCCCGGAATTGCAGCATTAAGGCTAAATCACCACAAACACACCAGATCTGCTGGGAACACTCACACAAGGAGAGCCAGGAGAACTTCACAGGTGAACACAAAAATCTAAACAAAAGCAGAGAGAAACGCCTGCTCTGTGCGATGTTGGCAGGGAAAGGGCCACGACACAGGGAGGAACTGCCTGCACCCTTATCCAATTCTGAGGACAGGAAGCTCCAGAGGAAATAAGAATCCAGGGGATCAGTGGGTCCTGAAGGGTGAGTTGAACAGTGGACTGATGCGCTGGCTTCCATCCATCTCAATGACCTTGATGGGAGCTGGAGGGGAGGCTGTGGGCTGGACATGGAGGTACTCGTGAAATTGTCTAAGAACTTTTTACCAAAACGAGACCAAAATCAATCAATCGAACAACCCATCAAAATCCCATGGCCTCTCTCTCTCTCTGTCTCTCTCTCTCTCTCTCTCTCTCTCTCTCTCTCTCTCTCTCTCTGTGTCTCTCTCTCTTTCTCTCTCTCTCTCTCCATTGTGTCTTCTCTGGGAAACCTGCCTGGTCAGTCCTGCCCTCTTCTGGGTCAGCCTTTCATGTAGAAGACCTGGCCTCAGATCTGGGCATAAGGAAGAGTGGGCTTGGTTGGGGCAGCAGTGCCCTGTGGTGCCCCACTCTCACCCTTTGTGCAGCCAGCAGCCGCCTTTCTGACTTGCAACCAAATAGAGTCCTTTGCCTTTAAAGAGACACCCCGGTAACAGCAGCAGGTGGGTGTGTGCAGACACTGTGCAGGGAGCTGTTGGTACCTGCCAGTCTCGTTTTAGATTCCATCTGGAAGCAGAGCCTGACAAGAAGGCCTTGGGCACAGTGCTGTATCTGGGAGGAGATTTCAGGTAGCACAGGTGAAAAGGTGAAAGGGGAAATACCAATAATTTAGGCTGTGTTGTTTGGCAGGACCCAATGGTGACTCAACCTGGCTGGGGACTCAGGGTGGGGTTGGGAGGGGAGACACCTCTGAGCTGCCCCTCCAGAGGCTTCGAGGCTGGGAGGCTGGGAGGCTGGGCATTGACCCATCCAATCACACACTTCCTCCAAAAGCTTGGGTTATTAATTGTTCCCATGCCACAGTGAGGAACTGAGGCTTGGAGAAGTCACAAATGCCCGTGAGTGGCAGAACCAGACTTTGACCTCAGCCCTCTCTTAATCCTGAAAAAACTCACCATGGGGCACCTACCTGTGCCTAGCACGAACCAGGCATTCCATACAAATCTGTGACATCAGGGGCTTAAATTAACACTTGAAGGTGTTTTGTGCCATGTCAACCAGCCTATGATGCCCAATGAGTAGCCAACTGGCTGCCAGCCAGATGTGGATACCATCCCTTCCAGGGGCCATCCAAAGAAACCCTAATTTCCTGGGTTTTGTGACCCCAGAGAGGTAGCTGCAGTGGCTGGGGCCTGAGAGGGCCACAGAGGGCAGAGCCATTGCTGGAGATGCCAAGCCTGAGAGCTCAGCCTCCCTGGACCCTCAGGGACATCCAGAGAAAACCCCCACCTCAAAAGTCAAGGCTCCAGGGCTAGGCTGCCATTGTCCCCACGCTAAAGGTGCCATGAGCTCTGGCAGCCATGGACACTGGGGGCATAAAGAAAACACAGTGGCTGTTTTTAAGAACCACAGCATGCAGGCCAGCTTTCGCAAACGTGGGAGTGTCCTCCTTTACTATCCAGGCGCGAGCCCTGGTTTCTGGAACCTTGGGCACAGGCAAGAGGAAATTTGCCAGCATTAATAGTTGACTTTGGAAAGCATTTTGGAAATGGAGGTGGTGTCTTAGAAAGCTGCTTGCTAATGTACAGGAAATGACGTCCTCCCCTTGGAATTTTGTAGGGAGTTTACCTGGACAAAACACTTTGGATTTAACTCTTAAAATGAGCATATGATTTGACATTAAGGATTGCTTGTTGATTGTTTAGGTATGCTAATAGCATTGTGATTGCTTTGTAAAGTACTTACTGAAATATTTACAAACACAGCCTCCTAATCCTTACACTCCCATTTTGCCCAGGAGAAGACATTTCCATCCAAAAGCCAAATGCAGCAAACCGCCCCGAAAAGAGAAGGAAGGCTTAAATGTGAAGCCCTTTTCACCAACTGGCACACAGCACACACAACAGAAAAGTCTTTGTTTACAACCAAATATGCTCAAAGAACAACTCTTTGGTTATTTCCCCCTGCAACTGGGGCCCAGCACAGTACAAAATGCAAACTCAATTATTCTGAGCACAGACACACAAATGTGGCTCGCTGCCCCCTCTGCAAATTCCATGGGCTCAAGACTATGGCGGTGATGTGGGTTTGGCCACATTCAAACAGTGGCGCATTGTCACCAGCACATGAAGAAAGCTATGAACAAAGGACCAAGCAGAAACTCAAATTTAAAGACTACATATCCAAGCCTACTTCTAACCCAACGTGCAATGAAGAGAGAAATAAATAAAATCTTCAAATCCCTCATTCAAATCAATAGTTCAGCTTATTATTTGATTTGATTGTCACTGCCAAGTGGGAGAAAAGGGTAAGTTCAATAACTATGGTTTATTTTTCTGTTCTATTTTATTCTTCAAAAAGAATATGGCTGCAAACCGGGGTCATCAATTTGAAGATGGCGTGCAAAGTAAGACACCCCCAAATCCACTTGCATGTGCAAAATGTGGCCCCTTATCTTATGCTTAACCCTGGGATAACGAAAACTGAGGACCTGAGAGTCACTCCCATGGCCTTAAATCATTCCAACTGCAGGGATCTAGAAACCGTCAAATTCGATTCGAACCAGCTAAATAAATGGAATTAGAGAGCAGAACGTTGTCAAGCCCATATGAGGAAGAACATTCTAGCAAGAAGTACTCTTCATTCACTGAATGGTGAGAGTCCATCCATGGAAGCCTGTGAGCAGAGGCTGGGTGGTTCACTGTTAGAATCTTGCAATAAGCAAGAATCTGTGCTCAGTTTCCACTTAGGTTCCTTAGGTTCCTTAGAGTTCTAAAATTCTGGGGTGGATGAGTATTCACAATGAGGACCTCAGACATTGTACAGTACCAAAATCCAACTGCGACCTAAGAAAAAGATTCTTCAGTTCCACATCCTGATAGTGGTGGTGGTTCCATGAACCTGGACATGTGATAAAAACTGCAGAGAACATGCATACAAATGCATGCAAGAACTGGTCAAATCTGAGTAAGGCATGTAATCTAGTTAACAGTATCACTGTCAACCTTCTGGTTTTGATACTGTATACAATGGTGATTCTCAACCCCCGGGGGTATTTGGCAATGTCTGGAGACATTTTTGGTTGTCACAACACGGGGGAGGGTGCTACTGGCATCCAATTTCAAGTCCAGGGACACTGCTAAACATCCTACAATGCACAGGAAGGCAACCCCCTTTCTCCTCTGTTGGCACGCGCACACAACACACACACACACAAACACGTGGTTGGCCCAAAACATCAACCCTGCCAAGATTGAAATATCTTGTACTAGAATCATCTAAGAGGTTATCATTAGCGGGAGCTGATAAAGGGTACATGAGGCCTCACTGTACTATTTTTGCAATTTCCTGTGAGCTTATAATTATTTCAAAATAAAAACTTAAATAAATGTTTTAAAGATTCCATTCTCTTTAGCATATTGGGGCTCTACTTCTCCGGAAACCTGTCAGCCACTCGTGGAAAATGCAATATTCTCAATTAGCCAAAGGGTTCAGTTCTCCAAGCATCTCCATGAACGTCAGCATGTAATGCCCACTGGGCATTTCTGTGGTGGTGTGAAAGAACAGCCAATGGTCAAAGCCAGAACCCACACCAATATCAAATCCCCAATGCCCTTGGCTCCTTGCATAAACCCCCCTACACGGTTAAAAGAGGGCTCCCTTCTAGGGCCTACCACATAGGAAATCTGCCTGTTTGGAAATTCACTGGGAAATCACTTGCTGAATACATCTTTCCTTGAACTCACTTTTATGCAAGACAAAAGCTATCTGGGAAATATTTTATCATCTGCAAAGATAAAGTACATATAGACTTTTAATTAGTTATATATGCTTTTATACTCTTATGCATCTCTAAATTGAACCCCTCACTCCCACCTCAGTGCCTGGTACATAGCATTGCATCATCCACCCAGTGAAGCAAAGTACAGAAGTTTGCATTAAACACTCCAGGCCACAGTCCAATGTTCCTTCCTATGTAAGTGACTTCCTAAGATATTCCAAAACAATCCAATGCGGAGATAAGTGCTTCTGTTACACCATGAGCAGCATATAGATCAAGCCACTACTTAAAGTGGAAAAAAGTAATTTTCTCCTAGTGTAGTTTAACTGCACAAAACTGTCACTGACTCCCCTAACCAAGTTCATGCTTAAACCAGTCTTCCCACTGTGGTCCAGGGCAGAGGATTCTGCTGAGCAAACACCAAAAAAAAAAAGGACAGGAGTTAAAAATATGAGATAAATGTCTTGCCATGGTTGAGGAGAGCTCTAAAAAAGCCCCCCAGAATTCGTTAGAAACAAGGCTGACATGGTAGCGGGTCCGGAGGCAGCTGTCCCAGCAGGCCTCTGATCTGAGTCTCTAGGTTTTCCAAAGACATGTTTTCAGTATGGGGCTTGGAGATCCCGGTAGATGCCAGGGCCATGCTGAACTGGGCAAGGCGTCCTGCAGGAGCAGAGGCTAGACACCAAAGAAACAGGCTCCCCCATGGCCTGTCTCTACCTACAAGATGGCCTCCCAAAAGCAAATGAGCTTTCTCTTGCATATTCAGGTTACATTCTGATTTCTCCTCCAGAGACCCCATTCCAAGAGTGGCAACAGCTGTTTCTCCAAGGATTAAAGAGAGTCACCTCCCCATGTAACCCCTGAGTCTGCAGACACATTAGTCTGTGGACACTGCTCAGGCCCGGTTGTGACTTTCTGAGATGTTTTCTGTAGGGAAAGAAACCTATCTTAGGAATGATGTCCCGTCACTTGTACGAGTCCCCAGGACAATAAAAGCTGACTTACTTGTCAAGTCTTAAACATCACCTCTTCAGGGAAGCATTACCCAAGCCCCCACAGATTCAGTGAGCTCCCCCAGCTGCACAACTGCAATTACTTTCTCAGGGTCCCCAGCTAGTTCCACATGGTGGGGGGGGCAGGGAAGAGGACTGTCCTGCTCTCCCCATTCCTAGGATCTCACCCAGCACCGGTGCTCAGCAGGTTCTTGTAACAGCCTGTGGAATGAATGAAAGGTTCACAGGAAGACTAACACAGAAGCTGGCAGGCACACTGGAGGCTTTCGTTAAAAGGTTTTTACAGCAATCGACAAAGTAAAGCGAGGTGGTAGGTGCAGTCTTCCTATTTGCAAATGATGATGAAGTTAAAGCTCAGGAAACAGAGCCATGATCCCAGATCCCCGAGTTGATGAGCCCTAAACATGGGTGTTAGGCCCAGTCTTCAGACTCCCAGTCTGGGACTCCTTCCACTTTCCCCCTTGGCACCACTCCCAGGGACTGCCAGAACCCAACATACATGTCTCCTGCCTATACCACCCTACCATGCCCAGGGTGGAGCTAAGCATGCTGCAGGCACTAAAAAAAAAAAACAAAACAAAAAACTAGAATGCACATGGATTTGATTCAAATTACCAAAACAAAAAGGCCTTGAGTTTAAAAGGACAGGAGAAAGGCTTTCAAATCTCCCAAGCCAGCAAGTGACACTGAGCAAGTTACTTAAACTGTCTGAGCCTCACCCACCCTTCAGAGCCACCGAAAGGATTAAATGAAACTGGCACATAAAGTTTCTAAAGGAGTCACAGTCTACATTCTACAAATATGAGTCTCTTCCCACTCCTAATCCTGTTATTAAGCCACAGTGGCTCTTACACATCTGAATTCCCATAACTCTCCCTGAGACACTAGAAATTCTGGATGTGTTCAGGGTTGTCACACAACCCAGAACTCCCCGCCCATTCAAAGTTGTCCACAAATGAAAGCATGCCAGGGCCTCTACAAAGGGGGATGCTCAGATAGGTCCACCCTTTCAGGAGTTCTGTGTCCTCACCCCTCCTCCACTTTCCCACTGCCCTAGCTGCTGACTTCCATGAGCAGTTTAACCAAAGACAATGCCTTCCATACTCGGAGCCCTGTGACGGTGGCACTCGCACGTATCTCCTTTCAGGAAAGGCCATTGTGAGGCCAGAAAATTTGGCCACATTCCTGCTCATGCCCTACTCTTGAAATACTAGCCCTGCAGCCCCTGCAATTTGAGCAAAGAACATTTGGAACAACTAGAGAAAGTCCCACTTCACAAGATGGTTAATAAACTACGTCATTTAATGGAAGTCATTTTCCTAAGAAAATGGGGTTGGCAGAAACTGAAGATGGATTTGAGAAGGGTATGAGACTTGGATGAAAGACAGCACCGCAGGCAGCCAGGTAGCCCCCAAGCCAGAGTCCAGGCTGCAGCAGACTGCAGGCACAGACTCCCCAGCGGAGGCTGTGCCATCCTGCCCCAGTCGGGCAGAGGACCCAAGGGGCCCACTGAGAGTGGGAGGGACGGAGCTGAGAAGGGACACAGCTGGGTAAAGGCCTACTGGCAGAACTTTCCCCAGAAGGCCATCTGCCAAAACAGCCAGCCATCCATATCCCCAAAGCGGAAATTCAGCCGCATTTGAGGATTGAAGAAGTAGGCAGAGAAGTAAGAGGTATCCAGCAGAAAGATCCTTAGCTCAGGGGATTTCAAGCTTGAAACAAGAACTCTGACTCTCCAGGCAGCCTCCCAATTGCACAGCTCCCTCTTTACCTAAGGGTATAAGGCAGAGCTGAAATGCGTGTCAGGGTCAAGGTCAAGTTCTGGGAAGCTGGGCAGGCCCGCAGGAAGCGCAGACACAGTCCCTAGGGAGGCAGAGGCGGCAACAGGGAGATTCCCGGGACTGGCCCATCCCCGACACACAGAAGGGGAGAAGCCAGTTGTCCCCTGGAGGCGCGCAACCACCGGCGCCCCCTCGGGCTGCCCAGCGCAGAAAGTTCCTTACCTGGTGGAGGCGGCTCCGGAGCCGACTTCTCCCTCTTGGGAGCTTTCTTGGGCTTAGTGGCCCTCTTTGGCGGCCTGGGCTCCTGCGGGCGCGGCTCCCACTCCTCCGCCGGCCCCGCAGGCAGTGGCGGAGAGAAGGTCTCGGGCTCGGGCTCTGGGCGCGCGTAGTAGGGCTCCTGGCTCCAGATCTCCTGCCCGTAATAATCAGGGTCCTCGAGGGCTGCGCCCTGGGCTCCAACCCTGGCCACGGTCACTGCCAGGAGCACCAGGGCCAGTGCCGGGGTAGCGGTCCCCAGGCAGGACATGCCTGCTCCGCCCCGCGCCCAGGGCAGGGTCACTGTCACCAGGAGCGCCGGGCGGGCTGCGGGCGCAGAGGCTGGCGCGGGGCAGGGGCGTAGGGCACAGCAGAGCGGCGCGCGGGGCGCGGGAGGCTGCCGGCTGGCTGCGCGTGTGACCGGCCCGCGGGGCTGGGCTGGGCTGGGCTGGCTGGGCTGGTCCCGGGGCCGACAAGGGCGCGTAGAGGCGCGGGGCGGGCGCAAGGGGGGCGGCCCCGCCCTTCCTTCTTCCCTCCCTTTCCCGGCGACCCCGCCGAGGCCAGTCTTTGGAGGCAGGTGTTCCAAGCAGCCAAGCCCAAGAAAGCCCCCTGCGCCCAGCAGTCTGTCTCCAGCCCCCTTCCCCTCCCCCACAGGCCGGCCAACGTAGGGCCTGCTTCCCCAGAGACGCGAATGAGTTTCAATCTTAGAAGAAAACATTGAGGCCCGCTGTTCCATTCCTTTGTTTTACAGGTGGAGAAATGTGACCTGAGAGGAGAAAAGACTGGCCCGGGGTCCTAAAGTAAATCAGAGCCCAAGCAGCCTCCAGCTCTCAAACTCCTGCCCTGTGTGCTGACCATCCCGCAGACGTGGACTTCCCACTAGCCATGCTTCTGTTTCAGGAACTGGGAATGAGGAATTCCTGAGGTTCCGGGGGTTTCTGGGAGTAAAGTTCCCTGGGAGCAGGGCTTAGGGACCCTGGAGGAGCCCCCTCCCATCTGAGACTGATTCCGTGGGGCCTTGGGAAAGAGAGTGATGTTACCCCAGGGCAGCCATCCAGAGGTCACAAGAGGGTTTGTGGTTCATGCAAGAGCAGGCTCTGGTCCAGAGGGTCCTTTGAGAAAGGGCCTCCCACTTTGGACAACTCTGCATAGATTCTTTATGTGGAGCCAAAGGACTGCATGCGTTTCCCTTGCTGCTGTAACAAACGATGACAAACTTAGTGGCTTCAAACAACACCTCTCTAACAGCTCTGCAGGTGAGAAGGCGGATGTAAGTGTCACCAGGCCAAAATCAAGGGGTCAGCAGGACTGGGTCATTTAGGGGAGCCTCTGGGGAAAAGTCCACTTCCGGGCTCACTCAGGTATTGGCTGAATTCAGCTCCTTGCCATAGTAGGACTGACGTGCAGTTCACTTGCTGGCTGTGGGCTGAGGCGCCTTTCCTCCTGCTGGCTGCCTGTGTTCCTCCTCATGTCTTCTGCAGGCTCCTCCAGGCCTCTCCCTGGTCCTCGCACGTGGGCCCTGCATCTCAGAGCCAGCAATGACGCAGCTTCAAATCTCTTCCCTTCCTGCCACATCTTTTTGCCTTTCAGCTAGAGAAAATTCTCTACTTTTAAGAAAGTGTGTGATTAGATGGGCCCACCCAAAAAATTCAGGATAGTCATCCTCTCTTAAGTGGTGACCTTAACCACATCGGCAAAGTCCATTTTGCCATGTTCCCTAACTTTTTGCCAGGTTCCCTAACTATCTCTTGTTCTAGGTATTCAGGTATAGATGTCTTTGGGATCTCATGGAGTGTACTACAGGGACAGACTGACCCTCAAGCCTGCATTGGCCTGTCACCTTCCCAGTTCCTCTAGGCCTGTGATATGATGCTAGGATGCCACTGAGCTGAGTCAGGGCACCAGGGCAAGGCCTCATCATTGCCCTGGAGTGAGGACTTCCTTAGAGTGGGGGCTCCTGAGACCCCCACAGTGGTCAGGGCTTGGGCCAGGAAGGCTCTCATTCTCTTTCTGCACAGGCCACTCAATCAGGCCATCTTTTAGGCCAGTCTTCCAGGCTTCCAGTTTGAAGGTCAAAGCAGAATGACCAGGGGGAGAGGAGGAGTCTGCTGGTTGAGGCAGGGCCTGTCCGCAGGGACCAGGAGGCCTTGGTCCTGCCTATCAAACCCTTAGGACATTCCGGAATCCAGAGCCAGCAGAAGTCTCCAGAGTGAGAGGGCAGGAGGGTCCCCTTCCCCACCCACCACTCTCTGCTCCCCGCCCCTTCCTGGATCCCCACCCACCCTCCTCCATGACCTATCCCCAGGGCTCACTCTTGGGGACAGTTTTATCTGAACCCAGGTACTCCAGACAACGACAGAGTCTTCAGTGATGACACAGAAAGCGGCTCCAGCAGCAAGCAACACACCCAGTGTTCCAGCGAGCTGTATGAAGCACTAACAAGAGGCTGACCTGGCATCCTGGCCAGAGGGACTGCAGAGGCTGCCCAGGCCAGGACTGTGCCCTGCACCACCTCCATCAGAACCCCCAGAGCTTGCTCAACAGGCAGACGGACACCCAGGCTGCACCCCAAACCTTCAGAATCTCCTAAAGAGTGGGTTCAAGCACTAGCATATCTAAGAAGTTCCTCAAGTAATTCTGATAGCGTCCAAATTTAAGATGAATCTTCTCCCTCTCATTTTACATAGGATCCTGAGACCCAGATTTACCTGAGGACACACAGCAAGCTAGTGATGGCCAGGACTAACCCTGCTCTATTGCCTTTACCCAATATTTAAAGTCAGGCCATATACATCTCAGTGGCCCCAAACCCATGAGTCCTGAAGACATTTTACTGCTTTTCAGCACCTCTTAGGTAACATAACATATACCCGCTCTGCAGTGTCTGGTAAGTGTCCAGAAAAAGCCCCACCGAAACATGCCTCTCAACATGTCCCTGGAATAAAGAAATGAGTCCCACTTATTACTGCTCTCCCTATTAATGCTTCCTTGTTTGTTTTCCCTGGAGAGACACATAATTAAAGCAAGCAGAACAAATAGAACAAGAATCGATTGCACTGATGCCAGTTCTCCCAACACAGAAGCCCACGGCACTGTTCCTGGAGCATCCTTTGTCTACCTCTGGCTCCCTCTCTCTGGTGCTGCCTGTCCTGGAAATGTGCAAGGCACAGTCAGAGCTCATGAAGTTTAGGAACATAGGGTGGCAAAGCTGAACTCATTCTCTTAGTTTGCAAGCCTTATCCTTCCTCCCAACTCTCACCTATCTGTCTGGAAGGGTCCTGCATTCTTCAGTTTCTCAGATGAAGACCTCCCTGGTCATCTTGGTCCCATCTCTCCTTCATCTTCTAATACATAGCAGTAAGTCCTGCTGATCTCATGGCACACATTCTTTAATCTGCCTCTTCCTCATTCCCGCTGCCCATCACTCAGCCCATGGTTCAGAGACCCATGGCAGATGATGGGAATCCATGCTCAGCAGGTCTCCCTGCTTTGGGGCCTCTCTGACCTGCCGTTCACCCTTCCTTCAAGGCAACAAGCCATTCATTCTCCCTAAACACCCGTAAACAACTTGCTCACCAACCAAAACACCCATTAACAACCGTGCTCCCTGACCGAAGAATCTGCAGGGCTAACCAATCCCACGTAAACCTAACCCCTCTGGGTGAGAGTCAAGGCTTACTAGCTCACTCAAACTTGGCTCTTTCCTCTCACCACTGGGCAACAACCATAAGACAGATTCCCTTTTTTTTTTTTGACAGAGTCTCACTTTGTCACCCAGGCTTGAGTGCAGTGGCACCGTGTTGGCTCACTGCAACCTCCATCTCCTGGGTTCGAGCAGTTCTCCTGCCTCAGCCTCCCGAGTAGCTGGGATGACAGGCACCCACCACCATACCCAGCTAATTTTTATATTTTTCATAGAGACGGGGTTTCACCATGTTGACCAGGCTGGTCTCAGACTCCTGACCTCAGGTGATCCACCCATCTCAGCCTCCCAAAGCGCTGGAATTACAGGCATGAGCCACCATGCCCGGCCAAGACAGACTCTTTATGGCCTTCTGCACAGCACTGATAAGCTCTGTGATTATTATAATATGCTAACTTTGCATCTTCCACAGAAACCAGCAGAGTACAAGAAACACAGAAAATTTCAATAACCCCTTCTGCATAACTAATCTTGCCTAGAGTCTTTCATGGCATCAGCCAAAGAATGTTTCTCTCTAAGACTTTTTTTGTTCTCAATCTAATAATTTGTCTATATAACTCAGGACTGGAACCCTCAGGAGGGGCTGTGAGTCTCTCTGCACAGGGCAAGTGGAGCTCCAGAAAGCACTGACTCTCCCTGGGTGTCAGCCATGCCATAAACCAGACACTCCAGTCAAGGGTAGCAATGGGGGCAAACTGGGAAGCCAAAATGGCAGTTCAGAATCCCCCCCTGGTTTCTGAGTTCTTCAAATGGTGTTCTTTAAAGTCAACCATTGTTTGTTTGCCTCAGTTGAGAATCTGCTAAGTGCACTTCCACTAAGCAAAATAAGCCCGTGTCTGTCCATTCATTCATCCCTTAGACAGGATTCTGCTAAGCCAGTTTCTGTTATACAACATAAATCCATACTTGTCTAATAATCCTCAAACACCGTACACGGCTAATAATTTTTCAAATATTTATGAGCCCCACAGAGGGGATTTATGTTAAGCGGCTTGGCAAGGAACAATAGAGTGTGCAGGTCCAGAGAACATGCTGTTGAAACAAATATTGTCAAGACATCAATATTTTATAGCATTTTCATCAGGGACTTTTCACACCTGCTCATTTCCCTAATTATCCCTGAGACTCTTACACTTTCAAAGAGAATGAAAATGGAATTTTTTTGAAAGATCATTAATTTGAAAATTAGCTGCTATATAAAGAAAATACATACTCAGGCACAGCCATTACTAAAAATACAGTCTTGAGATGGATGCACAGGGAGAGAGATACTAAGTTGTTATGGCAACTATCATTATAATTACAAAGCTGGAGGGTTTTTCTCGTTCATTACTGTGTTGAGATGTGGTAGTTTAAATGGCAGTGTCCTTTGTAATGTCCTCAATCTCATTACTACATAATTACCCATTTCATATTTAATTTTCAGCATGTTTGTTCTTACTCCCATACCCTGTACATTTGGCATCTTTTGATAAGCCTTATTCTTAGTTCATGGATCCCTCTTGCAACTTAATTCCTCTCCTCACTATTACCTCTACTCTGTGGTTTCATTTTCAATTTGGCCTTTGGGACACTTGCTTTGGCATGAGATATTCCATTTGTAAACAGTAAGACGCTGTTGCGAAAGTTCTTAAGAAACCACAGGAACAGGCACCCGGGGAGACACTGAACACCGGATACACCGGAGCCTACTGAAAGGCCTTGGAGGCACGGTGTTTCTTGTCTACCTACTATGTGCAGGATCATTTACAGGAGTGATCACATTTGACCTTTGTAAGCTGGGTTCTCTGTTTGCACTCCCTCGGTCTCCAGCCCTCTGGGCTTGCCTCTGTATCTGGAAGACTGGGAGGCCCTTGTAAATTAGTCCCCTTGCCATCTGGTTTCTGATTGGGATTGACCAATGGAGATAGAAAGGTGAGGAGAAAGAGTTCTGGGTATTTCTTCCCCTTCCTCCACCCCCACCCTTCCATGCCCCCCACCCACTTTGGCCCAGGGGTCCTGGTGGTGGCTGGATCCTTGGGCTTTCCTGAAACCCACTTCCTCAACTCTAGCCCTGCAGTCCTGTGGGGGAACATGACTTCCTGACAGCCTGAGCCTCCACTCATTAGCCTCAATATCACTGTTTGTCTCCACATCCCTGCCCACATCTCTGCACTTCATTTAATTCACCTGTCATCTGTGTGTGCCTCTGTTTCCTGCTGGGTCCCTGACTGATACTATCCTCCCAAAGCTTTGTGAGGGCAGAATAGCTCCCCCTGTCTTACAGCTGAGGTATCTAGAAGTGGCTAAGTCTCTTGCTGAAGGTCATGTAATTAACAAGTGATCGAGTCAGTTGAACCCCCAACTGTTTCATTCCAAAATTTCCACCTCCGTCACTCATGTTACAGTCTCAGGCCAAAGGGAATGGTGGCCCATCAGGTGACCCGAGATGCGCTTGGGCAGAGTGGCATAGTGTGTCAGGGTGCAGCATGGGCACCCTGGGGTGGTCACGGGTGGGGGTGACTTTAGTCTCCAGTAAATCTCAAGCCTCTCCATCCATCAGGAGTGCTCGAGATCTAAGTTCTTTAAATTTAGAAGTTCTGGAGCTGCTTCTGTGGTCACTTAATGCACGAAGCCTGAAAGACAAGAAGCAATCATCTCCATGGAGTCGAGATTTGCATGAAGAGGAACTCAGTGTGAGAAGCCAAGAAGCAAAGCAGAGGAAGATATTGCCCCAGCCCCCGGCCTCCAGTCCATCCTGCCATATGGGCAGGGCTGCCATGCTCTGGCCCAGAATCAGAAGCAAAGGTTTGGAAGGTCTGAGTTTAGGCATCCCTCTTTCTATCCTCTCAGTCAAGGTACAGGGCTCTCTGAAACAGCAGTGCCAAATGCAGTTGGTCCACACACTCTATGAGGCCCCAGGGCTGGGAGAGACTTCCCACACCTGTAGTCTACTGTCGGGCAATCAGACCCCAAACCAGGGGTCTCACTGATGTTTCTGCAAGAGAACATCTCTGCCTCTCCCCACCACACAAGAGACACTGAACTTGGTAGGATAGAGACTAAAAATGTAATAAACTAATGAACCTAATGACTTTGAAAATCTAATAAATTCCTAGAAAATATAAAATGCTAAAGCTGACACAAAAATAGAGAACCTGAACAGACCAATAATATTAAATAAATTAAAATGGCAGTTAGTCTTTATTAAAAACAATTCTAAGCCAGGCGCAATGGCACACACCTGTAGTCCAAACTACTTGAGAGGCTGAGGCAAGAAGACCGCTTAAGCCCCGGAGTTCAAGGCTGTAGTACTCTATAATCACGTCTGTGAATAGCCACTGAACTCCAGCCTGAGCAACACAGTGAGACCTTGTGTCAAAAAATATGTATCTTTTTAATTAGCCAGGAGTGATAGTGTGCACCTGTAGTCTTAGCTACTTGGGAGGCTGAGACAGGAGGATCGCTTGAGCCCAGGAGCTTGAGGTTATAGTGAGCTATAATCACACCACTGCAATCCAGCCTGGGCAACAGAGTGAGACTTTGTCTCCAAAAGCAAATAAACAAACAAACAAAAGTTCCAGATCATTTTTCAATTTTCCAGTTGAATTTATTAAACTTTTTTAAAAGCTGAAATTCCCACCTTATAGAAAGTTTTCTGTCTTTTTCTTTTTTTTTTTTTTTTTCTTTTTTAAGATGGAGTTTCGCTCTTGTCGCCCAGGTTGGAGTGCAATGGCACGATCTTGGCTCACTGCAACATCAACTTCTCAGGTTCAAGCGATTCTCCTGCCTCAGCCTCCCAAGTAGCTGGGATTATAGACCTGCACTACCATGCCCAGCTAATTTTCTGTATTTTTTCATAGTACAGATGGGGGTTCACCATGTTGCCCAGGCTGGTCTTGAACTTCTGACCTCAGATGATCTGCCTGCCTCAGCCTCCCAAAGTGCTGGGATTACAGGGACCAGCCACTGCACCCGGCCTGAAAGTTTTCTTTTATAGAAAATTGAAAAAGAGGGAAATCTACTTAGATAATTTTATTATGCTAATGTAATCTTAATTCTAAAATCAGAGAATGAAATTATTAGAAAATAATATAAAAGGTTCATTTTGTTATAAATATAGACATTAAAAATCTTAAGTCAAATATTAGCTAACTGAATCCAATAGCTTATTTTTTAAAATACATAAAGTATACATAAAATCCATAAAGTATAATTAAGTAGGCTTTATTTCAGGAATACAGAAATGGTTAGACGGTAGAAAAATCTACCTATGTAATTTATCATGTCAATAGATCAAAAGAAAAAGGTTGTATGATTATCTAAATCAATGAATTATCTGAATTAGAAAAGCAGTTCATAATATAGAGCATCTGTTTGAAGATGTTCTGAACAAATGGAAAGACACCTATGCTTTTGCATGGGGCACCTCGGGATCAAAGATTCAATTCTTGCTGGGCATGGTGGCTCATGCCTCTAACCCCAGCACTTTGAGAGGCCAAGGTGAGAGGATCACTTGAGCCCAGAAATTTGAAACCAGCCTGGACAACACAGTGAGACTCTGGGGGGAAGGGGAAGGAAGGGAGGACTTAGGCACAGAAATAGACAGACCAATGTCCAATGTAAGAAAATAGAGAGCTTAGGTACAGACTTATGTGTAATATTTAGGGAACAACACACAATATGAGACTGTTACACATCAAGGTGGATTCTTTACCATGTGGCCTTGGGAAACTTGGCTCTCTCTGTGGAAAAAAGTAAAACTGGATCCTTACCACACACGAAAGTGGACTCCAAATGGATTAAAAAACTAAATGTGAAAAGTGAAACCATAACAATAATAGAAAGTGTATAAACATATCTTTGTAACCTAGAGATGGAGAAAACTTGTTAAATAAAACCTCAGAAGCACAAACCATAAGGCAAAAATAAGAAGAGGAGGAATTAATGAGGTTACTTATATCAAGATAAAAGATTAATGTTCTACAAAGGACACACTGAACAAAATGAACAGGCAGATAACATATTGGGAGACAATACCTGCAATGTCTAACCAAAAAAAAATTTTTTGGAGACAGAGTCTTGCTCTGTCACCCAGGCTGAAGTGCAGTGATGCAGTCTCGGCTCACTGCAACCTCTGCCTCCCAGGTTCAAGCAATTCTCCTACCTCAGCTTCCCTAGTAGTTGGGATTACAGAAACTCGCCACCATGCCCAGATAATTTTTGTATTTTTAGTAGAGAAGGGGTTTCACCATGTTAGCCAGGCTGGTCTTACACTTCTGGGCTCAAGTGATCTGCCTGCTTTGGCCTCCCAAAGTGCTGGGATTACAGGCATGAGCCACCGCTCCTGGTCAAAAAATTAATATCCATGATACATAAGGAAGAAAGAGAGGAGTCCTGATAGGAAAATGGGCAAAAGCTATGAACAGGCTATTTACAGAAGAGAAAACTCAAAAGGCTAAGTACATATAAAGAAATGCTCAAAGCCATTAGTAACCAGAGAAATGCAAATTTAAATGAAGAGGTGTCATCTGACAACTATTAGCTGGGCAAAAATCAGAAAGCTGGATGGTGTTAAGTGTTGGTGATGGTGTGGAGTTTTGGGGCACCCGAGCACTGCTGGTGAGTATTCAGATGGGTACCACCCATTGGGAGAGCAGATGCATGCTCCTGACATTCCCAAAACATGTGTCTGTCATAATTAAAGGTGCATATAAAAGACATAAAAGATTATGAGTCCAATGAAAATAAATTTAAAATAAATGTAGCTGAGAAGCATTTTTTATTAAAATGCTTGTGCCAATAGAGAATATTACATTAACTCAGGACACAAGTCACTGAAACAGTTTCTACATGTTACCATTTGAAAAAGTAAGACTTGGCACAACCAACCTAACAGATTTTTTTTTCTTTTCTACTGAATTGAATGAATCAATCCTTTTTTATGGTGTTTCATTCTAGAGTCACCCCATACTAATTATCTGGTAAAGAGGATTAACATTTTATTCTTTTATAATTTTCTGATTGCTTTTAGGGAGTAAGAGACATAAAGAATAAGCAAACAAATGCAATGTATTAAAAGCATTTCTAATATGTCCTTTTGCCCTCCAGGGACTTTGTAATATAAATACCCTTATACAGTAAGAAAAATAGATCACTAATTCTCAAGCTGCAATTACCTGAGATCATAATACTGAACATACATCAAAGCAGAGGCACAGCAGTTTAAATCCAATTGAATTACATCTACCCTTAGGGGAACAATCAGGAAATACAATATTAAAAAAAGAGCCTTGGCATCATTCCTTCACACCTGGGCTTCACTGACTAGCTCCAGTTGTAAATCACATGCTGAGACCCAGTGTGTTCTTCCAGGGCTGAGGCATAACAGAGAAGGAGCTCCTGGGAACAGCAAACACCTTGTTTGTCCTTCCACCCAGGCAGGTGTGTGTATGTGTGTGTGTGTGTGTGTGTGTGTGTGTGTGTGTGTGTTTCCCCTATGCAAATGAAAGCAAGTTTTCACATTGCATTATAAGCTTGGTAGCTAAGAAACCATTCCTATTTCTGAGAAGGTTAACTTTCAAGTTCAAACATCTGATGCTTTGGGTCTTGTGAACAAATGTGAACCTGAAAGAGCCAATCTTTCAAGATGGATCACCATTGGCTAACTGAGCCAAAATTTAAAGTACAGTCAAGCGGCCATTTGCTGAGTAGAGAGGTCTCACACGTAACTTTGAGTTCCTGAAAAACAATACCTCTGTTTAACTTTGGGACTTTCACAGCGCACCTGAACCAACCAATCAGAGTTCACCTGCTTGTGCCAATCAGAGATCAGCTGTATCAACCAATCAAGGCTATTGGGGACCGTGCCAGGGGTGGTGGAGAATGAACAGACACAAGAGACAAAGACAAACAGAGAACATGGCGGCCGCGCCTAGAGCCTCCGCCTCACTTTATTTATATTCCATAAATCTCACGTCAGTAAAAATAACACAATGCAAAACAAACTTTCTGCACCCAGATATAACCTTCTGTTTAGTGTCTTGTCTTTAAGTTCTTTTTTATTTTGTCTGTCTTCTTGGCGCCTATTAGAGTTTATTAAAAGTTTAACTAGAGATACTGTCCTTGACTACTGGAGTTCATTGAAAGTGTAACTAGCTAGAGATACTGTCCTTGAGCCTTATCTATTCTTAGCATATTATTTTTAATGGCTCCTGCAAAGGCTCAGCAGTATTGATCAATCAGGGCTCAGTTATAGTGACCAATCAGGGCTCAGCTGAGTCATCACTCGGAGATAAGCGAGGTTGAATTTTTCATTTGCCAGAATTGCCAGCTGTTCACTGGAATGAAGTCTCTTTCCTCCAACCTGTTTTCCAGAGAACTTTTGTGCAGAGTATCCCACTAAAGTAACCACTGTCACAACCTGGATAAAATGTTTAAATGTTTTTCAAACCTAAGCTTACAAACTGTAGTGGATAAAACAGCATTTTTGCTCTTATTGGAGGTGAAGAGTGTTAAATATGGAAGTGTTTAAATGGTATATTTCAGTATATAAAGAGTCTCTAAATGGGGTTATCTGAACTTGGAGTGGGCCAGGCGAGGTCATGCAACTCGCAGGCACGTTACCCAGGGGAGTAATCTGACATGAGCCTGAGCACCACGCATTCTGACTTCCCACGCTAGCTGGAAAGCCTGGAGCAGGCTGACCTCACAAACTTAGCCTTAGTTTACACATATGTAAAGTGGGGAAATCCTGTCCTAACCTGATAGAGAATTACAGTGAGAATTTAATAAAATAATGCATGTAACAGCTTAGAGTAAATCTTGGCATATAGTGTCTTAATCCATTAGGGCTGCTATAACAGAATACTGTAGACTGAGGGGCCTATAAACAACAGAAATTCATTTCTCACAGTTCCGGAGGCTGGAAGTCCCAAGAGCAAGATACTGGCAGATTCGGAGCCTCGTGATGGCCCATTTCATAGACGGCAGCTTCTCCCTGTGTCCTCATATGTTGGAAGGGGCACCCTTGGGCCTCTTTATAAGGGCACTAATCCCATTGATATGGGCTCCTCCCTCATGACTTAATCACCTCCCCCAAAGCCCCATCTAATATCATTGCCTTGAGGGTGAGGATTTCAACATATGGATTTGACAGGGGAAACACAAACATTCAGACCGTGACACAGGGTGAACACTCAGGAAAGGCTGGCGGCTGTTGTCATTCTTCATGATTATTATCTTAGCCTGTCAGTGTAAAGCGCATGCTCATTACTGCCTGAAGAAGAAAGACCACCTCCCCACCGTGCCCTTTCATTCTTTCCTTGTCAATGTCTTGCCTTTGCAGACATAGTTGCCACCACCTAGAGTGCTCTCTGGTGCTTCCTTTCACAGCAAACACCTACTTGCACATCGAAGCCCAACTCTAATGCCTCCTCCTACGGGAGCCCTTGACGATTATAGCGGGTGAGATCCTGTGTTCCTACCCCCAGGCTCCCACAGCTCCCCTAAAGTGGCTTTCACAGCCCTCATGACCTTGTCCTAGGCATAGACACAGAGGACCTTGTCCTGGCCATAGGACACAGAGTACCTTGTCCTGGGCCTAGGACACAGAGGGATCCCTGCTACCTGATTACCTCCTCCAGGGCTGTTGGCATCCCTCTTGCATGCAGAAGGTGCTCAGTAAATGCTGTTTGGAGTTGGATGGCTGGATGCAAAGACCTTAAGAGCAGGGTGCAAAGTCTGATTCCTTTCTGCATCCTCAGAGCCTGTCCCAGTGCTTGGCACACAGTAGGTGCTCAATAAACAGTCATGCATTGAAATTGACTTTCAAAATGCATATGGCCTGGACTGCATTTCCTCTGAGTGTCCTCTGCTGGCCTCCTGGCTCAGCTGAGATCTGGGGTACCCGCCTGTCCTGTCCCGCCACCTTTGCCGTCTCCACCCAGACCTTAGGTCCCCGCTTTAACATGGGTGAATTCCTCTCAGGGATAGGGGAAGAGGACTCTGCTATTCCTATGAGACCAGAGCAAGGTTCTTCCTCATCTCACGCTGGTGGAGCCCTGAGGCTGGGAGGCCAAGGGACTTTGTAATGTGCAGAGAGCATTCCTCAGTTGGCACAGACACTTGAAATTTTACAACAGATCTCGTTCTCAAAGGAGGAAAAAGTGGAGCCAAACCAATTAACTTTTTAAACAGCTGAGAGATTCAAATGAAGCAAGGTTTGCCAGGCGTAGCTGTAACCTGACAGAAATAAGAGATGTGCTGGGGGAAGCTCTCAGACTCTGGCATGGGTTTGCCTGGCTAAGACATGAGCCCCTCCTGCCAGTCCCCACATGGCCCCAGCTGTGTGAGTTCACCCCATCTCCTCCGATGCAACTCTCAGCTCCCTCTTTGGAGAAAAACATAGATGAGCCTTAGGAAGTGAAATGAAAAGAGCCTAACAAAACCGGTATACCATTTTTCTGTTCAAACGAAACCTTCCCAGTTATTCATTACATAAATGTCTTTCAACCTTTCGATCTCAGCTTAAATGTTACTTCCTCGGAGACCCCTTTCTGGAAAATTCTGTCTCAAACAGGACTTACCCTTCTTCCCTCTTTCCTGGCTCTGCAACCTGTACTTTCCCTTCGGGGCAGACACTCCACTGGGCCACTTCTTTCCAACTGTGCTGATGTTTGAGTGAGTAAGGGACAGGCAGGCGCAGTGGGTAAGAGTGTGGGCCCTGCAGTCAGGTTCTGGCTCAGCTGCCCACGGCTACGTCCTAGAGCAGTCACCTTACCTCTTTGTGCCTCGGAGTCTTCACCTGGAAAATGGGGATAGCAATCATTCCCACCTCACCGACCAGTTGTGGGGAGTAAACGAGTTAACACACGCAGAGTGTTTGGATCAGGGCCTTGACGTCGGGGCCAATTTATATTCTTCCCATTATCATCATCAGCTTCCTAAGTGTTTTATTACTGAGGTATGACCATGTCTAGCACAATGCTTGGCGTTGGGCCAGGGTTCAGTACAGGTTACCATAGAGCTCTCCCAAACCCTGGTCTGAACCTGTGTCTCCAAACTCCTTGTCACTTCTGCTACTCATGAATCTCCTTTCCTGGCCTAGTTCAGTATCACCCTCTTGTGCATTCACACATCCAGCTCTCCTACCTTGTCGTCAGGCATTGCCCTCTGCCAGCACCCATATACCACTTCCTTCTAGTTATGTCAGCCCTTCCCTCTTTTCCCCAACCTCTGTGACCTCCCAGTCCCACCCACCCACCTGGAGGGCCCGAGCTCTGCATTGCACCTGCATCCTGTGACCTCCCCTCCACCCACCCGCCCGAGCTCTGCATCACACCTGCATCCAAGTGAGGGATCAGCCTCTTGTGCTCTGTGAAGTACCAGTCCCTGAAGTTCACCCTGTGACAGTAGCTGGGTCAGGCAGGTGGCAGGTAGCAGCTGTGCAGGAATATGTATGAAGACAAGGACAGAGCAGGGCTTTCCGGCCCTCTTATGAGGCACTTGCATTCCAAGTGGAGCTCCCCTGAGTGAGGCTATTTCTGCAGTCAAATGCTCTACCACTGAGCTATACCCCCAAGTGAGGCTATTTCTAACGTGGGCCTTTCAACAAGGGAAAAGAGGAAATGAAGAGAAAAGAATGAACCCCACCACACAGCCTGGGAGCTGGGCCATTTGCAGGCAGTGCTTCCAGAATGAAGACCTTCCAACAGCAGCTTGACAGCCCTGCTTGGATTTTGTGCTGGGATGGTGTGACCTTCTGACAAAGCCATGGTCTCGGATAGTGAAGCCCAGGGAAAGAGCACTGCACAAGGAGCCACTTTGGCTCTGGGGATGCCACACTCTGTGCCTGAGGCTTTCAAGGCCTCAGTTGCCCCATCTGCCAATCCAGGCCTTGGACAGATGACCCTGCCGTTTGAGCCCCTGACTTTTCTGATAAAGCATGACCACAGCTCTGAAACTTTCAGTCCAGGGCAGAGGATGCCAATGACTGAGGGATGGCCCAACCCAGCACAAGAGATTCCAGACCTCCTCTGGCCCCTGGGTCCAGGCTGCCTCCCGCCTAATGTGCCCGCACATTCCCATTCCTCCTTCTTCCCACGCAGCTTCCCCCTATTCACGAAGCCATCTCTGTGATGCCAGGGTCAGACCGTCCTGGGGGTCCCCTCCCAGCCCTCCTGCCTGCAGTTTCTTCTGTTTCCCACCTTCCTGCCTCCCACCCCACCCTCACCCAGTCATTCTCCATCTCCTGCATCCCAACTCCTCACCCAGAAACGCTGCCTTTTCCATCTCCCCCTCAGGGGGCAAGTTCAAGCCCTGTGGTGTTTCCAGGCCACCTTGAGGCTGATGTCCAGAGCCCGGGCTTTGGCTCTCAGGTTCTATGTGAACAGGCCAAGCTCCACCTCCCGATGGTCTGTTCACTCTTCTTTCCACCGGCGATGCCCAGGTACTGAAGTGGGGGCAGGTCATCCACGTGGCCCGCACCTTTGCTCTCACATCTCACTGCCAGGCACAGCCTTGCCAGCTCCAGGAAGCCTCCCCCTGTCTGCTCCTGCACCCATCTCCCACTCCAGATCCCCAAGTCCATGCATTTCATCCCAGAAGTCCTCAGAAATGTGACCGAAGGGCAACATGGGCACACCACAGGCTTACCTCGTTCTTTAACCTTACTGAGCCTCTGTGTCCTGATCTATAAAATAGGACACTAATGTCTACCTAGAAGAGAGATGGAACTAAGGTGCTTCACAAAATGAAATGCTACATAAATGTCAGACCCAATGCTGAGTCAAGGCCAGCTCACTCCTCCTCCCCACCCACAGTAGCCTCCTCACTCTCGTAGATGCAGGACCTTTCTTCTTCCAGACAGCTGTGGGATTTTGATGGATCTGCCAAATCACTGCTCCCCAAACACCCTTGCTATAAATCATGTCAGCTTCCCTCAGCTGCCTCTGAGCTTCTGAGCATGTGTGCATGATATTGGAATAAAGTTTAAATTAAATCCAGAAGCTGCAACGCTTCATAAAACTTAAACTGCAAATTCCTCACTGTGGAATGCCAAACCGAAAAAGTAATCAGAAATAAATACTTCATTTCACCCCATGTGCCCTGAAGACCCCCAAACTTGGCTCCAAAAGATCTGGGACCTTCCAAAGATAGGAAATCTAGGCAAGAAACCTCTCACATGGCCTCAGGATTCAAGCCATCCCCATTCACTTTTAGAAGGAGGGACAAGAGGAGTCCCAAACCACCAAGGACCAGGATGGAAAGCAACCCCCAAATGGTGCCGGAGCAAGAGATTAAGGAGGATGTCTTTGCTGCTTTCTAGACGGATGTCCTGCTGCCTCCCTTGCAATAACCAGCTCTTGTCTTCTCCAGGTGAAATTTCCAACTGCCCAGAAGCTGCCTGATGGATGCCCGCTACCCATCTGAAGTTCACCTAAAGGATTTACAAGTTTCTGCCCTACAAGTTTGGTGCAAAGTTCATGCTGGGAGGCACCTTAGGAAACACAAAGCACGGTGTGTGCATGTGTTTTCTAAATAGTAGAGTTTCCAGGAGGGTTTCCATCAGCACCGAGTGTTTACGAGAGGCTGCCACAGCGGTGTGGTAGACATACCTGCTCCTGCTGCCAACACGATTTGCTAGTGTAATTAACATTCAGACTGAAACTGGAGAAGGCAGTTCAACTCGCAGCGACTATTTTTAGAGGCCTCTTAATGGAAAACTCTTTTCCTTTCAAACCACACAGCTTTCTGTAATTAGGAGAGAGACTATTATTCAAGTCAGATTTTACTTTTTCTCACATTTCTGTGCTTTATGCGATGTTATCCTAAACCTGCATTTACGTGGGGCGGACAACACACAGAGAAGCGGCATCGCTGGGCGGGGTCCTCGCAGCGTCCTTACCTACCCTCCCACAGCAGAGGGAGGATGCAGTCACCAGAACAATCCCCCACCCCCACCCCAAGTCCCACCCTAACCCTACTGGGGATCACTTAGGTGATACTGAACCATCCCGTGCATTTTTCTCTTAGAAACTGGCTATGGGTTCCCAACAGCTCTGACATTTCTGGAGGATAGTTTAAAATGTCTCTTCTACCATTCCCATTATAGAAACATAGATGCTCCCCCCAAGTTCATTCATGTGCCCATCAAATAGTGGGCATCTCCTTGGTGCAAGAGAGGGACTGGACCCTGCAAGGCACCCACCCAGATGTACACTGAGGGCACCATCCCTGCCTTCATGGAGCTTATTTTCTAGTGTGGGGACTAGGAAGATGGTGCTAAACAGGGCAATACATCAGCAAAACATAGGACTTTTGATAAACATTTTAAAAAGAAAAAAGAAGGAAGAGTGGGGAAGCAGGAGGAAGGAAAGGAGGGGGAGGAAAGGAAAAGGGGAAGAAGAAGGAAATGAAAGAAGAAATGAGAAAGGAAGGGAGGAAGCAAGGACTCAATAGGAGGCTTTAAACACGGGAGGGATGTGACAAGCACCATAGTCAGGATTGGGTAGAAAGTGGGGATGCTGGTAAACCAGTCTGGGGCTTGTGCAGGGGAGGGATAGTGGTGACTTGGGATGGGACAGGGACTGTGGAGAAGGGAATAAGGGGACAAATTCAAGCCCACTGGTAGGGGTAGCACCAGTAGGAAGTCCTGGAGTGGCTGCAGGTGGGAAGGAGAGAGGAGGAAAGGATGGGGTGGGGGCTCGCACAGGGCACTTCTGCTGGAGAAAGACTAGGAAGTAAGAGCAGTTAGATTCCAAAGGCTGCAGCTTGAGCAGCAGCTATTAACAAGAGACTCTCTGCTAAGGCCAAGTGCAGAGACCATCCTGTTTGCAGATAAACCAGATCACCTGCAAGTTCTTCATTCGATCACTCACTCAATCAGCAGACACTGGCTGAACTCATGCCAGAGCCAGACCCTGGGCAGGTTCCAGGAAATTGGCCACAAGGACTCAATCTGCAGCCCAGTAGGGAGACAGACATGCACATGAGGACCACCCTCCCAGGAGGTCAAGGCTACCATGGAGGGCTCAGGGCAAGGAGACAGGTGTGGGGAGGGGCCACCTGGTCCATCTGCTTGGGGCACCAGGGATGGCTGCACAAGGACCAGATAACTGAGCAGAGTTCTCCAGAACAGCTGGAGGTGGCCAGGATCTATCCACATATTCAAGTTCACTGCAGGTTTAAACAGCCATGAGGTTATTAATGGCAGAAGAGCACTGGAGACCTTCTGCAGTGATGAAAATATTCCATATCATGGTTTGGGAACAGATTATAAATTTGTTAAATGCATAATCTATAAATCAGCAGTGTACAGCCAGCAAACTGTACACTTTACATCTAATTCACTGTATGTAAATTTTGCTAACAGTACATTATATCTTCAATGAAAAAAAAAAAGATTTAAAACTGTAAACACAAAAAAGCCAGGAGGCTCATTGTTAAGTCTCACTAAATTTAAGTGAATGTTTTGTAATAACCTAACGCATTGACTTGCCCTTTGAAGAGGCAATTCAGCTCTTTAGAAGCTATAGGTTCAAGCTTTTTGGCTGGGCACAGGCACACCCCACCATCAACCTCAGGCATGGCAGATCCCACACAAGACAGGACAAGAGCAGGATTCGTGCAGCTGAGGACACGGGCTTCCCTCCACCCTGAGGTTCAGCATCCAGGAAAGGTCTCCAGAAAGTACACTACCAGCCCACATCCCACCTGGAACAGGTCTTCAGGGCCTGCAGTGGGGACTTGCCCTCAGCAAGTCCACCTCCTGAATTCTGTTTCTATAAATTCCGACTGCAGTCCACACAAGGCTTACTTTTTTTTTTCTTTAAAGAACACTCTTTGCCAAAGTCTGTGTTGAGTAATTAACTAGTGCCATGTCCAGCAAGGGAAAGCAGCTCTGTAATTGATGTTCCACAAGGCTCCGCCTGACAAGCGGAAGCCTGGCCAGGTGCTGCTTTCCCTCAGCCCTGCATTGGGTTCTAGTTGCGTTCACCCAGGCTGCCCACGTCTGATGATGCTTCATTGCTGGGCCATTCAAAGCCTCCAGAATATTTCTCTTTCCATTGTACAGTACTAAATCTTTGTCAACACTTCTCCAAATGCAGAGGTTGACAGTCAGCCCTCAATGACTCAAATGGAAAGCTAGTAAAATTTCCCAAAGGGACATCTTTCAACAAGTCATTCTGCTTTCATAAAATAAAGAAGGCAGGATAACTATAACCACTCTCCTCTTCCTGTCGTGTTCTCTCAAAGCAGAGACAATGGAGGTAATTTGGGGCTTCCTCAATGTCCAGGGACAGTATCAGTCATGTGGTCACCCATGAGGGCCACGGAGCAGTGCCCTCACCACAATCTCATGCCAAAATGTACTCCCTCCATGCTGATGCACGTGGAAACAAAGATGCCCTCAAGAGAGGTGGCCCAGCTTCCATATCTCAGGACTGCCAGGGTCACAGCGACCTACCTGCACTGATGGGTGCAGCCAGGCAGTGCCTGAGCCCACAGAGCCAGTGCAGGGAGCAGGTGCGGCCACCATCGGCAGGTGGGGCCACCACAGTCCATAGTGGCAGACAGAGGCTGGAATGTCCCGCACTGAACCTAGCCCCACCTAGTTGGCCCACCTGCACATTCGGGCCCCTGTACACCTGCCTCATCTCCTGACTCAGTCTTGGGTTGCTCACCCATGCCAGACAGGTGCCTTGCTCTGAATGCCTGGACACCTGGCCGGGTTTGTTCACTCCTTCTCCCTGTGGAGTCTGGGAATCAGTTCTGTGCATTTGCAGCCCTGGAGGTAGGATTCTTTGTCAAATCAATGGCCAAGATCATGACCTCCACCTGGACAGAGCCCTTCCATGTCCTGTCAGCATTCATCAGATCTAGTATCACTCCCCCACTGCAGAGATTCTGGGAACTGCATCACCGGCCCCTGGTGCAGTTCCCAGGGGGAGTTCTTCTGAGCCACTGGATCCCAGCTTTCTTCACTTCCCGTCAGTGAGGGCTACCTCAGCATCCTCCTCATTGTGCCTGCCCAGAAACAAGCCCCAGGTTGGTGCAGAATCATTGGTTACTAGACATTTGCGGAAGTGAATTAGGCGTAACTGGGGTGAAATACAGGTGTGGACACGGGTGCTTACCCAACTGCACCCAAGTCTCTGCCTCATTATTGACTATCCGTTTTCTGGGGCTGCAGTAACAAACTGGGTGACAACACAAATTTATTCTCTCACAGTCCTGAAGGCCAGAATTCTGAGATCCAGGCGTCCACAGAGCCACACTCCCTCCACCAGCTCTTGGGGAGGATCCACTCTTGCCTCTTCCAGGTCTGATGGCCCCAGGTGTTCCTTGGCTTGTGGCAGCATCACTGCAATCTCCACCTCTGCCTCCATGGGGCCATCGTGCTGCTGTGTCTGGGTCTCTGTGTGTCCACATGGCACTCCCCTCGTGTGTCTGCGTCTGTGTCCAAATTTCCCTCTTATAAGGACAGCAGTCACCCTGGATTAATGATGAGGCCCATCCCAAGGACCTCATCTTATCTTGATTAAACCTTCAAAGACCCTATTTCCATATAAGGTTGCATTCATAGATACTGGGAGTTAGGACTTCAACATATCTTTTTGTGGGGGACAAAATTCAACCCATACAGACCTTATGTTTCCCTTGATCTATCTAGTTTTGTGACTCTTTCATTTGGGAATTCATTCAGCAAGTATTTATTGAGCACCTGTTACATTCCATGCACCACACCGGGTATGAGGGACTTTTGCCCTCAAGAACTGACAGTCCAGGGGACAGGTCCCCTGGCAGCTGCTAGGAAGTGCAGTCTGAGGACACTCAGAGCAGAGCAGCCCCAAGGGGGCTCCTATCCCAGCCTTAGGGCATCGATGGAGTTTCTCAGAGCAAAGAGTGATGGAGATGAGAACTAGACTGAATACAATTAGGTTGCCATTACTTTTAATGGCAAAACCCACAATTACTCTTGCACCAACCTAATAGCCAGGCAAAGAGGCCATGAATGAAAAAAGCTCCAAGAAACTCAGAGATAAGAGAAGCTGAGAGACTTTAGGAAACCTTGGATGATTCAGCAAGGTAGAAACAGAGGCATGGCAAGAGATGAAACTCCAGAAAGTCACATGGGTGCTTACATGTCACTGTGATGCCAAGGCACCCAGAGAGCATCTGTGGGCTCTGATTTCAGGTGCCACCCATTGAACACACACTGTGAGCACCGTCTCCTGTAATCATTCCTGTAACCCTGCAGGGGTGGGGTGCTCACCGGTGGTGAATCTGCAGCAACCTCAATTCTTGCCTCCTTCAAAGAAAGAATTAGATTGAGGGGCACAAGGCAGAAGGAGAAACAGAGGCAAGCTTCAGAGCAGGAGTGAAAGTTTATTTAAAAACTTTAGAACAGAAAGGAGAGGGGAGGGGAGGAGAGGGGAGGACAACTTGGAAGAGGGCCAAGCAGGTGACTTGAGGAACCAAGTGCACAGCTAGACCTCTCGAGTGGGGGGTTTCTGCGTTGGAATACTTCCAGGATCTTGCATTCTCTTTCCCCACTCCTGAGATCTTATTAGGAAGCTGCTGACCGGTTTCAGGTGTTTTCTCTTAGGAGCCTGCCTTTCCCTGGCAGCGGCTGTGACCAATTATTATTTCAGAGAAACAGTTGACAGTTGCCTGACCATCACCTGATGGTCACCCAACACTCCTAGTGCATGTGTGTGTGTGTGCGGATGGCGGAGGGGGGCATTCCTGCCCTGCTCACACCTAACTAGCTACCCACAGTAGCACTTGAACAGGTGAAAAAAGTGAGACCTGTTGCACTGACATTTCTCTCCCCAGGTCCCATGAGAGAGGCAGCAGAGGCTGCCCTCTGGGATTCGGCTCCACACCTGCATCTGCAGACTGGTCCCCTCCCAGACATTGCACCAGTGTGGAAAAGAAGGGGAGGGGCTGGTGGCCAGGGCTTGTTTTCATCTGTGATGCCCTCTTGGGTATTCATCCCAGAGCCTGCTAATTTAGGAGGCACTGCCAGGGATTAGGAGCATGGGAGTGTGAACAGAAACACCCCCAGCCCTCTCCACTCTGGCTGGAGGAAGGCTCTGAAAGGCACTTAGGTTTTTTCATCCTGGCCCTCATCCACTGTCCACTTCCGTTCTTGTGATTCCCACAACCTGTTAATTTATCAAACAACCTCAGTCCAGTCAACCATCCAGTTATTTTTGTCTCTGAAGCCACATAACAGATTCAACTACTTTGTTGTTGTTTTCATTTGCCAACTAGGTGTAGAGGGTCATGAAGGAAGTGCCAGACCTCGTGAGTTTACCTATATCCATAGTCATACCCCAGACACCTCCAAAGCTCATCCGCACAGGAAGTTCTCTGCTGAAAGAGTGTTTAGCGATGGAAATGGATCCCTGGGCTCTACTCTGCAGAGATGAAGGGCTCTAAATCTGCATAGCTCTTACTCTAGGAGGCTGCCGGGCTCTCTGCCTTGATTTGATTAATGAGTGTGGAGTTTGGCAGAGGCTTTCTTGGAGGATTCTGGATTGGTCGTGTGTGTATACATAAAATAAAAGATGCGCTGTGGGTATTTTGAGCTACACATGACTGATAGCTCTGTTTATTAAGATAGGAGCAGTCAAACCCTGGCTGTTTGAAGTTATACACAGATATACCAAAATGCAGCCTTATCCAAGGGTGGAGTCTCAGGATAAACTCAAAAGAGAATATGTATTCTCCAAGTAGCATTTGGTGAATAACGAGGCTAGAATACATGTCCTGTCACTCTGTATTCTTTCCCTAATGATCATTTAGGGGGCATTGGCTTGGCAAAAGAGCACTGCAATTATTGCACTATAAGTGTGTTTATGTGTGTAGGTGGGTGCGTGCATACATCTGAATGAATATACGCATGTATTCTGCACCTTGTTCCCACAAAGGGAATTAAAGATGGCTAAGGAAGCTACGTAATACAATTTAAATAAATTTTAAATAAATAGATGAGGAAATCAGGGCAAGTGAGATAGAAAATTAGGAATAAAAATAGAGGAAAGAAAGCAGAGAGGAGGGCAAGTGGGTGTGAGGAGAGGAAGGAAAGACGAGGGGTGGGGAGCGAGAAAAAGAGAAGAGGAAGTGGTGAACAAAAGCTTCTGTTTCCATGGTGACCAGCAGCTCCAGGTCCACAGAGAGAAAGCTCTGGAAGATAGTGTGGACTGGCTGTTTAACCGGATGCTGTGGCATACTTCCAGGCATCATCCCTCCTCAGGAGGCACCCCCTCCCCGGCTCTGGAAGCTGGAAACTGCCCACAGCCCATGCAATACATAATTCCCAGACCCTGAACCATGCCTGATGGACCAGAGTTAGCACCAGAGTCGGGCAATGCCAACCGCATTCCCTCTCCTGGGGTTTCTGAATCCAACCTGAGAGGCAGGAAGTCAGTGTCATTTGGCAGCTTGACCTCTTGGGCATGGAGCATGCAATTTGGGAGGAGCTCCAGCCTGCCCTGTGCCTGAGAAGCAGAGGAAATGAGCATAGTCAAGTTGGAGGTCAAAACAGCACTTGCCAAGGTCATCCGGGAACTCCATGAAACTAACCATGAGTCCATTTCTTAGTTAATCTCTAAGCCACATCGAGCACGTTAACCGTGGCTCCCTTCCTGGACACTCTCCCATCTGGGATACTGGAATGTCCTGACCAGGCCTTCTTGCCTCCTCTTCCTTCACTGAGACTCAAGATGTACATGTTCTTTAGCACTGGGTCTGGGCCCCTTTTCGCTTCTAGATTTCTCCCTTCTCTCTCTAGGGAAGCCTGTCCATTCCACCCATTGCTGTGGCTTTAAATTCATGCAGAGAAGTCCCGTGTTCCAGGTCTGTGCATCTGACAGCCTCCTGGACATCTCCACTCAGATGCCCCCTCCAGGTCCCAAACTTCATTCAAAAGGTGAACTCCCCATTTTCTTTCCCAGATTTGTTTTCCTGCTCTCTGCCAACAACACCATTATATACCTGGATGGTTACTTAAGCCAGAAGACTGACACCCAGGCCCTAAATGCTCAACCCCAGCATAGCATCCATCAGCACATCTCGTAGATTCAACTTCCAGTGTATACCATGAATCTGTTTTCTTCCCTGATTCCCTAAGATTTCACTGCCCTCATTCAGGCCACCACTCTCTTCAACCTGAATTTGCTTATCCGTCTCCTGACTAGTCCCCATATTCCCTCTTGCTCCCTGACAACCTGGATTTGCTTAACGGCCTCCTAACTAGTCCCCATGCTCCCTCTTGCTTCCTGACAATTTGTTCTCCATGCAGCAGCCAGAGGGGCCAGCTCATAACAACAAATGGATCTGCTTCAAACCCTTTCATTGATTCCTCCCACCCAAAGAATAAAACGCAAAGTCCTTACCAAGAGGTTTGAGATTGGACCTGCTCTGGTCTCCTCCCTTCCCGCGGCTCCTCTGATGCCTTCCTCACTTCTCCCCCCACTAGCTCCTTTCAGTTTCTCAAATATTTCCTGCCTCAGGGCCTGGCACTCACTGTTCCTCTGCCTGAAGGTCCTCTCCCTGCCCTTCACACACTTGCTCCTGCCTCACACATCTGACTCTGCACATCATCCCTGCATGGCAGGGAGAGCTCCTCCTACCTTTCTATCCAGAATAAGCCCCACGTACGCCAGGCGCAGTGGCTCATGCTCGTAATCCCAGCCCTTTGGGAGGCTGAGGCGGGAGATTACTTGAGGCCAGGAGTTCAAGACCAGCCTGGCCAACATGGCAAAACCCTGTCTCTACTAAAAATATGAAAATTAGCCAGGCGTGGTGGCAGGTGCCTGTAGTCCCAGCTATTTGGGAGGCTGAGGCAGGAGAATCACTTGAACCTGGGAGGTGGAGATTGCAGTGAATGGAGGTCACACCATTGCACTACAGCCTGGGCAACAGAGTGAGACTGTCAAAGAAAAAAAAAAGCAAAAAGCCCCACACATTATTCTCCATCTCAGCTACCTGCTGAGCCCTTCAGACAACTGATCATTTCTTCTTAGTTTGTTGCCTTGTATGACATCAACTTTCCTCACTGGTCAATGGCTCCTTGTGGACGAGTCTGTGATTGATCCACACTACATCCTCAGAGTCGGTCCATAATGTGTATTCATGTATTATTTTTAAAGCTAAGCAGAGAGAAAACGACGACAGGGAACCAAGAAAGTGCTCTATGAACTTTCCAGTCCCTGGTCCTGGTTGCTCAGGAAGCAGGCGCCCACTCCAGCCCTGGAGTTCTGCTGAACACTCCTGACATCGGCCAGCAAAGCCTTCTGCTGCCCTGAGCAATTTTCTGCCCCTGAAACCAGCACCTAACACCTGGCTGTGACTCTCTGTGCCCTCTGGGAAACCAGTCACAAGCTTTGAAAGCTTATGGATTCCAGGGCACTTGGCATAAGGCTGTTCTTTCTCAGGCTTGAAGTTTGGTGCTGTACTTTATGCTTCTTGAAAAAAAAAAAAAAATACTTGTGCAAACCCGAACTACTACAGGAGGGGAAAACATCTCAGCCACCAAACATTCTCAGCCCTAGGGGCACTATGTTGGTCATTGGTGAGCTTGTATTGCATCCCAGGGGATTAGGGGCAAAATGCTAGTATTTGTGGGATCAGAGGCAGCTGGATGAAGTGGGAGTAGGTGGTGGGATCCATGGAGCAGGGGCCCTGGGATAGAGAAGCCGCTCTGCTCTGATGAACGATACACTAGATGAGGCTCTGGATTGCTCTGGGCTTCTGTGTCCAGGTCTGCAAGACGGAGACAACCAGAGCCATCAAGTCACTTAACTAAGCACTCCCACCCACCCCCATTCACTCTGTATTCCTTTCCATGGAGCCGCATGGGAGTTCCTGTTCACTGCCGTTGACCAGTTGTCTCTGACTGCATTAAGCCCACTCCTTTGAGTGGTGGCTAAAGTCCCTAACTGCTCAGCTTTCCACGCGTGCACCTGGCCTCCCTAACTCAGGCCCCTCCAGGGCAGGGACATTGTGTTCCTCTCTCTTCCTCAGCTCAGAACCTGGCAAACACCAGGCATCAAATCAATGTTTGTTGGTTTGATCTGGCTAAATGATCTGAAGAATCCTTTCATTCCTCTAACTCAAGCTACCTTATGCCATTTGATTCTCTCTCTCTCTCTCTTTTTCTTTTGAAACAGGGTCTTGCTCTGTTGCCCAGGCTAGAGTGCTGTGGTGTCATAGCTCACTGGGGCTTGGAACTCCTAGGTTCAAGTGATCCTCCTGCCTTGATCTCCAGAGTAGCTAGGACTACAGGCACGTGCCACCACACCCAGCTCTGATCCTCACCTTGATTCCAGTTGTTTGCTGGATGGGGTGAGTAGGGAGTGAGAATGACAGATAGGGAGATAGGGGGAAGAGGGGAAGCCAGGACAGGAAGGGAGGGGAGGCAAGCCTGGACCTGGTGTTTTTGAAATTGAGTGAGATTGGGTGGAGGCATAGACATTCAGCTTGAGGCAAAAAGGGAGAGAGTAGGAGATGAAAATAGATCTATACAATCAGCAGATGCCAAAATACTCATAACGTTCCCAAATCTCCCTTAACATCGCTCTAGAGGCGACCATAGAAAAGATCCTTTATTCCATTTCTAATTCAGGATCTGCTTTGATGTGCTCAGGCACAGGAAGGAAAGTTACAATGACTAACATCTTTAATGTCATTAAAAATAATTAAATTACATAGTCATTTCTTACACTCAGCCTGGACTTTTTTCAACACTTTCTTTCAAAAGGAAACATTGCAAAGACATTAGGGAGGTGGAGAGAAGCCTGCGGACAGAACCTTCCTTCCAACTGCTGCTCTTGATGGAAGGTTATAATAGGCTTCTGAATTCTTTTGACGTTTTCTTGCTATTTTGTATGCATCATAATAGATGTAAAGCCTCAGATTTTAATGGCACCTTTCTACCTAATAACCACATGTGCTCTCACAAACATTCACTTTTTGTATGTTGAAGAGGAGAGAAGTATTACTAGCCCCATTTTACAGAAGTAGCAATTTGATGATTCATAGCGCATAAGCACTAATATTTACTGAATGCCTGCCATACTCTAGGCACTGAGCTTTCATACAGTCTCATTTATACCTCTCAGCCAGCTTTTCAGGACTGAGAAAGGATTCCAATCTGGACTACCTGACTAAAAACCCATGTCTTTCAACACTGTGCTATATAACTTGTTCAACAAATCTTTATTGAACAGTTACTATGTGCCAGACATTATCCTGGCTGCTGGGGATACAGTGGTACAGAAGACAGATCTCTCTATTGTCAGGGTGATGTTATAATAGGAATACATAAAGAAATTAAAACAGGGTGATGTGTTCAAGACTGTAGGGCAGGTGTGAGAGACAGGCCATGCCTCCTGAGGAGTTAATGACAAGAAGGACCCATTCACAAGAAAATATGGGCAGAGTATTCCAGTCGGAAGGAAGCCCAGGTATCTAAACATGTTGGTATTTATTATTTCCTCAGCCATTTCACCTGAATAACTATTGTAAGACAATACTTATTAATACAGAAACAAATACTCACTGCTTATTTATAATAATGAAAACAAATAGAAATGACCTAAAATCGAATAGGGAGAAATTTCAAGGAATTATGACACTTGTGCTTGCTGAAATATTATGCAGCCATGAAAAATAACTTGGCAGGTTTTGATTCTGGCTAGGAAGTATACCTTACTCTCTACTGGTTACAACTAAAACTCAGGACAGACTATATAAAACAACTATCAGAGTACTGTGAAAATAACAGCAGAGTGGAGAAGGAAATAAAAACTTGAAGAAATACAGATCCAGCAGAGTGTCCTGGAGTGCCCCCACCTTATATTTCCTGGCTTAGACACTAGGGCAGCTAAATCCTGAACTGTGTGGCAGATGTGATGTGCACAAAATAAGTTCCAAGAGAAATCCTCCCTTTCTGGCCAGAAAATCAGAAGGGCAGCTCTTGCAGTGCACAGCTTGGGGCTAAATCTGCATTTTGTTTTCCTTTTCCCTCCTTTTACTCTTCCAGCCCTGTCCTGAGGCAATCCCCAGTCATGATGCTGTGATCCCCTTCAGTAGCAGTGGTCATGGAAGCCATAGAAGCATGTAAAATTCTGAGAAAATTCTTTCCTCTGACTAGAGGAAGCTGGAAAAGGGGTCCCTGTGGTCCAAAGAGTGAGGTGGGAAGGATGTCTGTTATCTCCTCTTTCTTCTTTTCCTAGCTATTTTGTCCTAAAGTGGATCAGTCACAAGGAGTGCAAATAAAAACACAGGGACGTTAAAAACCCCAGCTGGAGCACCAGGAAAGGGGACCACTGGGAGCTAGAGATGGTGGAAGAAATTTGGAAGAGGAGGCAGCTGAAGAAAGAGAACCCGTAAATCTGTGTTTGAAGCCCCCAGCTCCTGTCTGAGCTGTGTATGTATGGAACTGACATGAAGTAGCGTAGACAAGGCTTTGAGAATTTAACTGCTGTACATCCACCGCTCAGGACCCAGACTGGACCCTGGGTGGTCCCCACACAGGACATATCCAAATAGCACCACAGAGGCTTTGAAAATTAAACTGACATTGAAACTGCAGCCCACAAAGGATGCACGGGGACTTGTGGTCCAATCCTAACCAGCTTGATTACCTGCTAAAATGAAATAATCAACATTTATCAGAAGATTTTAACAGTGCCCACAGCGTGATAACATAATATTCAAAAATATCCAGGATACAGTCTAAATTTACTCAACATACTAAGAACCAGATACATCCCAACAACCACAAGATAACCCAGATTTTGGCATTATCAGACAAAGACTTTAAAGTAGGTATGACAACCATACTCCATAAAGTAAGAATGAACACTCTTGAAACAAATAGAAAGTTATAAGCTCTCAGTAAAGAAATAGAACCAATAGGAAAGAACCAAGTAGAAAGTTTTAAAAACTGAAACATACAAATAGAATTTTTTTTAAAAGTCCCTAGAGAAGCACAATAACAAAATGAAAATGACAAAAGAGAGTCAGTTAATTTGAAGACAGGTTGTCTTTGTCCATTTGCATTGCAATAAAGGAAATACCTGGGACTGGGTAATTTATAAAGAAAAGAGGTTTACTTAGCTCACAGTTCTATAGACTGTACAAGAAGGATGTCAGTGGCATCTCCTTCTGGTGAGGCCGTCAGGAAACTTCCACTCATGACAGAAGGTGAAAGGGAGGCAGGGTGGGGAGATCACATTTCAGGAAGTGAAGGAAGCATGAGAGAGAGGAGGAGGTTCCAGGCTCTTTTTAACAATCAGATCTCATGGGAACTAATAGAGTGAGGACTCACTCATTACCACAAGGACAGCACCAAGCCTTTCGTGAAGGATCTACGGCCATGACCCAAACACCTCGCACCATGCCCCTTTCCCAAGAGTAGGGGTTAAATTTCAACATGAGATTTAGTGGGGTCAAACAAACTATATCCAAACCATGGCATAGATCAATAGAAATTACCAGTGATAAAGAGATAAAATATTAAAAATAAATTAACAGAGCCACAGTGTCATTTCTTATTAAAGACCAGGGAGACCAAAAGATTATTGAAAATTATTTTTAAAGTTCTCAGAGACATAATTCCTATATCTAGCAAAAGTATCCTTCAGGAATGAAAGCAAATGAAATAAGGATATATTCAGATGAAGGAAAACTAAGATAATTTATCACCAGTAGTGTATAATTTAAAATAGATTTCAAAATAAATACAATGCAAAATTATTTTACAAAGGGCTTGTTACTACTTTGAAAAATTCCTGATCTAGTGTTTAAAAAATCATGATATAAAATTTAAAAAACAGTGTTCTTGCAGTTATGTCCAAAAATACTGTGCACAGAGGAAAAGCTAGGTAGAAGTGAAATAAAAGGTTATTAGTGACTTCTTTTGGCAAAAAGATCTATTGGTAAATTGTCACTTTATTTTATTTTTTAATATTTTCCAAAATGACAGTGGATAATTGTTACGGTTTAAATGTGTCTCCATAGTTTATGTGTTGGAAACTCAGTCCCCACGTGTTGGAAACTCAGTCCCCCAAGTGTTGAGAGTTGAGACTTTTAAGAGTTGATTAGGTCATGAGGGCTCTGCCTTCATGAATGGATTAATACTGTTATCTCAGGAGTGAATTCATTATTGTGGGAGTGGGTTCCTTACGTTGTGTTTCCTTATAAAAGGATGAGTTTGACTCCCTCTTCTCTTTTTCTCTCTCACATGCACACTTTTGCCCTTCCACCTTCCACCATGAGATGATGCAGTAAGAAGGCCTTCACAAGATGCCTTCACAGGAGGGCTTCACAAGTCTAAGAAGTCCTAATCTTGGACTTCCCAGCCTCCAGAACTCTGAGAAATAATTTTTTTCCTTATAAGTTACCCAGTTTGTGGTATTCTGTTATAGCAACAAAAAACAGATGAAGACAATGATCAACCATGTTTATAACATTAAAAAAAATTACTTCTGAATGCACTGGTTATTCATTCCAGGGAATGAATGGGTGGAATAGGGAAAAGGGTGGAATAAATCTCTCAATTTTAGTCCAAGAAAAAGAACATATTGTTAAAGATTTCTTTCTAAAGAGAGGAGGTGTAAGAGAGTGCCCACCAGATGAAGAATATGGTCAGTTGTTTCAGCTTTCACCCATGTTCACGAGGTTCCCATTATTTATGTTCGTAATACAATTTTTTTAAAAAAGCATCTAAAGTTCAAAATTATTAGACATTATAGATTTGGCCTGCCTGACAGTTCTTAAAGTTCTTAATTCTGTTTACAAAGAGAAAAAGGCCTTTATGGGGAAAGGGGGGGGGAAAAAATTTTTTTTCCCCTTTCTTGGGGATATGCTGTCGGTAACCACCTGCTTCCACAATGATAAATCATGATGAAGGAAGAAAGAAATAAAAAATACAACTAGCCTCAAATGGCAGAAGCCGACTTTTAAGGCAAAAGGATGTTCTGTGAATTAAGGATAAGAGCTTTTTAAGGCGGGGTGCGGGGGAAAGGGGATAGAAAAACATGCCAAAATTGCCACAAGGACACAAGAAGACAGATCAAGAACCTGGGCATTTCCTAAAAGACAGTTGGCCTGACGTTCTTCAAAAAGTTGATGTCATGGAAAATTGGAAAAAGAAAAGATGGAGCAACCATGCTAAATTAAAAGAGTTAGAGATATAACAAGCAACTGAAATGTGTGTGCATGGATCCCTGGCTCTTTTTTTTTTTTTTTTTTTTTTTTGTTCTTTGTTTTTTTCTTTGTCTTATTGGATCCTGGCTCTTAAGAAATAAACCTTCTTAGGACACATTGAGGAAATTTGAACATAAATTGAATGATAGAGGTTTTGCTGTATCCCCACCCAAATCTCATCTTGAATTGTAGCTTGCATAATTCCCTCATGCTGTGGGAAGGACCCAGTGGGAGAAAATTGAATCATGGGAGTTGGTTTCCTTCATACTGTTCTCACAGTGAATTAGTCTGACAAGATCTCATGGTTTTAAAAAGGGGTGTTTCCCTGCACAAGCTCTCTTCTCTTGTCTGCCTCCATGTGAGACCTGCCTTTCACCTTCTGCCATGATTGTGAGGCCTCCCCAGCCACGTGGAACTGTGAGTCCATTAAACCTCTTTCTTTTGTAAATCACAGTCTCAGGTATGTCTTTATCAGCAGTGTGAGAACAGACTAATACACAGGTCCAAATGATTGTTATTTTTTCAAGTGTAATAATAGTATCATGGTTATATAAGTAAAAAGGAAAAAAACTATTTTTCTTTCTACACTCTCACACACACTTCACTTCTGACACCAAATGTGTGGATTTTCCATACCAAACAGCTTACCAAATCTCCAGACACCAACTGTGTATTCTGCTATGCAGTTAGGACACTACCTACCTAGAGTTGGTGCAGACCCCACAGATGAAGGGCTCAGTCCCACAAGACTGCCCCCACTGCAGACGCCGGTTACAAATAGCAGGTCCCCAGGTTACCCACACTTCTGTCTGAGTATCCACAATGACCCCATGTAGGGGTTCCCATGACCCTTTCCTTAAGTTCCATAGTTGGTTCTAATGGCTTGCAGAACCCAGGGAAATGCCTACTGGTTTCCTGGTTTCTGATACTGGCTTATTATAAAGCCTATGGTAAAGGACACAGATGATTGGCCAGAAGAAGAGGCACACAGGATGAGGATTGAAAGAGTCCTAAGTGCAGGAGCTTCTGTCGTCATGGAGGTGGAGTGCACCACCCTCCTGGCACAGGGACGTGTCACCAACCCAGAAGCTCTCCGATTTTTATGTAACTTTCATCACTTTTGTATGATTGATTATCAAGTCAATCTCCAGTCCTTTTCTCCTCCCCAGAGGATGCAGAGTGGTGGTGGGTGAGCTGAAAGTTCCAAGCCTCTAGTCCTGGCTTGGTCTTTCTGGTAACCAGACTCCACTGTGAAGCTATTCAGGGGCCCAATAAGAGTCATCTCATTAGAACAAACATGCCCCTATCACCTCAGGAAATTCCAGAGGATTTAGGAGCTCTGTGTCAGGAACCAGGGTCAAAGACCCTGATTAGAACAAAAGACCCCTATTAGAAAAAAAGACACTCCTAGAACACCTTATTGATGAAAAACTTCCAAAGCTTTTAGGGGCTCTGTGCCAGAAACCAGGAACAGAGACCAAATGCATATATTTTTATTGTATCACAATAAGAAAATGTTCTTAGGAAGTAAGTGCTAAGGCATTATGATTTAGGGGTGAAGTGTCATGATAAGTCATAACTTATTTTCACATGATTTATATATATATATTCACAGAGCGGTGGGAGAGATATGTGGCCCCTGGGTCCAATGTATGCCCTAAATCTGCTGGATTTTCCACTGTTTTACACATGTTTCTAGCTGGGAGAAGTTCAGGAAATGATCCACTGGTTATTTTTTTCAATTAAAAGACAGGTAATTCAGGCTTGAAAGTTTGCCCAGTTCTTCAGCAAGTTTCTAGACCTCATTAAGCAGTGGAGATTATTAGAAAGAATCTCACACACTTATTAATTTTGTTTTCCAGTGAATCCAAGATCGTCTTTGTCAGCCTTTGCTAAATCTGCAAAACACATCGGCGTCTTGATTGCTAATTAGTGTACCGGGAGAGATAGTGGCTTCCACAACAATTTCACATAATAGAGTGAATTTAATTAAAATGCATAAATTTTAAAACACCCTAATTTGTAAATATCCTCTTGGAAATCTTATGTCTGTGCCAAAATATTTGTAAGTTGCACACATCCAACAAAATTGGCATCTCCTGCCTCTCTTGTGTGTATTATGAAGTAAAGCTTGTTATTCCTGCAACACTATGGGTCCCCCCCACCCTACCACAGTTACCACACCATGTTTCCGTCTTGTTTACCTGTCTACTTTTTCCTCTAGACTCTAAGAGTTATTCATTCATTCATTCGACAAATATTTAGTGACAACCTACTAAGTGTCAAGGCTCTGTTCTAGAATAGAGAGAGTAATGAGCAAATCCATGGAGCTTCCAGATACAACCATACCAAACTGTAATAATTTAACATGTTAAAAATTAGGGTCCAAGATTTATACGTTAGGCAAAAGTGCCCTATTTTTGCTGATTTCCCGTGAAATCTCAGTAACGTATGTATGCATATCATGCTTTTAAAGTATAGCAAGCTCTCAGGGCTAGAAGGACTTCCAGAGACACATGTCCCAAGCCCTCCCTCTTCTATAGGAGTTACCCACAATGTGCTCTTCTCATGGCAGATCCCAAGCAGACCAGAGGGCCAGCACCATAGTGTCTGTGCCATGTCTGTAACGTGTCATTGGCCAAAGTAAGTCTCCAACCAATTCCAAACCAAGGCAGTGAAGAACTGGGAACAATAACCTAATCTTCCGATACCAGGTCTTACCATGGAAATGCTGTTTGCTCCACTTTCTGCTCTTCTTCCTCTGCTAGCTCTACGGTCCTTAAGATTTAATTTGGATATCGCCTTCTCTGAGTACTCCTCTGTTGCTTGGATGCTCCTCCTTGGTTCCCCCAGTGCCCTGGGCATACGTCTACCATGGCACCTAGCACAGTTTATTGGAATCATCTGTGTCTCTCTCTCCCTTGAGCTGAACTTTCCTGACAAATACCTCTAATTACCTCCTGAACATGTTTTCTCCCCTTCTTTAGAACTCAGAGAACATCAATTTTGTCCAGAGCAGTGGTTCTGTTAAAACTTTTCACTTTCCTAGATACTCTTTCAATTAAGCGGACCACACAAAACAGTTTAGCTTTCTGCAAAGCTCTCTTAACAGAGATACATCCAGAAAATCTGTTGCCTTTTGTTTTTGTCCTTTGCTCCTCCCCATTCTCCTGCCTGGAACATAAATGTATGTCCAGAGTGCAGCAGCCATATTGCAATCCTGAGGACTAAAGCCATGAGTTAAAGATGATGCAGCAGAAAGACAGGAAGACAAGACAGGGGGAATCCCCAGTGGCTTCTGAGCTTCTGTGTCCACCCTGTACTGCCTGGCTCTAGACTTTATGCTATGTGAAGAAAACACTTTCACTTCACTAAGTCACTTCTGTTCAAGTTTCATGAGAGTTCCAGCCAAATGCCCCCTAACTGACAGAGCCTCTCAGGGAAGAGACAGACTCACTCATTCTTGCATCTCAGACCTGGGACAGGTCCTGGGACACAGGAACCCAGTAAGTGTTCATCTGTGGATGGGCACGTGACCTTACTGAAGCTCTGCCAACCTTCTCACTTCAGTCTCACCACTACCCGCTCTCAATTTCCAGACCCCAGTCACACTCCATAGGGATCCCCTCATGCATGCCAAGCTCCAGCTCACCACTGGGCCTTTTTCAAAGGTTGCTCCCTTTACAGGAAGGACAGTCTCTCCTCTATCTCTACTTCCCTTGAGGCTTCTTCTCCGGCAGCCTCCTGTGCCCCACCCTCCAATGATGCCAGACCAGCAAAATGCCCCTGTGCCTCAGTGTTCTCATCCGTAATATGGGCATGATACTAGTACCTGCCTCATAGAGTTGATGTGAGAATCAGAATAGCCAATTCTTACAAACAATCAGAGATCAAAAACGTACAGAGGCTTACCCCATGCCAGGCACTATCCTAAGCACCTCACATGCCCTTAACTCATTTAATCCTCCCCATGACCTACAAGTCTAATGTCAACCTCACCTTACTGATGAGGAGACTGAAGCACCGTGCCCAAGGTCACACAGCAAATGAATGGCAGAGCCAGGATTTATACCAAGCAGGCGAGCTCTGGAGTCCAGGTGCTTACCTGTTGCTCATGTGGCCTTAGGGCTCCCAACTGCACCTGCTTCATTAGCTCCCAGTAACTGTTAATAACCATTCTCATCAGCCAGACACCTGCCACTCTGGAAGTAATTGCTTGTGCATTCACTGCACCAGGCTTTGTTACCCCCAGGTGAGTACAAATGGGTCACATTCATAATTTCTTTCAACATTTCTGTGGTTTTAGTTCCCACTTACTTGTTAGCAAGATATCCAATCTTATTTCCCTGTATCTCCCTTTTGGGAATTTTCTCTAGGAACCTCCCAGTGTGGGGGTAGCTACCAGGCACTCCCATTCTCTTTGCCCAACCAGGATCTGCACACCCCTGAGGACTAACACACTCAACTGTGCCCTAGCCTCCTGGCCTATTCGTGAATGTCAATGCCCACATTAACACACAGCACAGAGCTTGTCTGCCAAACCTCCTGGCCGTGGCACACACTCCCCTCCACCACCATGTACTCCTATCATCCCACTTTCTGCGAGACCTTCACAGACCACAGATTCATGCTTGGAAACTGGTTTCTTGAGTGCTAAACAAGGGAGGTCACCAGAGAGCTTTGATTCACCACACAGATTGTCCGTGAACACCTGGCCCGGTCAACCTCAATAGGTGGTCCCAAACCTCTCCAAAAACTCTTCAAAGAGAGCCAAAGTGGATGGTCTGATGACCCCTGGGAGTGGTGGACTGTTTCTGTATTTTAAGATGCAGATTTTAAATGACTGCAATTTAAAATTGATGAATTTTATTCCATGTGAATTATGTCTCAACAAAGCAGAATACACCAACACATGTGGCCACAGCATGTTCTTCTTATAATACGACCTTGACACTGCTTTATCAAATTGTGGCATCTCTGTCCCCTCCCCTTGATACTGTGACTGTGTTGACCAACAGATGATGGTAGAAACATCCCTAGCTCTATGTGACTTCTGAGACAAGGTCAGAACATTCTGCTTTGTTCTCTTAGTATACTCACGCTTGGAAGCCAGCCACCATGCTGTGAGGAAGCCCAAGCAGCCACATGGAGATGTTATCTCTGGGTGTTCCCACTAACAGCCTTGGCTGAGATCTCACGTAATAGCCAGCACCAAATGTTCAACATGAGTGAATGAGCTTCAGATGACTCCAACCCACAGCCATTCAGTCCCCTAGCCTTTGAGGCTTCCCAGACATCAGAGATAGGAATGAGTCATTCCCCTGGCTTCTGTCCAAATTACTGGTCCACAAAATCCATGAGCATTGAAAAATACACTTGCTTTATGCAACTAAGTTTGAGGTGGTTTATTATACAACAATGGTAACTGGGAAATGGGACTGCCCCAGAAGATCCTGGGAAGGCTGTGGTCCTGAGTGGAGCAGGGGGGCACTCCTACAGGTGGCCTACAGCTGGTACCTCTCCTAGGAAGGAGGGCAGGACAGGGAATCCTGGAGAAGCCAGCAGGCTTGAAGCCAGGAGACATCTGAGACCTTGTTGGGAAATCAGAGAAATGATCTGTCACAGCTGACAGGATGGGGCAGGCAGTGCCAGGACACGTAGTGCCAGGAGAGGTAGTGCCAGGACAGATGATGGCTCAGCATGCAAACTGGACTGCTTTTGGGTGGCCACAGTGAGGGACCTGAGGAGCCAATGGGCTGGGGCACTGGGAGAGTGCAGGGAGGATGAATTTCGGAGGAGTCATGAGGCCAGATCCTAGGCCCATGGGAGGGCACTGGTGCCCTGGCAATCCTTCCCCTGGAGTGAATGAGGCTGATTCAGCTTCTAGGAGCTGGGGGCTTCCTGGTCAGCACCATTGACGGCTTTATGGGCCAGAGTCCCTCAAGTTTTGGACAAAAGTGAAATTGCAGAACAGCAACCGAATCTGAGAAGAGACCAGATAAACTGAGGACCTACAAACAAGGCTAGGAGGAGGATAGGTGGGAGGCCACCCTGGAAGAAATCTCATTTTCTCCCTGCACTCTCTGTTTCACTTCCTTTTGGATCCCAGTGTAGAGTGGATGCTCTGGCCAAAGTCCTCATTTCTGCTTCTCCCCACCCACTCTCACCCCCACTATTCCTGCTGGGAAGGGTCCCTCTGCCTTCTGCAAGCCTTATTTTAAAATGGCTACCTGCAAGGAACCTGCTGCCCCTTTGGTGGTAGCCCAGAAAGGTAAGCAGGTCCTGTCTTGGAGGGAGTGGTCCGCACCCACGCACATACACAGCCCGCCCCCGCCAGCTCTGGATCCCTGCCAAAGACCCCATCTGTAATCAGAAAGGGACAGGAAGCCTGGGGACACACAGTTCCAACCACCGGGTCACGCTTTCCTCCTTGGGTAGGGCGTCCCTGGTGTGCCCAGAGCCCCTGCTGAAGCAGAGGTGACAGAGGTTCCCACCACCTTCCCTCCCAGGCATCTGCTACATGCGTGGCTGCCCAGCCCGTCCTGGGCCATCTCTGTCCCCTGAAGAACCTGGCTCCCCTCAGCCCCTGTCTTCCACGTGGCCGCCAGCCTGGTCCTTTTCTCACACCCGATACCTGAAGCACAATGAAAGGCTGGCTCACAGTAACACACCTTGATGGCTTGAGTTCTCAGCTCTCCTGAGAAAATCCATGCCTGAGTACACATGTGGGCCCTGTAAGGCAATCCCAGACCCCTCCCCTGGGCTTTTGCTCAAATCCCCATCCCGCAGCCCTGCTTCAAAGTTACTCTTTGAGACGTTCTGTTTGCTCCCCATAGCACCATCTGAACTGGAGGCAGAGGTGCTGTCCTCAGGAGAAAAACATACTGGGGTGTGCTGCTTCCAGCAGCCCCATGACTCCAGCTTAGTTTATCTTGGGCGTGAAACATTCCAAAGGAACGCAGTTCTCCCTGTGCCAGGGACCAGGACTGCCGGAGAGGCTGCGTGAGTGCTGGTACCTTTGCAGGTTCCTGCAGCACACACAGGCCAGATTCCTGGACCCTGCTTCAAAGCAGCCCTGTCTTCCCCTTCCGTCAGGACCTCCAAGTGAACACAACCGAAAGATAGCAAGCCCAGAAGCAGGTTGATGAGCTAGGCAGGACTCCAGTAAGCGAATCAGGATTTGAAATTGCATAACACTCCTGAGAGCTGCCATGTGCTTTTAATTTCCCTGTTACGGTTAAAGCAGGAAAAGACATCCAGTGAGTGGATCCAATGAATTGCTAAAAGAATGCTCCAAAGCCAGGTCACAATGGCGTTTCCTGACATTCATTTTAATTGAATAGTTCAATGTTAGATGATTACAACCCCATCACATGTACAGAAAATGAGTAGCCTGGGAGGTCTCCAGAGCTTGGCAAGGAGAAATAAATCTTTCATTCCCACAGCAGCTGATCTGACGGCAGGCTGGGGAAACTTATCGACACTGAGTTTGCCATAATATCCTGGTTTAGGCCCCAGACTTCTGAATGTGCACCCATATTCATGGGGACAACCTGACCACATGTAACCACAGCAGAGAGTAAAAACTAATCAGGCTTCTTAGTCAAGGGGGGTCCTGAAAACTCAGGGAAGGGACTGACCATCACCACCAGCTGGCAAAGAGACTGCTGGTGGGAGGGGGTGGGAGCAAGTGAGCCTCAGCTGTCTGGCAATGAACAAAAGAGGAAGGGAGGTGAGAACATCAGATCTATGAGGCCAAACCCCAATAAAAAACCCCTGGACACTGAGGCTCAGGTAAGCTTCTCTGATGGACAGTATTTCATGTATATTATTGAACATTGCTACCAGGAAAAATTAGTCTGTCCATGAGTCTGTGGAGGAGGACATTGAGAAGCTTCATATTTGGAACTCTCCTGGGCCCTGCCCCATGTGCCCCATCTCTTGACTGATCCTTTCACTGTAATCTCCATCCTTTTACTGTAATAAGCTATAACTGTGAGTGTAACAGCCCATAGTGAATCCTTCTAGGGAAATGTCCAGCCTGAGGATGGTCTTGCAGATGATGGGCTTTTCTTATTGTGAGAGACATTTGGCTTCTTTCCTGCCCCTCCTCCAGGGAAAAAAGTAGCCCCAAACTCATACACGGCAATATTTGAAAACAATGGATAAGTTGAACTTCATCAAAAAGGGATAGTTGTGGTTATCAGCTCTTCCCACTACACTCATTTTAAGTGAATAGAAGCAGTAATTATTGAATTTTTAGATTAATATATTCATATCAGAGTCTCAATCCATCAATAAAATGGGAGAGTAAACCACTATATGTAAAAAGGCGTTTATCATAGTATTTTTCAGAATAGCACTGCCATTCTCAAACTATGTGCCGTGCGAGGAATGTCAGGCAGCCACTGATGAAATTCACAAGAGTTTGACATACATGAGAAATATGGATGCTATACTATGAAGTAAAAAGCAAAGTAAAAGAAGAAAATCAGGTCTTAAGTCAGTATACAGAGCATAAGTCTGAGTGGTTTTTTTTTAACAGGGTGGCAGTGTTGATGAAGTTAGGGAATATGTGAGTCTAGGAAGGTATAGGTAAAACTGTACAAAAGGAAGGTGTCAGCTACATCTTCAAGCAAAGACTGGTGGCCACTGTGAAGCCAATCTTCTTTGTCAAGTGCAGACTTGGAGGTTGGTTATGCAATGCAGGGTCAGTAGGCATCCTTGCTCAGGCACCATCTTGTGTGTGCATAGGGTGGTACTGGGCGCTCTGGTGCCTGTTTCTAGAACCCTCTCAGTCTCACCTCTCATGCCAGCCTTTACTGCAGCAACCAGCTCTGTGCAGGTTTTGAGCTACCGAAGAGCACCTCACTCCAGACTTGCAAATTAACACCCCATAGGACACTCTTGACCAATGGGACCTGGAGGCAGCAGATGATGTTTCCCACTTTGTTCCTTGGGTGGACAGTTCTAAGACACATTCCATACATTCCCCAGAAAGTCTGCAAAGTCAGGCAGTCAACTGTAAATCACCTTCACCTTTGTTATGTTGGACTCAATAGTGCATCTCTGAGCGACTCTCCATCTTTCTGTGTGCTCTCCCTATCCCACTCTGCTCCTTGCAATCTCATTCTCAAACTCACTCAACAGCATCTACTTAAAGTCACTTCTCCCCTTGGAATGCAGGGCTCTGCATACAAGGTGAATCAATTCACATAAGGAATGTAAGAGCCTACTGTGGAAGGAGGGTTCAGACTCCAATGCCTGCACCCTGAGCTCCAAGTGCAGGAAGTGTGGGAATTTCTTAGCATGGCAGATAGCAAAATACAGCAAGGGTTCCAACAGGGAATAGAAAGGAGACAAGGGGGAAGCAGGGCTTGTAGGCCAGTCTCAGTCCAAAGGCACGGGCTCACATGGAGGAGAGTTGGTTCTGTAAAGCATCGTAAGCCGTAACAATCAGGTCTCCTGCGGCACAACTTCGAAAGGTAACGTGCCTGCTGTCCACTAGAGTTTGGCCCTGTGGCAGAGACAGGAAGATCTCAGGACCAATCCACCCTGGGACAGTGATTGTGCATTAGGAACAATAACTGACAAAGGAGGTGTCAAGTAAAGCCACCTTGAATGTGATTTTGGAAACCAAGCCTGGGGCTGTACCATGGCCTGGGCAGGGAATGGACAGCGAGGCCATCACGAGGAAGGGCAAGTAGGACTGGTCTCCAACAACAATGCCACGTGGCAGCAAGAGCCAGCAGCATCCCTGCACTGACCACTTAACTTCCCGGCCCTGTCTTCCTAGTATGGATCTAGGACTGGTGGCATTTGGATTAAATAAGACCCAGGTGTTTTGATCCTTTGTGGATGGTGGGGATGCCTCAAGATGGATAAGCTATTAGAGGAATCAAGAAGAAAACCAAAAAAATGATGTCATCATATTTGTACTTGAAGAATCAAAAACGGGCTGGGCACAGTGGCTCGCGCCTATAATCCTGGCAGTTTGGGAGGCTGAGGCGGGTGGGTCACTTGAGGTCAGGAGTTCGAGACCAGCCTGGCCAACAAGGTGAAACCCCTTCTCTACTAAAAATACAAAAATTAGCCGGGCATGGTGGCAGGTTCCTGTAATCCCAGCTACTTGGGAGGCTGAGGCAGGAGGTTTGCTTGAACCCAGGAGGCAGAGGTTGCAGTGAGCCGAGATCACGCCACTGCACTCCAGCCTGGGCAACAGAGTAAGACCATGTCTCTGAAAAAAACAAACAAACAAACAAACACACACACAAAAAAAGGAAGCACACCAAAACCCAGGCTTCCTTACCCCAGGCAGGCCAAAGGAAGCCATCATACCCTTCATAAGATGTAAGAAGCACAGGAGGAAGGGAGCTCATCTTCGTTTCTGAATATCCCTCTTAAGAGAGAGGAAATCTCTCTTCCCAAATACCTCTCCTTACCCAGCTCCCCTCATCTCTTGTTGGTCAGATTGGGTCGTGTCTGCTCAGAAATGAGTCACAGGCAGGGGTCATGCCATGGCATGACCAGACCTGATTACCTGGAAATTAGGGCTGCTCATGGAGCCGGGGTAAATCACCTTCACCTTTGTTATGTTGGAGTCAACATTAGAAAAGGGGGAGGGGGAAACACGCTGGCAGATGCCCAAGAGGGTCCACTGTGCCCAGTGACACAGAGCCCTGCATGAGCTTTGCGGGGCTGCCATAGCCCAGCACCACAAACTGGTGGCTTACAACAACAGAAAGGTCTTCTCTCATAGTTCTGGAAGCCAGGAGTCTGAAACTGCGGTGTCAGCAGAACCACATGCCTCTGGGGACCACATGAGGAGATCCATCCCTGCCCCTCCCAGGCTCCTCTGGCTCCTAGTATCCCTTGCCTTTCCTTGGCCTGTGGGTGCATCTCGCCAGTCTCTGCCTCTGTTCTCACCAGTCCTCTCCCTGTGTGTCTGTGTCTCAGTGTCCAAATCCCCCTCTTTATAGGAACACCCGTCATACTGGATTTAGTAGTAAACCAAAGCAGTTTAACTTCATCTTGATTCCACCTGAAAAGACCCTATACCTAAATAAAATCACATTCAGAGGCTCAAGCGGACATGAATTTGGGGGGGACCCTCTTCAATCCACTGTAAATCCCAAGGGGAGGAAGGCACCCTGTGAACCACATGCCAGGAACAAGCCTGATGGGGAAGCTCTGTGTTCACCCATGGGAGGCCCTTCATCCACATCCGCCCCACCCATGTGGAGGGGGTGCAGGGCCCTTTCTCCCCATCCCTGTTTCCTCCAGCTGTCTTTCTGCTTTTGCCATCCATCGCCTGCCACTGAGACCTGTGCCTCCCACTAGCTGTGTTGGATGAAGTTTGTTTCAAGTTCCTCTTGATCTTGATTCCCAGCCTTCTCATTCTGTCAGGCCACAGTGAGGTGAACTCCTCACCATCTAAAATTACACGAAGTAGCCAAGGCTACTAGGTCTTCAGGTATGACCTAGCCAGGAAGTTCTCAGTTGTTCTTCTTGGCCACATTCTTCTACCTCCTCCCAGCTCCAGCACTGATTAGCAAGTGACTTAATTTCCTGTCGCAGTCTCCTCGGCTGGGGGAAGGGGTGTACATAGTAGAAGACGATCAGATCAAAGGCCTGTCAGAGCCCTGTGCATGGAGCCAACTCAATCCTGTTAACCACGAGCTGTTAATGCTATTGCACAGAGGAGCAAAAAAGCAGCCGCAACTCACAAAAAGGGTGACAAGGCCTGGCTTAAACCCTCCTCTCTCAGAGAGAGCTGCACTTTCCATGAATAAAACCTTAAGTTGGTAGCATTTTCATTGCGGTGGGGGTCAAGCAGAGGCACCCACTCTGTGGCTAGGGACAGGGAACTGGGGGACCCATCCTAGGTGGAGCCACAGAGACCACACAACACCCATCCATTCCAGCTCAGCATCTGTCTCATGAAACCATACCTTTGATGATGTGAAGCTGCTAATATAAGCTTTGCCCTGGCCAGAATGGCCCAGAAACTGGGGAGAGACCCCACAGGGAGAGGCCTCAACAGTTCTAACACCTCACCTCATGTTCTACCTGCTCCTCCCATAGTGGTTGGTAAGTGCCCCAGTGTGGTGCCTGACACTTACAAGCTGGTATAGTGGGTAGGAGCCCAGACCTGAAAGATGGGAAGAAAAATAGCCCAGACAAGGATGCAGTCAGGGAGGGACTCTGAGCAAAGATCCAGCCAGAAATACAAGCATCATCACCATCATCATCACCAATAACCAGCATCTTTACCATCATCACCACCACCACCGCCGCCATCACCAGCATCTTCATCACCATCATCACCAGCATCTCTACCATCATCACCACCACCACCATCACCACCATCCTTACCATCATCACCACCACCAACACCAGCATCTTCACCATCATCACCACCATCACATTTACCATCATCACCATCACTATCATCACCAGCATCTCGGCCATGATCACCATCATCACTACCACCAGCATCACCAGTATCTTCACCATCATCACCACCATCTTTACCATCACCACCATCATCACCACCATCTTTACCATCACCACCACCAACATCATCACCAGCATCTTTACCATTATCACTACCATCATCATCACCATCATCACCAGCATCTTTTCCATCATCACCATTGTCACCATCACCATCATCATCATAACCACCATGATTATCATCATCATCTACTGTTATTAAACTTTTACTGGGATTTAAGCACTGTGCTTTACAGCTATTATTTCATTTAATCCCCAGAGTAACCCTGCAAGATCAGTACTATCATCCCCATTTTACAGATTAGGAAACTAAGGCTCAGAGACTGTAAACCTTCCAACACCACCAGGGAGTAAGAGTGGTCCAGGACTCCAGACCATCTGGTAAACCATTATGCCGTATTGTCTCCCCAGAATCAATCAGTAATAATAGAGGCACATAAGTCAGGAGCTGAATGGTTCCAGAAGATTCCAGAAGTGTCTGTGGCTCTTATTGGCTGTATGTCAGTTTCCCATGGCATGGATGGGTCAGCTGGCGCAAATCTCCTGTCTCTCGGCAACAGCCACACAGAAGAGATATTACTCACATTTTACATGCCTTCCAAGTAAAGTGAAGCCACCTTGTGGCCCATCTCAGCACCATGATGCATCCAAACCAAAGGAAAATGCAACTCCCAGAAGGCTTGCAAAGGAATGAATGTCTTGACCGAATGTCTTGTTTCAAGGGGGAATGACATTATACAACTCTCAAGATTCCTTCACAACATTCTCTCTTTCCTCAAGTCTCACACCCTGCAGCACTTTCCTCTCCACTCTCCCTTTCTCTCTCGCTTTCTCTCTCTCCCCATCCTCCCACCTCCAGTCCTCGGACCCCACTGCTCCTTCCAAGCTCTGACCTGCACCCTCCTGCCTTCCTCATCTTCCTCTTCCTCTGTGGGTAGCAATCAGTTCCCTCCTCTTGACTTTTTTCTCCATCATTCAGGATGCTTCCTCACACTCACCAAAGGGGTGGCCCAGCATTCAAGTCCTGCAACAAAGGCTCCTCCCTGGAAGGCCAGGGTAGGGGGTTCTTACAGCCCCCATCTCAATCAAATGAGGAAACTGAGGCTCAGAGAAGTCAATGACAGCAGAAGGTGGCAAAGTTGGGACCTTTACAAATTCTGAATGCACAGCAATTCCCTTTCCCGGGGCTCAGCCTTCCTGACCAAGTAAAGGGGAGTCCAGGTGACCCTAATTTTCCTCTGATGTAACTCAGGCTTGGTTAGGGGAGGTGCTAACATGGAGAAAGGAGCTGGACTTGGGTTCCAGCCCTGACTCCACCCCTCCCCAGTTGTGGGTTCTCAGGAAAGTTATGATTCCCCTCGAAGCTTTGAGTTCCCTTCAGGATCAGGAGAACTGAAGAAGACAGCAGTGACCCAGCAGCTCAGGGGGCTTCCTGCAGCGATGCTGAGAAATCTGCCTGATGCTCTGCAACCTCGAGGGCCCCCCACCCCAAACATCCATCAGCCAACAGGCATCCCCAGCTTTCAGCCTGTTAGAAAAACAAGACAACAAAACCACACACACACACACACACACACACACACACTAGAATTCTGGAGTTATGGAGAGAAGCTGTTTCCACTGGAATTTTATCTCTTTGTCTACTTCCAGGAACCAAAGACCTTTTCTTAAGCAAGAATGCCTCTTTTCAACAAAGTCCCTTAACAGTTCCTTGAAGCTTAAATTCACAATGAGCTTTCTCTTCTGAGCATCCAGACTACTTGTCTGAGAAGGGAAACAAGATTTTTGAAAGAAAAAAGCCCCAGGAAACTTTTTTAAAATTATTTTTCAGGGCCCTGTTTTGAACATGCAGGTTTTGATCTCTCTAAAATTAAAGCCTTTAGAGAAGATGAGAGAAGGTTCAACCCAAGCCAGGACTGAAATGCCAATGTCCCCTGTACCCGCAGTGACCAACTGTGGACCTGCAAGAAACCCCAGTGTCTATTTCTGGTACTAGAGCCTTGTGGGAAGCGTGGAAGAAGCTTTGTCTTGCTTCTGAATAGAATTAAGATTCCTTTGTTCCTAACTCACAGAGGCGTAAATAAAGGTACACGACCAAGAAAATGAGTTTCTAGAAAAAGCCAGTTCTTACAAGATATTTCTCTCTCTCTTTCTGACTCTCTCTTCTGTATCTCCCACTCTCTCTCTCTTTCTCTCAGTGGTCAATGTTTCTAACACTTTTGTGTGCACACAATCACTAGCAGGTCTTTTTAAAATGTATGTTCTGATTCAGCAGGCCTGGGGAGGGACCCGAGATCCTGCAATTCTGACAAGCTCCTGGATGATACTGAAGCTGCAATCTGGGATCACACTGAGTAGCAAGCACTCAGACAATGAAAGACAGTTCCTTATGTCACGAAGCCAGTGGTCTGGAGGTAGACAGGTGCAGCTCAAACATGTCAAGGGGTTTGGTCAGTGCCTGCAATTCTCCTGATCATGAGATTACTTCAAAGAGCGTGTCTGTTCCGTAAGCAAGGAGGAGAGTAGCTCTTTCCCTTGTCTCTTTCTTTTTACTAGGAAGGGAACAATTTTCCCAGTAGTCTCCCAGGAGATCTCTTCATAGCTCATTGGCCTGCACTCTGTCATGTGACCTCCTGGAGCTGCAAGGGAGTCTGGGAGAGTGTGCACCTGGCCAACGGGAACAGGGCCGCTGTGACAGATGCCATCAGCAAGCAAGAAAGGGGAATGCCCACTGGCTGCCCAGCTGGCCACGTCTACCGCTGAGTCATCTACTCAGGGCCACCTGTATATGCTTTGGTCTCAGGGAAGCCAGTGGAAAGAGAGAGGAGTCATGCCAGGCTTTCAATATGGAGTCGGTGGTGGCAGTGGGAGGCAACCCTTATCTGGAAATGCAGGTGGGACACAGCCCAGGTGACTTTCACTGGGGGACGTAGGTGACCCGGGGACACAGGTGGATCACAGCCCAGGTGCTTCCATAGCCCAACCAGAGCTCCCGCCCTGCCAAGCCCTCTGATCAGACAAACTAGAGCCAATGCAAATAACACAGCCAGACTCACCCCTCTCCCTCCTCTGGAGGAACAGACACATTATGTTCCTGGTATCCTGGATACCACATCAGGGACATAAAGCCACGAGAAATGTATCTGCAGAGCCAACTGTGAGCAGTGCCAATTAAACTCATCCCTCAGACCCACAGAGCCGTAAGTATTGGGAACCAAGGTATCATTTTTTCCAGAAGCAGTGCTGCCCCTTGGTAGCAGGGTTACCATGGCAATGTTTTCTACCTGGGCCTGCTTCAGGTAAGGCTGGAAACAGGACTCACATATTTAAGGTAAACCAGAAAAGTGGCACCAAGCGGGGCCCAGCAGGTGGAAGGTAAGCCAGTTCAGGAAGTCCCCTCTTGCCATCCTGGTGGGTTTTGGCTTCTCGGTCATTCTGGTGGTTCTAAGCGAGGGGATGTGGAAAGAACCTAGCTCTGGAAGCAGACGGGGCTAGATTCCCATCCTGTCTCTGCCACTGACCTGCTGTATGGCCTTGGGCAAGTTGTTGAATTGCCTCAGCCTCAGCCTCAGTTTCTTCATCTTTAAAATAGGAGAAGAGAAAGGCACACACCCTAATATACAGGGTCACTGGGATTAAAATGAGACTCTGCGTGTAAAGGGCTCAGTGCAGTGTCTGGTGCAGAAGTCAGTAGAGCACCAGCCCTGGGGGTGGCATGGGGAGGTTGAGCCTAAAGAGGGTCTGTCTAGATGTGACTTTATCAGGCCAGACAGGCAGATGCATGCTACGTGGGAGCACAGAGGCCCAAGGCATCAGTCTGCCATGAAAATTTCTGTCCTGTAGCCTGGGCGCACTCCAGATGCACCTGATCAGGGCTCTCTGGAAGCCAGGCCTAGCTGCAGGAACCCCATGGCTGGCTCTCCAGGAGAAGCCCTGGGAGACCACATTGCTGAAGAGTTAGCCCGCACTTCCCGTCCACACAAGCAGAACTGGGTAGGGGCGTCTACAGGGCTTGGAGGTCATGGAATCAGAGCAAGTAAACTTAGAAGAAGAGAATACTTAATGGCCCTACGCCATCATCAACATCCCTCAGCCCCAGAACCACATTCATCCACACATCCTGGCTGTAAATCTCCCTGAGCTTGAAGCAGCAGGACTACACCCCTCCCCTGCTGCCTGCTCCCAGCTCACCCTAAGAGACCTCAGTCCTGCCATCAGGGCAGAGAGGAGGCAAGGTCTGCAGCCTGATGCTTCTTCTTCCCTGAAAGCTGCTGTCTGCATTCACCTCCATGCCTCTTCTTTACCTACCCATGGTTGATGAGCCCTTGTTGTGATGCACACAGGACATTTGTGTCACTGCGATGATGTACATGGGACATCTGTGTCCTTGTCATTTGCACAGGACACTGTGTCACTGTGATGATGTGCCCAGGACATCTGTGTCCTTGTGATGATGTGCACGGGACATCTGTGTCCTTGTGATGATGTGCACGGGACATCTGTGCCCTTGTCCCGGATGCACCCCAGAATCCACCTGGCAAGGGAACGTCCAAGCCTGGGAATCACTCATCACTACCCAACAACTTTGTTCATCTCTGATCTACACTCTGTGTGTGGGTTTTGGCTCCGGTTCTCAGTGAGCAGGCTTAATTCCCTCATTTCCAAGTTCTTGGGGGACGCCTCAACACCCACCTAACAGGCATCCATAGATGGCAACAGCCTTTCTCTTTCAACTTCCAACATTTTAAACCAACGCTGAGTTGTTGGAGTAGGTGGGGAACGGCACTTGCCTTTCTGGGACCATGGATTAGCTTGACATTCCCACACTGGTGGCCACCACACGGATGGGGTCCTAGAAGCCACAGGACAAGCCTGGTGCATCTTCCTGGAGCATCTGTGTCTCCACGGTGAGGGTAATTGTTGCTTAGTGCTGCCGTCAAAAAGTGCCACAAACGGGTGGCTTAAAACAACAGAAATGTATTGTCTCATAGTTCTGGGGCCTAGAAGTCTAAGATCAAGTTGTGGCTAGGGCCGTGTTCCCTTCAAAGGCCCTAGGGAAGCATCCTTCTTTGCCTCTTCCTAGCCTCTGCTGGTTGCTGGCTTCCCTGGTGTTTCTCGGCTTACAGCTGCAGCACGTCGATCTCTGCCTCTGTTGTCACATGGCCTCTGCCTCCTATGTCTGCCTCTGCATCTTCTCTTCTTACAAGGATACCATCATATTGTATTAAAAGCACCCCCCAGCCCCACCACTCCCGTATGACTTCATCTAAACTTAACTAATTACATCTGTGGCAACCTTATTTCATAAAAGGTCACATTCGGAGGTCCTAGAGGTTAGGATCTCAACACATATTTTTGGAGGACACAATCTGACCCATAACAGTGAATGACATCAAAACATTGTTTTTATGTTTAACCCACTGTGGATATTCACATGAGCTAGAATGTAAGACCCTCCCACCTGCAGCGGACAGCTGCCCTGTGGACCCTGGAGGCCTTTCCTTCTCCTCTGCCTTTGGAGATGCTTTGAAGAAGAGCTCAAAAGCTAGAGTATGAGGCCAGAACCTTGGGCGGGCCACCTACCTTCTCTGAACCTCATCTGAGATGCGGATGAGGCAGTGGAAACATGGAAACCTAGAATCTATAGGCACAATGGCTTGCACATGCAAACGTGCTTAGATCCTTATGAGTGTGCCAGGAGAAATTGTGAAAGAGCTTAAAATCGGTTAAAAAGATTGCTGGGTGTCCTGTCTATGTTCTCCTCCAGGGTTATCTGAATCTCTAGGGGCCTGCGCCTTTCATTGTCTTTGAGGAATTGGACAATTTTGTAAGTTGCAGAAAACTTAAGAGTAATGCAGATGGCTCTTATCCACAGAAGTGCAAAAGGATTTTGTCTGGTAGAATGCAATTGCTATTGCTTTGTGGGTTTTAATCAGCTTTGGATCTATAGTCGTGCACCGCATAAAAACATTTTGGTCAAGGATGTGTCAGAGGCATCTGAACCACAGTGACTCCATCTTGAACAGGGGCTGGGTAAACTGAGGGTAAAATGACCTGCTGGGCTGCATTCCCAGGAGGTTAGGCATTCTTAACCTAGGATAAGGTTATGAATATATATATATATATAATGAGACAGGATACAGGTCACAAAGACCCCACTGATGAAACAGGATGCAGTAAAGAAGTCAGCAAAAAGTAAGATGGCAACATAAATGACCTCTGGTCATCCTCACTGTTCATTGTATGCTAATTATAATGCATTAGCATGCCAAAAGACACTCCCACCAGCACCACCACAGTTTACAAAGGCCACTGCCACATCTGGAAGTTACCCTAGATTATCTAAAAGTGGGAGGAACCCTCAGTTCCAGAAAATCTCCACCCCTTTCCAAGAAAACTCATGAATAATCCACTCCTTGTTTAACATATGATCAAGAAATAATTGTAAAAATAGCCAGCCAGCAGCCCTCAGGGCTGCCCTCACTATGGAGCAGCCATCTTTTCCTTACTTCTGTATAAAGTTCCTTTCACTTCACTCTATGGACTAGTCCCAAATTTTCTTGTGTGAGTTTCAAGAACCCTCTCTTGGGGTCTGGATGGGAAACCCTCTCCAGTAACGGACCACATATATGATGGTAGTCCCATAAGATTATAATACCATATTTTTACCTTACCCTTTCTATATTTAGATACGTTTAGATACACAAATACTTACTATTGTGTTACAGTTGCCTGCCGTGTTCAGTACAGTCACATGTTGTACAGCTGTGTCACCTAGGAGCAACAGACTCTACCATATGGCCATACCAGCAGACTATACCATCCAGGTTTTAATAAGTGAACTCTGATGTCCACACAGTGACAAAATTGCCTAACAATGCAGTTCTCAGAACATATCCCATAGTTAAGCAATGCATAGCTGTATTTCTAAATTCATGTCAGCATTCCTGATTGCCTACATATGTGTGTTCTTTGAACGTTCCTTTGAACTGGCTGTAGCATACTATTGCTTTCCTCACTAAATGATAAGTTAAGTAAACCTGATGTGTTCATTGTATATTTTATGACAATCATGACTGTACCCTTTAAAAATTATCCTTTTAACAAGGGCAACAGGGCAAAGCATTTGGATGTACAAGTTCATGGGAAGTTGCAAAATGTATCAACACAAACATCAACAGCAACAATAAAATCAGAACTTAGTGCCTCAAGGGAGCCTCTGGTGCCTCAAACAAACCTAGAAGGGATTTGCCAGCCATGCAGGGTGTGGGTGAGCAGCAAGAGGCAGATCCTCCAGGGACCAGCAGGCTGCAGAGAGGCCAAAAGTCCCCTTGGGCCCCGCAAGGAGCTGCATTTCAGCCCCTGAAGTGCAGAGCGATGAGGTTAGGTCTGAAAAATAACAAATGAGGTTCTAAAAGTGTCACTGCTGGCTGGAGAGCTGAGCCAGGTGTGTGCCAACTGGCTGGAGCCTGTTGCTGAGATGTTGCTGACAGCCCAGTGGGCAGAAGCTCAGGACCCAGGCCACATTGGGGCTGTCTGGTACCATGAAGTCACCTGCAAAGAGAAACACAGCCCACCTTGGGCCTAGAGGGACACCACTGTCCTGGTCCTCTTCCCAGATGGAGCAGACAGAACCCCTGCTGTCCCATGGAATAGAAGGGGGATCTGTGCAGAGGATAACTCTGAGAAATTGTTTGTGTCTCCAGAGCTGGGGCTAAATAGGTCCTTTGTGGCATCCTAATTAAAGAGACCATCATCATCATGGTCACCTGCTTCTGCTTCCAGCTGGGGTCATCCTGCAAAGCTCCACAGCTTGGGACAGGATGTGCTGGTCCTGCAAGGTTAAAATGTCCATGATGTTTGCAAAGGCCCTGGGCTGGCGTATGAGACTGAGCTGGGTTTGAGTCCTAACTCTCCCTTTTGCCTGCTGTGTGACCTCACAAGGGGTGTTTAAGTCACCTGATGAGTTGTGGGATTACCTGAGAATATAGGAAATGTGGAAAAAGCATATGACATAGAGCAGATTCATCCTAAATATCAGTACCCCCATTCCTTCTTGTAGAGCAGGAAACGGGTCTTCTGTAGGCTCTACAAAGCACCAGATAAGATTTGACCAATCTCTGCAAGTCAAAAGTTCTACTTCCGGCTCAACACAAATTCACTTCTTCTCCGTGGGTCTTTAAAACAAGGGTGTCTGAACCTGGTATGAAATTCTAGCATTCAATCTTGCCATTTTCAGAACCTGGGAAAACTGACTTGCTTTTCTAAGAAATGCCTGCAAAGTTCCAGCAGAACGCTGATCCCACTCTCCTTCCCTCTTGACTCTCCCCAGACAGATGTGTGACCACTGAGATGAGAATTTCTGGATGGTGCAGAGCAAATCTGAGGGTGGCTCCTCAGAGTTCTGTGTGGAATTTTCTATAACCTGCACTGCCCTCTGGACAACAGACAGAATCCCAACCGCATTGCCAGCATTCTGCTTCCAAAGAGGAGAAACAACAGCACCTCTTCCCTTCACAAAGATGGCTGGCTGTTCTCAGGCATCCTGAAGCCGGAGTGTGGGCTCCACAGGGCGGGTGCCGGGCCTCAGCTGTCCAGAGAAGTCAGCCTCAGGTCAATGTGGGCTGCTCGGCCTGTTATTCCAAATGATGGAATTCTCTGGCCTTGAAAGCTCATCTCCTCCTTTCCACCAAATGATTAAAATGCTAAGTGAAAAACATTGCTGAGACTTAAAGGGAGCCGGGGCACAGTGTGTCCTTAAATAACTCCTCAGGCCACAAGTCTAATCACTCTTTGTCCTGAACTTCTGGTAGCAGCATCAACTTCTCAAAGGGCCCAGGAGTGCAGTCTTTTTTCCCCTACAAAGACCATACTTTTTCTGGAGGTCATTTCCCTCTTTGACAACTATTCCAAGAATGTAAAAAGGAATATCTTCTTCCTAAAATTATGCTTCCAGACTTTGAGCTGTGACTATGCTCACGAAGAGTCAATAGTATGCTGCTGCTGTGGAAATCACAAGCACAAAGGAGATGTCTTTAGCCAGCCCCAGAGGGCCCCTCTCAAGGGCTGTTCCAGGTGCATTTTAAATCATGCCAGCAATTGTAACCCACGCACCAGCAGGGTCTCCCTGCCTCCAAGGACCTGGCTAAGCTCTGCATTGACCCTTCTTCTGTGGTCTCTACAAGCCCACGGTTACATTCATGTCCTTAAGGCTACCTCTGACCTTCAATTTAGGGTTTATTCTCCCACCTACCTTCTCACACACATACTCCCTGCTGCTCATCCAGCCAAGTCAGACCTGGACTATGCAGTTTCTGCACACATACACACACACACACACACACACACACACCACTCATGCATGCCATTTGTGTATTTATAGCTTTTTATGGAGTAATTGGAGACGGGGAGGAAGTGTCAGGGCATACCACTGCCTGTTCACAAAAGTTTTACTTCCTTTGGGTACAGAGACTACATTTCCCAGGTTCCCTTGCAATTAGGTTTGACCACATGACTTGCATTCTAGCTAATGGAAGAGGGGCAGAAGTGAAGTGCCGTGGTCTGTTCATATAATGGAATACACTTCAACAATAAATAGAAACAAACTACTGTCTCTCTCTCAGAGTGAACCTTAAAAACACGACACTAAGTGAAAAACACCAGACACACGAGACCACAGATTGTATGACTCGCTTTCAATGAAATGTCCAGAAGAGGAAAATCCACAGAGACAGAAGGTAAAGTAGCAGTTCCCTGGGGATAGGAACAGAGATGACAGGAAATGGGAATGAGGGATCTTACTGGGGATGAAAGCGCTCTAAAACTGTTTTATGGTGATGGCTACAGCACTTGGTAAAGTTACTGAAATCAGTGCATTGATATCTGAAACGGATAAACTTCATGATATGTCAAATGTACCTCAATAAAGTTGTTTTAAAAAAAGAAGTGAGAAAGCTATTCCCAACCCCAATCTGGAAAAACCTTTCACATGTTCTCCAAGCCCTTTCCTTCATGTTAACCATGATGGAGACCGGGATGAGGGACCCTGGGTCCCAAGTGACTACATGGAGGTGAGCCAACCCCAGGCCCGTCCTGCAAGCACGAGGTGCGCAGCCTCGTATTGAGCCAGTACTTGTTTGAATTTTGTTGTTAAAGCAGCTAGCTTCCACCTCCCAGGTGGCTCCCCAGCAACCACACATATTTCAGCATGAATGGCATTGTGGTTCTTTGGCCACACCCGCCTTGGAATTGTGTTTCTTGGCTACCAACTTTTTCATCTTCCCCACCTCTCACTGGGTCCTCTCTTCCTCTCCACTCTTTCTCCCTCTGCCTCATCCCTGCCTCTTGAACTGTGCCCAGGGATTCCAGACCCTTCTCTCTTATGCAAAGCATAACTGTCAATAGATGACCAAGTATAAGGGCTTGTTTTCAAAGTCGTCTTGCGAGAGAGGGAAGAGGAGAGGTATTTGCCTTTGTGAGTGGTTGAGGGTTGGGGCTGAGCTTAGAACTGGGAGACTAAGCTTAGGTGGGAAGCTTACGGGACCAGGCTCTATCAGATTCTTCTGGGGGTGCCTGGACAGTGCTGAGACCACTTAGCCCCCTGCAACAACTGGGGAAGGGAGGAGGGCAGGCAGATGTGGACCTGGGCATGCCAGGGATACAGACCTTTCGCCATCTCCAGCACTCAGGTTTTTCTGCTTCTCCAGAACTGACTTGGCACGCAGGTGGTCGGAGTCAAGAACATCTCTTTGAGTCATAACAGAGAAAAGGTATTGAGTATTAGCACGGGAGAGTTACTGAAACAAAGAAATGCCTTAAACTATTCATATTATCAGTGACAAGCAACATAATTTAGCAGGCATTATTGAAAGTGTCGGGGAGAAAACTCCTGGAAAATTTCTGTGGCATAAGCACCGAGAATTTTCCAGGAGTTGTTACTCACCGAAGGTGTTTACAGTGGATTGGACATTTTCTTTATTCCTTGCACTGTCACTCTCAAGCTCCTACAGAAGCCACTGTGAGCCCCACACAGCAGGCGTCCCTCCGTTCTCCCCAGCACTGTCCGAAAGCAGCCCCGACAAGCCTCACCTGCATTCGCAAGGCTTCCTCCCAACAGCTTTCCTGCCTCCGCCTTTTCTTCTAACACACGCTCCACAGCCACTGTGATCTTTTAAACTCACATTTATAGCCATGCCAATCTTCTGCTTAAAACCCTCTGAAGGCTGCCCATTCCCCTCAAGATAAAGCTAGTCTCCCTTAGTGGGGGCAGGGTCACCCCGTCCAGTTTTTTGGTTGTGCACTGCACAAGTGTAGGGGTGCTCTGCGACACATCTGTACTCCATGCCCGTGAAAGTAACGTGGAGAGAGACCTTCGAGGCCTTCAGGTCCCCAAATCTCTCTGGCCTCATGTGTCACCGTCTTTGACAGACGCTTTCTATCCAGCCACTTAGAATTCCCAGTACGTGAGGCTCGGTCCTTTCTGCTTGGAACGCCTCCCCACTCCCTTCTTCCTCCAGGTATTTCCCATTCGCCCTTCAAATCTCAGTTTAGCATCACATCCTCCAGGAGGCTGCCCCATCCCCTCGCCAATTCTCTCTGCTCCTCCCACACACAGGTGGCTGTGGTTTCTCTAATACCCATATCAAAGCACAGGTCACTCTGTGCTCTGCCTATGCCATGAGTTCCCAGAGGATGACCACATCTCGGGAGATGGGAGGTGAGATTTGGACTGTCCCTCATAGAAGGGGGTGGGCCCAGAAGCACAGGCACAGATGGCTTCCCCTCAGCCAGAGAAAGGCCGCGAGGGAAATGCTACAGGAAGCCAGAGGGAAACTGAGGCCAGGATCAGGGCTCTGAGGCTGACAACCTTACAAGCCAGGGTCACTATGGGAAAACTGAAGCAAAGATGGCAGGTAATTGCTGAAAACATTCACCGACCCCTTCCCCAATCCTTCTCCATCCCTTCCCCCAACCACACGGCTCATCTCCAGCCAGGCCTTTCCTGGGCCACAGTCACCGTCTCCTGCTCAGCTGAGGGCCAACAAGACACGTGCTAACTCAGCCTGGCACAAATGCCCTGGGAAGAATGTCAAGACCAACCTGGCCAACATGGTGAAACCCCATCTCTACTAAAAATACAAAAATTAGCCGGGCGAGCCTGTAATCCCAGCTACTCAGGAGGCTGAGGCAGGAGAATTGCTTGAACCCAGGAGGCGGAAGGGCCTGGGTGGCAAAGGGTTAAGATGGGCAGGCTCAATGCAAATGGCACCACTGGCCTGTGGGAATGGTACAGGCCTAGGGTTTGATCCAGCTCATCATTATCATATATGATGCTAATGGGGCCCAAAGAACTAAGGCTAAGAGTGCCCTTTAATCCCCTTGAAGTTAGATGCAGATCCCCAGCTCAGCTGGAGACACCATATTCTCTCCTAGACCGTAGGGAGCTTGACCCATGGGCACTGACAATGAACCTCTCAGAAGGGGCTTCCTTGTTTACCTACAAGAGATGAAAAAACCGCATAATCACGGAGATGCACACACAGCCACAGAGATCAACCAAGAGCGACTGAGTCTTCCATTCTGCTGGAATGATGAACATTCTCCAGATGGGTCTTTGCTATAAAAGGTCAGATCATTGGATTCTCTATAAAGGGACAGCTCGTTTCCTTCCGCATCCACACAGCAAATACCTATTTGAGTGTTCAGGCCCCGGAGGCCCTGTGGGGTGGGCAGTGACAGCTTCACAGCATGCAGGGGTGCGTGTGGGGGGATGCACACAGGAAGAACAGGCCAGGGCGGTGGCACCCCTCACATCAAGGAAGTCAGGCTCTTGTTTGGCTTGGTTTTTAAATAAAACTGCTACGTTAAAAGCTTTTTGTTCTGTACTGAGTTTCTAAATCTTGGGCTTCCTTTTTCTTTAAATGAGACACAGACCATGATGAAGGCATTTTGTTATGTATATTAAATGCAGACACATCCAGAGAAAACAAATAAAAGGCAGACATAACACAGGCTTATGCGTCTGTGCTCAGATGCTTGTGCATTCGCTCACAGTTACTGAAAGCCAGTTTCTATCATCTTGTATCACCCAGAAAGGGGAGTATCTTCGAAGCCCTTTCTCAATTAAAGGGAAATGGTTCTGTCCTATTTTTTCTCTGACGTGGTTTCACAACAGGCTCCTTTGCTCCCTGCCCCACTCCTTCTGTAGGAGTTGACTGATTTGCCTCTTGGTATTTAATTACTCACCAATTAGAGGAAAAACAGATTTAGTATTTAAGTATGTCACAAAAAAAATAGGTAAATATACTGCTGCAAGGGGTGTGGAGTTAGAAATACCCAGGTCCAAGAGTCTCTGCCACTTACTACTGGGCAGGTGACTTCATCTTCTGGCCTCAATTTTTTAATCTATAAAATGGAGGAAACAGCCAGGCACAGTGGCTCAGGCCTGTAATCCCAGCACTTTGGGAAGCCACGGCAAGCAGATCACCTGAGGCCAGAATTTTAAGACCAGCCTGGCCAACATGGTGAAACCCCATCTCTACTAAAATACAAAATTAGCCGGGCAAGCCTGTAATCCCAGCTACTCAGGAGGCTGAGGCAGGAGAATCGCTTGAACCCAGGAGGCAGAGGTTGCAGTGAGCGGAGATGGCGCTACTGCACTCCAGCCTGGGCGACAGAGCAAGACCCCATCTCAAAATGAAATCAAATGGAGGAAAGAATGTGAGAATTAAGTGAAATAAGGCCTGCACAGGAATTTGAAGAGTGTCTGTCTGAATAAGCCTGCATTATGATATTTTATGAATTCTGTCTGCTAAATGATCACTTACCCCAGGGGACTCAGGTCCTCGGGCTGGAAGGGATCTTGGGAGAGTCTATTTACAGAAGAAACTGATCTTGGGAGGGGCAGGATGGCTCACTAGAGCCAGACAGCAGGGAGGTGGCAGCTAATTCTTACTGAGCACCTACATTTGGCATTCTGCCTCCACCTAGGTCCCCCACACAGCCTGTGTCCCCAGAGACACAAGGCTGCTCAGTGCACAAATGAATGGATGAATGGATGGCGGCCCTCCAGTCTCTCCCTCCCGACATGTCCACCCCCAATTTCTCTCCGCTCAATTCTCAGCTTGAGGGGTTGAGGTTGAGAGAAAAGGAGGGCAGCTGTCAGGGCTGTGGCTTGGGGACAGTCTGAGCCCCAAACCCACACCTGGCCCTGGACAAGGAGAGGGCCCACTGAAGTGGTAACTGGGGGGAAGGAAGGGAAGGAGGCCCAACAATCTCCTCACAGAGGGGCTTTGGGTGATCACCTCCTCTGGTGGCCCCCCAGGATTCTGTGTGAGCCATCTGGGCTCTGAGGGGAGCCCAGACGCCCCTTCCTCTAGTGCAGGACTAAGGAGCACCAGGACTCCTCTGCCACATGGGCTAAGACCCCCGACAGCCAAAGCCAACCCCACAAACCAAGTCAAGGCTCCAAGCAAAGGGCCCCATCTGCCATCAAGCCTTTCTCAAGGGCGGGGTGCCCACAGAGCTCCCCTCAGCAGGAAGCAGGGAGGCCCCGCCCACCCTTCCCAGCTGGTTCTTTGCCCTGGGGAAGATGGATTAGGAGAGATGCTTTCAAAGGCATGGAAATATTTTTCTTCTTCTTGTCTCTCTCTCTCTTTAATGAAGCAAACCAGATAGACAGGAGAAAACTCAAAAAGAAATGTTTTAAGAATAATGACATTTTGTTGTTTTTGTTTCAAAACATCGTGCTCATTAAAAACAAATTCAATGATAAATACCGAAGACTAGGAAGGGTGTGTCAGTGGGGAGGAGGACAAAGAGAGGTTGGTTAATGGGTACAGACACACAGTAAGATAGAAAGAATAAGGTTCAACAGTAACCTTATTACTAATAAAATGGAGGAAAGAATGTGAGAATTCGGCAGGCAAAGGGCAACTGATTTTTCCAAGAAGAGAACAGAATGGATGGAACTGAAAAGGCATTCAAGGAACTATGGGAAGCTGACTTTTCAGAAGGAGGACATGGACTTCCAATTCAACTGAGTAGGGTGACTAGTTAGCAACCAGTTACAGTGACTAGTTAGCAACCATGTAGGGTGTATTTCAAAATAGCTACAAGAAAGGTCTTGAAGGATCCCCAGAATACAGAAATAAATACTTGAGGTGATGGATACCCCAAATACCCTGACTTAGTCACTCCACATTCCATGCACCTAACAAAATATTACATGTATTAAGCCATTCTCACATTGCTATAAGGAAATACCTGAGACGGGGTAATTTCTAAGGAAAAGAGCTTTAATTGGCTCACAGTTCTGCAGGCTGTACAGGAAGCATGGCAGCATCTGCTTCTGGGGAGGCCTCAGGGAGCTTCTACTCATGGCAGAAGGTGAATGAGAGCCAGCGTCTTACATGACAGGAGCAGGACCAAGAGCAAGGTGGACGTGCCACACACTTTTAAACAACCAGATCTCGTGAGAACTCACTCACTATCATGACAGCAGTTCCTGGAGGAAATCCACCCCAATAATCAAATCACTGCCACCAGGACCCACCTCCAACTTTGGGGATTACAATAGATTTGGGCAAGGACACAGATCCAGACTGTATCATTACATGTACTCCATAAATATGTGTGAATATTATGTATCAATTAAAAAAAATTCAAGCAATATAAAAAGGAACAAACGATCCCTTCAAAGTCAAGGGGAGAAAACGGTAGACGAAGAGTGATTATTCAAGGTTACTGGATTTTGATAGGACTGTATGTTTCAGGTTTTACTTCCGGCTCTGAAAGATGAGGGAAAGGCCAGCGTTCCCTCGCCTCCTTTTCCGATTTGGTTATGACATCATGATTTACACCGGCCATGTTTATAACAGTTACTCTTGGTTCTATAACACACAATTTCACTAGTTGCGGAGGTCTTAATTCCGAAATAGAATGGATTCTGTGTTCACTGTCAATCCTTTTCAGCACAGTTCCTTGTTCCTAAGATCTGCAGTTTGATCCCTCAGTGTTCTGTCAAAAACGGCTTTTAGGAGCTCTCCACCCTGAGTGCCCACATGTGTAAAGTCATCTGTGTGTGGTCTTTATATGTGCCAGTTTTCCTTTCCCCCAAACTGTAGATTGTGGCCACCATTCTCGGGTGCTGAATGCTGTGGGGGAATTTGTGCTTTCTTTGGTTTCCTTTGGCGTTTTGGTCGATAGGATTCTGCCTTTGTCATTGTGTTCAGAAGCTAACCATAGTTATGCTTCAGCATGAGTCACTCTGTCTATGTCTATGTTTCTCTTTCTGGGATACAACGTGCTCAGTTGAATTGGAAGTCCACATCCTCCTTCTGAAAAGTCAGCTTCCCATAGTTCCTTGAATGCCTTTTCAATTCCATCCATTCTGTTTTCTTCTTGGAAAAATCAGTTGCCCTTTACCTGCCATTTACATCTTTTTTTGGATCAATCTTGCATGTTAGTTTGTGCCGGTTTGTTTTGCATAATTTTGTCAAACTTGTGCTTTCGGGATTGTGTGGCTTTGAACGTGGTTCCCATCACTGTAATGTTCTACGTTTTTCTTCCATTTATTTCCTCAACTTGCCTTTCATCTCTCTATTGTCACAGAATCGCTGCTGGAAACTTACAGAGTTCAGCTGAGCTCAGTTTGTTGGTCTGTTGTGTCTGCAGTTTCTTTTGGGTTATAAGGAATTCATTTGATCTTTCCTTTTCCTTCTTTGAGCCCTCTCTCTTGGAAGTGTGTTATTCATCTCACTCTTTCTTACATCCCTTTTCTGCTTAGCGTTTTTCTTGTTGTTGTTAAAGAAAATGTGTTCAATGATACTTGTTAAAGCATAGTAAGGAAGACTTTATTCAGGGCCACTGACATAGTTATAGAGACCACTGCAATGGGGTCTTAGAGTTGGGGAGACAGATTGCATAGAATTTATGCAATTCTGTGGGAATTTATAGCCATGAAGAGTGTGGGGGTCAGTGGATAGAAAATTACTAAGAGGAAGGCTGGGCACGGTGGCTCATACCTGTGATCCTAGCACTTTGAGAGGCCGAGGCGGGTGGATTTCCCTGAGCTCAGGAGTTCAAGACCAGCCTGGGCAACAGGACAAAACCCAGTCTCTACTAAAAATATAAAAAAATTAGGGCACCAGCTGGGCACAGTGGCTCACGCCTGTAATCCTGGCACTTTGGGAGGCCGAAGTGGGCAGATCACGAGGTCAGGAGTTCAAGACCAGTCTGGCCAACATGGTGAAACCCCATCTCTACTAAAAATACAAAAAATTAGCTGGGCATGGTGGCGCACACCTGTAATCCCCACTACTCAGCAGGCTGGGACAGGAGAATCGCTTGAGCCCACGAGGCAGAGGTTGCAGTAAGCTGAGATTACACCATTGCACTCCAGCCTGGGCGACAGAGCAAGACTCCGTCTTAAGGAAAAAGAAAAAAAAAAAATTAGCTGGGCATGGCAGCACACACCTACGGTCCCAGCTACCCAGGAGGCTGAGGCACAAGAATCGCTTGAACCCGGGAGGTAGAAGTTGCAGTGAGCCAAGATCGTGCCACTGCACTCCAGCCTGGGTGACAGAGGGAGACTCTGTCTTAAAAAAAAAGAAAAAAGAAAAAAATTACTGGGAGGAAACAGTTAAGGGAGATTCTGGCTGAACTGACCTAACAGAATTCTTGCTGAAGACAGGCCAGGGTAATCAGACATCACCTGGGGTATGACGGAGACTGAGCAATCTGATCAGATATTGAGGATGGGGGGTTCTTGTTAAACTGACTTAGCAATGTTCTTTCCTAAAACTGGATTTCACAAGGAAATGCATGGATGGGCCAAGGGGAAGATTTAGAAGCCTGACTAAAGTTAGGTCAAGCAAAGAATCTTTTGATAGTCCCCACTTCCCCTGTTCAAGGGAAAAAAGAGGCATTCTTCTTTCTTTTCAACAATATAAACTCATTTCCTTGTTCAGTTGCCTATTGTTCATGAAGGACCACTGAATCAGCTGCTAGGAGTTGGTAGCAGAGGAGATCTCCTGGATGGTGTGAGCCATCAGGCCTTTAATGAGGATAGTTTTGTTTCTATAAAAATAAAAGAAAAATAAATGTTAATAGTAAGAACAAACCATAAACCCCCTTTCCGAGTCCATAGAGCAGCCAGTGAAGATTTCTAGATGCTGGTCCTGAAGTATCTTCAGTTGGAGCAAGGCCCTGGGAGGGCAATAGCAATCTAACAGATTTTCCAGGTTTGCAGTTTGGATGTCATGAAGGTTGTCCATACATAAGCTGTTGTGGTTGGTGGTTCCTCTGAAGTTTAATAGAAAGTTGCTCAGCTTTAGCTTACAGGGCATTAGGAAAACAACAGTGATCCCAAGCCAGAAAGATGAGAGAAAATTGGAAATACTAAGTTGGAAAGTCATAGTCAGATATTGAGTGAAACTGGGAGAACTCAGGATCCAGTCCAAACTGCATGTGGATAATAAAACCTCAAAGTAAATGAACAGGGCTAGAATCAAATATTGGGTACACTATAGTTTTCTTCTGAAACAATTTTTCTCCCTATAGTCACCTCCATTTTTACCAAAGATAATCAAAGAAAGACTAATTCATTTGCAAAATAATAAGTTTAGGTCTCATTATTTACACAAGTGCAGCAAGAATAGTGACTGACCACTTAGGTTCTTCTTCAATTTGCTTTGCTAGAACTTTTGGTAAGGAATCTCAGATTAGACTTCTGAAAGCCTCTTTAGGATATGAAGCCAAACCAAAGACCTACCATCAGGCTTCATCTGTCACGCTTATATTTGACTGAATTCCTCTCTTCTTGAGGTTCCTGAATATCCTGAGGTTCCTGTGCCTGCCAAGAAGGGATATTCCTTATTCATCTGTAAGGGTGGAACCCTCAAGCCAGTTTTACCAAGAAGGGGGTGGTTATTGGCTCTATAAAGTCAACCTTAGTTCCTTAAAGCTGTCTGGTCATATCTGAAAATACGGCATTCCAGTCAAAGCCTTGTAATACAGGCAGCGCTTCCAATCGTGTCCTGTTATAAGGAGGACAGATTCTTTTTTTTTTTTTTTTTTTGAGACAGAGTCTTGCTCTGTCGCCCGGGCTGGAGTGCAGTGGCCGGATCTCAGCTCACTGCAAGCTCCGCCTCCCGGGTTTACGCCATTCTCCTGCCTCAGCCTTCCGAGTAGCTGGGACTACAGGCGCCGCCACCTCGCCCAGCTAGTTTTTTGTATTTTCAGTAGAGACGGGGTTTCACCGTGTTAGCCAGGATGGTCTCAAACTCCTGACCTCGTGATCCGCCCGTCTCGGCCTCCCAAAGTGCTGGGATTACAGGCTTGAGCCACCGCGCCCGGCCAGGAGGACAGATTCTTATTTAACTTATGCAAATAACTATATTGCCATAAACATAAGAATACTTACAAATAGTTTCTGAATTCTGGATGGATCAAGGAGGGAGAAAAAGTAATTGTTTCCATTTTTGTTCACAAAAGTGTACTTTATCAAATTGTTGCAATCTATAGATAGCTTTTTTTAAAAGCTTGCTTACATCTAGACAACAAAACAGTTAAACCAAGCAATGTTTTAAATAAAAAGTCGTTAAAAAGTATCCTCATCAGTTTATCCAGTCCCATGGAATTACTTTGTGTTCTGCTTGATAATGAAATAGTTGTTTCATGAACCCATCAGTTTCTTCACTAGAGTTCTGGAAATTCCTACTCAGACCAATGGTATGATCTTGAAGTTTTGAGAAACCTGCATTCTAGAGTACTTGTCAGAGTCTTTTCCATGAAACTCCTTGAAGAAGACATTTTGGACCGTAGCTGATTGCAAAGAGTTTCAGAGAAGAATAAAAACAATAACAGTGAGACTAGGTGCAGTGGCTCACGCCTGTAATCCCAGACTTTGGGAGGCTGGGGTGGGCAGATCACCTGAGGTCTGGAGTTCAAGACCAGCCTGACAAACGTGGAGAAACCCCGTCTCTACTAAACATACAAAATTAGCTGGGTGTGGTGGTGTGTGTCTGTAATCCCAGCTACCTGGGAGGCTGAAGCAGGAGAACCGCTTGAACCTGGGAGTGGGAGGTTGTGGTAAGCCGAGATTGTGCCATTTCACTCCAACCTGGGCAACAAGAGCAAAACTCCACCTCAAAAAACAAAACACAAAACAAAATCACAAAAAACTCTGGATGACAAAGACTTAGAATGGCCGTGGTTAAAAATAGCATGAGAGTTCATTATAATTATAATGATACAACTCACAAAGAAATTTAGTTATTTTTGTGGAATACAACAATTTAGCATAGCCAAAATTATGACTGACAGAATATTAGATTTCTAGACATCTCACACAATTTTTAAAACATTCATATCAATAACATACCCATAGGCCAGACACAGTGGCTCATGCCTATAATCCCAGCCCTTTTGGAGGCTGAGGCAGGAGGATCACTTGAGGCCAAAAGCTCAAGACCAGCCTGGGCAACATAGTGAGACCCTGTCTCTACAAAAATTAAAAAA